>NC_090923.1:853451776-853754806 GCF_040938575.1 Ambystoma mexicanum
CAGTAAAAATTACATTAAGAGAAGGAATAACGTTACCACGTATTCTGCAGTATAACATTTCAGCAGAAGGAGAAAAAGGATTGAAAAGTATTGTTTCTGATTTGGTGAAATTGGGAGTGATTGAAGAGATTACAGGTAGTGTATGTAACAGCCCCATTCTTCCCGTATACAAGAAAGGGGGTAATGAGGTACCATACCGTTTCATAATTGATCTCTGTGCACTGAACAAAGTAGTAGATCCCCAATTCCTGTTAGTGCCAGATGTCACTACAATTTTGTCAATAATCCCTGCTTTGGCAGAATACTTGAGTGTTATTGATTTGAAAAACGCTTTCTACAGCATTCCAATACACAAAGAAAGCAGGTATTTATTTGCCTTCACTTTAGGAGGATGATCATTCACATTCACACACATTCCACAAGGCTATACTGAAAGTCTGAGCATATACAGTAGAGCATTGAAAGAGCAGTTGGACATGTTAGAATTACCAGCAGACTGTATATTGTTACAATACATTGACGATTTACTAATCGCTGCTGACACGAAGGAGAAATGTAAAAAAGGTACTGTTCTATTATTGACTCATCTAGCCACGCATGGCCATAAAGCAAGCCTAAAGAAATTCCAGTACTGTCAGAAAGAAGTAGTTTATTTGGGTTACCTACTCTCAAAGGAAGGGAGAAGATTAACACCAGAGAGAATAAAGAGCATTTCTGGTATGCCTATCCCAACAACACAGAAAGGTGTGAGAGCGATAATAGGGATGGCTTCTTATTGCCGTCAATGGGTTATGAACTTCGCTTTAATTGTGAAACCAATGGTGGAATTAACAAAAAAGGATGTTGTGATGCCTATGCAGTGGAATGAAGAATGTCAAAAAGCATTTGATTCGCTAAAAACCATTTTCAGTTCTGCTCCAGTTTTGGGCACACCGAATTATGAAAAGGTTTTTAGGCTATTTGTGCATGAGAACGAAGGATGCGCGTTGTCTGTCTTAACACAGGAACAAAGTGGAAGAAATAGGCCAAGCAGCTATTTTTCTTCTGCGCTGGACCCTGTAGCACGCGCACTAACACGATGTTTGCGAGCTGTTGCAGCGGCTGCTGCGTCAGTGAAACAAACAGAAGGGATGGTTTTGGGGCACACCTTAATTTTGATGGTGCCACATGCCATAGATGTTCTACACAATAGAACACAGACGCAACACCTCACCTCTGCTGGATTGACTAGATATGAAATTGTATTATTCGCGCCCAACATCCAAATTATGAGGTGTAGCGCTTTGAATCCATTAGAATTAATGCCAATGCCCGGGGAAAATAGTGGTGGGACTGAATTTCCTCCCCATGATTGCCTAATGGTTACTGAGGAAGAAACAAAAGGGAGAATTGATTTGAGTGACATACCACTAAAAGAACCAGATGGGGAACTCTTTTGTGACGGCTCCTGTTTTAAACAACCTGACGGCACATCAACTGCCGCATATGCTGTTACGACTTTAAAAAGTGTTGTGGAGAGTAAAAGAATTCCTTATAACTCTGCCCAAGCAGCAGAGATAATTGCTTTAACAAGAGCTTGTGAAATTTCGGAAAACTTGAGCGTAAATATCTATACTGATAGCCAGTATGCCTTCGGCGTAGTCCCTAACTTTGGCCGATTATGGGCCGAGAGAGGTTTCTTAACATCCCATGGGGCTAGGATTCAACATGGCCCTCTGATTGTGCAATTACTGTCTGCACTTACGTGTCCAAAGCACCTGGCAATAGTGAAATGCGAGGTGCATAAAAAGGTGACATGTAAAGTGGGAGAAGGAAACGCATTTGCAGACAAGATTGCGAAACAGACTGCTTCTGATTTGAGTACAAAAATGTTGACAGTACAATCGGAGGAAGTGCCCTGCATGATAGAAAATGGAATTGTGACTGTTAAAGAAATGCAGGCGGAAGCTACCGCCGACGAAATACAGGGATGGGCCAAGGGCTCTGCAGAACTGGATTTGGAGGGTTGCTGGGTGGACAAAAAAAATGGGAATTGGATGTTGCCGAATGCTTATGTAAACGCAATGGTTACAATGGCTCATAGTCCCACACACATCTTTACAAAGAAAATAGTCCAACATTTAGCCACGGTCTGGGAAAATCCACTCATAAAAAAGAATGCCGAGAGGCTGGTGCAAAGCTGCATCACGTGCCTACAGCACAATGTGGGAAAAGGAACACTGACTCAAACAGGAAGTTTTGGACCTCCCTCTATGCCGTTCGAAGTGATTCACTTTGACTTCATAGAGATGGAGAGATGCCAAAATCTGAAATACGTTCTGTTGATCATATGTGCATTCAGCAAATGGGTAGAAGCATATCCCTTGAAAGATTGCACAGCCATGAGCGCGGCGAAGGTAATGCTAAAAGAGTATCTCGCTTTGGTCTGCCCCGTGTCACATGGTCGGACAATGGTCCGCACTTTGTAGGTGCAGTGATAATGCAGATTTGTGCAGGATTGCAGATTGATAAAAGATTCCATTGTTCGAGACATCCGAGTTCGGCTGGTCTTATTGAATGGCATAACAGAATTTTGAAGTCCAAAATCAGTAAGATCTGTGCAGGTAGCAAATTAAGCTGGGTAGATGCATTACCAATAGCGTTACTGTGTATGTGAACGTCAGTGCAGGCCAGAACTGGGCTCTTCCCCTATGAAATTATAATGGGGAGACCAGCCAATGTGTGGTGCGCACCTCAGCCTAAGAGAATGAGAGAGGTAGAATACCCTGTACTCAGCATTTACTGTAATCCGTTAATAAAAAAACTGCGTTTGATTCATCAGCAGGTGCAGGAGGCATTACCGGTGCAGTATACTGGCCCAGGACATGCATTAGAGCCCGGAACTTGGGTGCTCATCAGAAACTATGAGCGGAAAACATCGCTGGCACCCAGGTGGCATGGGCCCTACCAGGTACTTTTAACCACGCAGACAGCATTAAGCGTGGATGGACGCAAGGCGTGGATTCATGCCACGCATGCCAAGAAAGTGCCATCGCCATTCCACATGTCAACTGATCGGGACACAGACCAGAAAGAGATAGCAGCGGTTCCAGAAACGAAAAATGCCATTACCAGACCCTTGCCACAGAAACTGCCTGATCCTGAAACAAAGCCTGATGAGATTGCCATAAAAACGGAAGAGCAAAGAGTGCCTCAATGTTGTCCAGCAGATTCTGCGTCTCTGCTGGCCGACATCAAGCGCATACCTCTGTGGCGCCCACCATCTTCTGTTGCGCCACAGCCTGCATTGTCGGCTGGGCACCCATCATCATCTGCCATTGTGCCCCAGGCTGACTCCAAGCTCGAGACCGGAAGTGCACCCGCACTATTTGTTGATCACATGGTACCAGGAGCAAATCGGTACAACCTACGGAGCAGAAAGAAGGAGTTATCACATTTTTCATCTCTTGGTGAATTTCTGCCTCTGTTTCCTATTTTCGGATGAAGTGGAAACTGGAGGCCTAGAGGAGGGTGGCGTAAGAGTTGTGCAAATTAGACAGCTCACGAAACGCAACTCCTCGGTGCTAAATCCATGTGTCAGGAACCCGAGTGAACAAGCAGGGCGCACGTGGTACAAAGGCAGCTGCTCTGAAATTCTAAAGCAATGTGCAAAATGCACAGAGGCCTTGCCAGATGAATAGGTAATCCAGGCAGACAGAAAACTGGCATAAAAAGATTGTAGACATTGATTGAACTTTTTCAACATCCTAAGAAGCACATAAACAAGAGATGTTCACGATGAGCACAGCAAAAGAAGAAGGAAGAGAAGAAATGGAACCAGCAAATGCCCCCTCTTGCACCAATGCTGATAGAGAATTAAACGTAATGTATAGAAAGGCGGAAAAAGGACATAGTAAATAGAATTGTATGCTGGGTCTAACCATAGTAATGTGCATAATGAGTATATTAGCCCCAATGTTGACCATATCAGTATTATGGTACCTAGAGGAAATGTACCCTTTTGAAGTACTTTTGCCCATTATGAACATTTCCCCAACAGAAAGCCCAGTCCATGTGATTTCCTATACCTTGTCCTCAATGGAAGAAAAACATAGGGAAGGATATGGGAACAACACATTGCTGTTAATAATGAATATGACACACTCAATCCTAAGAAAAAAGAATTGTTGGGTTTGTGCCCACCTGCCGCAGCATGGTGGTCAGGAAATAGGATGGTATGTACAGCCCCTGCCCTTAACATCTGCATGTTATGCTTCTCTGAGTGCCCTATATTATGGGAAATGGAACGAAAGTGAAACTGGTCAACTAGATAAAACAAATATGAACGAATTCGAGGAAGTGATTATGAAACCGGTGGGTTGCTCCATGTTCCCCAAAAGACAATTAATTACACCAGCAATAATGCCACAGGATAGATTGTCTGTACCTTATAAAACTTCTGTGATCACGTTCCACATGAACCCACAGGGGAATAAGGATGCAGAACCCCCTTCATATACAGTGAATTATAGCCCTCTTTCTGTCCCATTCTGTTCAAAGAAAAGGGGTTCTTTCCAGGTAGGAACATTTACCAGATGCAGGAATATAGCATTCCTTAATAAAGAAGTGGAACCAATATATGTGGGAGATCCTGCGTATTTGATATGTGGAGAAAAAGCATATCCTTGGTTACCTAGGAACTGGGGAGGTACGTGTTATTTGGGATTTCTGTTTCCTGGGGTGTTTCTTTTAAAAACATCAGACATAACCAAATTGACCAGGTCACAACCTCGCCATAATATTGAAGACGGGTTGATTGTAGGGAACATAGCAAAATCATTCATACCATTTTGGGGCCAGGCGATAAACTCTTATAACAAAAGACGACTATCTAGGATATTAGAAGAAACAATAAATGGAACCACTGATATATTATATAATATGACTCTTGAAGAAAAAGGAATTAGATTAATGTCACTACAAAATAGAATGGCCCTTGATATAATCTTAGTTGATCGCGGCAGTGTTTGCAAAATTGTGGGATCAGCGTGTTGCGTATTTGGAAGTGACTCCTCCCCCATGATCTTTGAGGTGATAAGAAAATTGCATGTGTTAAGTTCTGATCTTCACCCCCCTGAAGGCGGTTGGGAATTGAACATAAACTCCTGGTTCTGGGAAGTGTTGCAATCCTGGAGATGGAAACTATTTGCAAGTCTAGTAGCAATCCTAGGAATATTCGTGACATGTTGTTGTTGCATACATTGTCTCCCCATAATATGTACTGAAATTAGCAAAGAGTGTGTACAAATGATGAAACGAAAAAACATTACTATATCAAGCACTCGCCATAGTAACGAATCTGAAACTATTAAAAAATTCATAGCAATTGATATTGATAATAATAACGAGGAGACAACAAGTGTACATGAGTCCGAATTTGAATCAGATTCTGAATCTAATCCAAATACTTGGTCGGAGGAGGATGCAATGTATGGATGAGACGTTTGGCTTACAGCCAAGAGGAGGGTTTGTCAGTCCACAAAAACCAATCATCCCTTGAGGGGAATGATAGTTGAATGATGATAGTTGGTTGGCCGAAGACCAACCGCCTCATTTACAGTGTAAGAATATATATTCATTAGTCATTAGTTATTACGTAGCTATTAGTTCACCTACAGTGAAGCCATTTTTAGATGACCAGAATCGCCATTTTGTTTTCTCTCTCTGCTATCTCTAACGTTGCCACTTTGCCTCATATAAAACTGCTTTGTTGTAGATATTATTTTGATGCAATGGTCCAAGGCTAAGAAACATGTTGAAACATTACACTGGAGAGCCAGACAGAAATGCCCGATTCCCTCCCTCACATATCCTTGAAGACAGGGAGCAAGGCATTTAATCAGTACACGAATGCCAGCGAGTCTCCTGAAAGAATAGCAATGTACGAAACTAGCATTTAAAGAGTTGAATTATGCTCTTCTTTACGGCCCCCCTTTCTGAGCCCAGTGAGGCCCAGGAGAGCGGGCTGACCTCTAGAGCGAGAATCGAAACTAAGAGATAGAGAGGTCTGGTATGTGCCAGTCTCCTACGCGCAGCTTGCCCTTGAAAAACAGAAACGCTGTGTTCTCGCAAATAAAGAATGGTGTCTGTAAAATTGAAGATTGCAAACTGTTACTAGATATGGTGGTCTAAGGTGTGATATTTGTCACACTGGTCAATCATCACCTCTAATTCAAAGAGAAATGAATTGGGGGTGGCATCAAATGTGTCATTACTGATTGTAAGATGCTCTGTTTGTATATATGTAACTGATGTATGTTTCACGCTCTCTTGCATCCCCCGAGGTCTGTTAGACACACGTCGCGGGGCGTGGGACCACTTGGCCAACTGGGACTACTTTATATTGCAATAAACCCTATATTTTGGGAACGGAACCTCGTGTCTGGCATATCTATTCGTGTGTGGTGACTGTGCCTTGTTTGCACATCCGAGGGTCTCTCAGGGACCCCTTCAAGAGCCTCAGACTAAGAGGAGTCTTGCCTTACACAGCAATATAACCATTACTTTAAAGGCCCTAGCAGGACTCATGAACCTCCAGGAAAGCTACACTGGTGTTTCTGCTCCCAAGGAAGCTGTGGTTGAAATCCCACTCTCAGTTAAATGTGCCCATATGCCCTTCCAGCTTTCCCATCCATAGGGGGATTTTCACACTGTGTTTTCTTCGGCATGGTGTCTACCTGCCTTGCTCACCATGGCACTGTGAAAGCCTGACTACGTCTAAATCGTAGAAAATGTTGCTGTTCTTAAGCACTTTGTTCACAAGCTTTGGGTTTTGGTAACCATGATATACATAAATGAGAATACCAAAAATTAGAGTTTTTTTGGCTTGCTTTTCAGGGAGCTGTTGCAAACATTGGCACATTTGTATTTATGTTATACAACCCCTGCCAAATGTTTTTGGGGCCTAGGGAAGTAAGTCGAAGGGCTTTGCATGGCTTCAACATGCCCCAGTTCACCTGCAGTGATCAATTCTAGACACATCCACTGGTAGAGTGATCACCTCTTCTCCAGCTATCTCTCCTTTTGATGTTGTGCCCCACAAAATACAGTTTTATCCCACGATAAATTTGGTACAATTGCACACATAATACTTTCAACTTTTCCTTCTCATGCCTTCCTATACACCATATCTATCCCTTGCCCTCATCCAAAGTATCTACCCGATTTTGCTCCTCCCTACTACTACTGAATGTTCTATCATACTCCTGCTTTTCCAATCTGACAGGCAAAAGCACTTAGACACCATGATCTATGGTAGGAGGTGGTAAACAAATGCAGGAGGACAAACATAACAGTTGGCACACTATGGGCCTCATTAGGACCCAGGCGGAGTGGGTTTCCGCCAGCGCTAATCGCGGCGGACCCGTCCGCCGTACTACGAGTTCCCTTAGCGCCATGGAGGTTTTCTCCGCCTGGTTTTACCAGGCGGAGAAAACCATGGCGCTACGGGACCTCGTTGTTAATTACGCCACCGTATTTTACGGTGGCGTAATTAACTCCTTCCCCACTCCCATTATACCCTATGGGGCAAGAATGGGAATGGGGAAGGGCAGAATGGGGATTGGGGATTTACCGCTCCGCCGAGGTCGGAATGGGGCGGTAAATCCGCCAACCCCCATGGCGCTATCGACGGCTTTCCGCCGTGCTTCGCGGTGCATTTAGCACCGCGAAATCCGCCTGGGTCCTAATGAGGCCCTATGAAAGAAATGTGTCTATCGAATCTGCAGGGATGCAACCTATGCAGGGATGCAAATATTGGAACTTTAATGACATCTGAAATGTTTTTCTTGGTAATATAATTTCATATTAGTAAGAGAGTGGCATGGAAATATTTTTGAAATGCTGCTGACAGTGTTGCAACCCATGTAGCATATTGTATATGAAATTGTTGCAACATACTGGATTCAGAAACCTGATGGTTATCTCCAAATATAGCTGAAACATATATATTTACATTTTTCCCCCATAAAGTAATATATTGAGTAAATAAAACCACGTTGTTCGTCACTCACTGATACTGCCGTGAACAAAGTTTTATAAATAGATGACATGTGCTGTAAAGTTCCTTCTTACAAAGTACATGGTTAGTTGAGCAGTTTTGACTATTTTCAGCTTCTCCTAAAGTTAGCCATCCTGGGTATGGATAGGTTGCTCCAAGACCGAATTCCTACTCCTTACCAACAACACTGGACAACCAGACATACCGACCTGGCTATCGACCATGAGCTCTGGGGGCTGCACACACAAGCGCACCTCCTGCATGAAGTCCCTTAGGTTCCACATTGATAAACACCTCTCCTTCAAGACTCACATAGCTAAGACAACTCAGATAGCTTGGTATCAGCTCTCCCTCTTGCGAAAGCTCAAGCCCTTCCTCTCTCCGGATAGCTTTAGATCCACTGTTCAAGCACTAATCCTGTCCCACCTGGATGGGGGCAGTGCACTCCTCGAAGGCTATCCGTCATCCTCCCTTATGCCCCTGAGAAGTGTCCAACATGCAGCCACATGCCTCATCAAGGATCTGCGCAGCTACAACCACATCACCTCGGCACTCATCGACCTTCACTGGCTGCCACTGCATGCACAAATCACCTTCAAATCTTGCTACATCATCTATAAGGCAGTTGCCCTGAAGTCACCCAGCTACCTCGCAGAGAAACTCAGCATCTCCAGTGGAGAGCACACCACCAGAAGACAGGACACTAGCAGACCTGAAATCTGCCACTTCAAAAAGGAAAGGACCAGAAAGCAATCCTTCTCTTCCTGTGCACCAAGACAATGTAACCTCCTACCCATCAGCATCACACTCGCCCCCACGCTCCAACAATTCAGAAAGGAACTCAAGACCCACCTCTTCAAGGAGTCTCTCCTCCTCAACACCTAGGCCATCACGTTGCCCCTCTCACAACCTGACTTGCTAGATGTCACCCGCCCCCCTTCTCCCCGCCACGCAGTTCAGCTGTACCCCTCCTCTGTTCCCCTCTGTATCATACCCCTGCAGTAAATCTGTTCTAAGCTTACCACTGAAAAACACTCTGTTATGCATCTGTAATGCTGTGCACCTCTGTAAAGCACTCTGTTATGTATCTACATTGGTGTATACCTCTGTAAAGCACTCCATTGCTACTCGATACTAGATCTGCGGAATATTGCTTTCCTTTCTTAGAACTTTTGTGCACTAACAAAGAGGAATCCAAATCTTCACTAAATGTTAATATTGATGTTAACTTGCTTATTTTGGAATTTCAATGTAAATATTGTTATACACATTTTCAACAGTTTTTAGGCAATTTCGTCGGTGTGATTATATATTCTACAATTTACAGTATTTGTACCAGCAGTGAATAATATGTTGCTTAAAAAAACTGCTAAAAATATATGGACCTCATTACAAGTTGGGCTTTGCTGGTTAAATGCAGTGGTATTACCGTTAGACCACTGCATTACTGGACCACCCAATTATAGGTTTTGCAGAAAGTTGGAGGATTCTGTTAGGTTTTAGCATTCCACATCCATTGGGTGCAAGAAACGCTCCATGTTTAACAAGCACTCCTCTCCCTGTTCTCCTGCTCACAGCAGGCTGCATGTGTATGGCCCTTTAAGAAGTTTGATGCCGGGTGCCTGGAAATTGTCATGGCAACACTGCTACCTACTCTCAAAGGAAGGGAGAAGATTAACCAATCAATCAATCAATCAAGTTTATTCAGATGTATAAAAACAACCATTTAACAACAGATCAAACACATTAATGCACAGATCCAATTTACAAATTCATAAAATTGCCTTATCATAAAAATACATTCAATAAACAATTCCTAAGAACAGTGTACAAAAACATTTGTTTGTTAAAAAGTTACCTCAAACAAGGGTGAAGGATCATACCAGAAAGCTATACACATACCTATTATACCACAGAAAGAGATATTATACTTTTTTTACAGGCCTTCGTCACCTTGAAGTTTCGTAATACAATTTCTGAAATACATCGCTCTTTTCAGAAATGTCAAGAGAGCCCAAGCAGTGAAAACTGTTTCAGCACTCAAAAGGAACACTAAAGCAGCCCTATGAGTACGGATCGCCGCCTTCTTGAGGGCAGGAATCAAAGTCAATTTACGTATGCCAGCATATACTGTGCAAAAGAACAGCAAATGGGCGAGGTCCTCTCTATAATAACCACAAACCGGGCAGCTTGCTGAGTCGGGAAAACCCCTCCACTTATAAGTGTTACCGTTCAATCGAAGACAATTGAACCGTGCTCTGGAGATCAGCCACCTGCTCTTTTTCAACGCACTCCATAACAAATACGGTTGGATTCCAGTTAAACAACTAATGCTGGCGTGTAGTTCGCCATTACTATGGCCAGACTCCTGCAGAATTCTTTTTCTGACTATAACTTCACCCAACATGGCTTTATAAACGGCCCCCTCACTCTTAGATATAAGTGAAACAGGCAGAAAAAGCACACCCAAATTAGCTTCCCCCAAAAATGAAAAAACATATGCTAACCAAGGAATTTTTTTCCAACCACTTTTGTTCATCACAGTACGTAGGATGGCTTGACACAGGGTGATGTGCTCATTAGCCCAAAGCCTGACCCAGAATAACAAAGGGGCCAGTGCCCACTGATCTTCCCAATGCTCCACCCCAATTCCCTATGGACCGCTATACCAGAAACACTGGGCGGAAGCCCGAGCAAATTTTTAAAAAATTTGCTCTCCTTTCTCTGTATTTCCACCGCATTCTGGTAACCCCAGATAGCTGCACCATACAGAGTCGAGGCCATGGTTTGGGTACCATAAATCTTGAGAATCACATCCAATGGCTGACCCCTACACTTTGCCATAAACCGTGAGATACCACCTAGCTGTTGGCTCATCTTAACAGATTGTTTAACCACATGATCTTTGCCATTTAGAGCCTCAGAGAACCGTATCCCAAGGTAGTCAAAGGACTTAACTCTGGGGATAATTTCTCCGACACAGAGCATGGGTTTCATCGGCGCAAGACGTTTTCTACCCACACACGCCATTACCGCAGATTTCTTGGAGTTAATTTTTAAACCCAAGTTGCCCATAAACGTGGAATAGGCGTTAATCAGGGCCTGTAGCGCCCGAGGAGTTCTTGCCAAAAGGACGGTATCGTCAGCATAGGCCAGTACTGGGAACCCCCTACCACCCAATGTTAAATAATCCGCCAGTGCACCTACCATGTCCTGTGAGAGGCCATTGATGTAAAGGCAGAAGCAGATGGGAGCCAATACGCAGCCCTGCCTCACACAACACCCCACCTGGAAGCAGGCCGTACAGTGCCCCCCAGAGCCGCTACGAACACAGGCCTCATTATCCGTGTGGAGGTCTACCAGGGCCTGTAATATTGCACCTGGGCACCCTAAGGACCCAAGCACTGCCCAGAGCTTAGCTCTGTCTACTTTGTCAAAAGCAGTGCTTAGGTCCATAAATGCCAAATAGACTACCTCGTCCCTACAGAACACAGAATTAGCCACCAGCAAGTATAGATTGAGGCTCTGTTCTAATGTACCCACTCCAGGACAAAACCCAAATTGGATATCAGATAGAACAGACTGTTCCCCGATCCAAGACTCAATGCGGGCCAACAAGATTCTGCCAAAGATTTTAAACGAGGAGTCTAATAAAGAAATGGGCCTATATGCACCAGGGCTAGACATGTCGCCCTTTTTAAATATTGGGAAGATTATCACCCGCTTCCACGAGGGAGGATATTTCCTTACTTTAAGACATGCATTAAAGACCACAGTCAGAAGTGGGGTCCACAAATCAGCTGGGTCCTGGAACAGATCCGAGGGTATCATGTCCGGGCCAGGGGCACGATTATGCACCTGTAGCTTGATTGCCTTGACAATCTCCTCCACCTCAAATCTTAGGCAAGGGCCACTATAATCTAGTTCGACTCCTGATTTTTCAGACCCGAACAAACTACCAAAGTGCGCTACCCATGCCCCTTCTTCCACATGGGTGCCACTCCCCAAGTTGGACCAACTGCCCTCCGGGCCACTTTTTACGAAAGCCCAAAAAGCCTTCTGATCCCCCCGCGTGGCGGAGTTCAAAAAACCTTCCCAGGCAGCCTGTTCTATTTCCCATTTTCTTCTCTTTAGCTCTTGTTGATAGATTTTTCTATCTAGGGCAATCTTCAGTCTACCACTTGTCAGGTCCTTCAAGGTTCTCAACAGCCATTTTTTTGCCTTTTTGCAGGCCACATCTAACCACCCTCTTCTTGGTACAGAGCCATTGGCCTTTGTTGCTTTAGAGAATTTTGATGTTAGTGCAGCCAACAATTCTACAAATTTCTCTACTATTACTTGAGCAGAAAGATGGTTACCCAAGATGTCCATCACAAGCAAATTGTTCTCGCTTAAAGAGATATAATGCAGCCCCTCCTCTAAGATAGTGCCCCATTTGATTCTTCTTGAGCCAGCAGGTTTTCCCATCCGTGGGCTAGGGGCTTTGTCTTGTGATTCCCTGGCCCCCAACAAACCCTTGAGCGTTAGACAAATGGGCATATGGTTACTATGGGTATCCACCATCACCTCAAAGCTTACTACACATTCCCAGAGATTTACTGAGATGGAAAAATAGTCGATTGTTGAACAGCCTTGATGATTTTTAAATGTCCCCTCCCCAGGTGTGTCTGGCGCCATACGGCCATTAACGATACGGAAACCCCATTCCAGCAACCATAAATTAAACTGTAAGCCCTTGGGGCAGACTCTCCCGTCTCGCATGCTCCTCGGCGGGATATTCTCTAACTGATCCTCGAGGGGATCTAGAGCAGCCAAATCTGGGCCTCCCCCCATTTTTAGGTTAAAATCCCCACCCCAAATATAGGAGGTGCTCTTCCTGCTTTCCTTAGACAGCAGGTTCTCAATTAACTTTTTGACCTTGGAGAGTCTCTCTAGGTCAGAGATGTGAGGGCTGTTGTAAAAGTTAATAATGCAAAACACCTTCCCCTTCCCAGAGGTTAGAGACACCACCTGCAAAAAATCCATCTCAGTAGGAATAACCTCCATCCTACATTCCAGAGCAGCCTTAATCATAATACACAAGCCACCATAATATCTACCTCTCGGTTTTTTATTAGCAGGAATGGCAAACTAAATAAAACCATCTAGGTGTGGGGGTTCCAAAGCCCAGGTTTCTTGAAGTAGGACTATAGAATTGGCTTGAAGGAGTTCCATCAATGGGCCCATTTTTAGCTTCCTCATTGCACCGGCAATGTTCCAAGACAGCAGGCGCAATTGCAGACAATCATTAGCCGAACCCCCATCGGATGTTGAGGGGGTCAACACCATTTCCCCAGCCACATTTTTAATCTCTTGTCAATCCACATCCTCGCACAACGTTAATATCTCGAAATGGTTATCCAAGGACAGGGGTGCTGGATCACTCCTTGCCGGTGCTTTCCGTTTACCCCTGTTAGCTGAGAGTGTGCTCCACCCATCCATAGAGATATTGGGCGGTCGCTTTTGTGTCATGTTAGAATTTAAGTCACCAGTACCTCCGCCTTGCCTACTTCCCACCTTTGGTTGTGGCATCTTCCTTCCCCCCCCCCGGATGTAAAAATAATCCAAAGGGAGTAGTTTACTAAACAGTTTATAACCATTGGGCTTAAGACCCCGAGCTAAATTAGTATTCAGGAGGTATTCCTTGATCTGGGCATCGGAAAAAGTGATTATCACACAATCCCCACTCACATTCTTGGGTCTGTTCCCCACCCACCCCACTCGCCTAGCCATACAAATCATTTTGGGGTCAATCTTAGGCCCCATCACGTTCGTATTAATCCAATGGGAGGCCTTGTTAATCAGAGATACTGTGGATTCAAAACTACCCTTTGGGAGCCCGGGCAGACCAGTGATAACCCCCACATAGGGGACTGCTTCCGGGGGTAGGTTTAAAATGACATCATTCCCCAGCCCACTCCCAGGCCCCCGTTCACTTACCATTACTTCTTGTTTATCTATCTCCCTCTCTCTCCCAGGCCCACTAGTCCTCTTATTCGCCTCGGCTACCTCGTCCAGATCATCTATAACCAACACCTCCTGGCACCTCCCTGATGGAGCAAAATCCTTCTTACCATTAAGGGCGGTTTCACTGGACACAGGGGCGATCGCGGGACACTTGCGCCGCCAGTCCTCTAAATCCTTTTTCTCAACAATACCGGCCAAGTCAGACAGTTTGAGAGATACGGCCCTGATGGAGTCATCCATAATGGCCAAGGTATTTAAAACCCCCTCTTTAAACCCCCTCAAAGAGTTCAACAACACCTGTAACGATTTGAGTTTCTCCTTCAATAGGGCCTCCAACCATTCTTTGTCACCCTCACTTGCCGTAGAGCAATCTAAGGGCCCCGATTCCCTTTCCTCCAAGTCCCTGCCATTATTACTAGAACCCCCCTCTGAAGAATGTATAGTTTGTGGCAGTGAAGGTTGGGGCGACAGGGATTTCCCCGTCACCACACTGGAGACCAACTCAGCCTCCCTGGTTGTAGCGCCCATATCATCTTCCCCCTGACCCTTCCGCTCCCCCAAACCCTCCCCTCTGGGAGCAGCCTCTCTAGGGGCAGGCTCAACCGCTTTCATACAATTAGCTATTTTATTGGCCATGGCATCTAAGTAAAAATCCAAAGATCTTTGGGAGTGTGTTACACCAGATTTTGAAGAAATGTTAGTTTTGGCTGCAGCGGTTGGGGGTTTGATGATTTGAGAGGAGGTAGCATTTTTAGTTTTTTTTGCCCTTTTACTGGTGACCCCCACCACCCCTCCCCGGCTTTTCTCTTCCCCATAGAAAAACACTTTAAAATCGGGAAAGAGATTTACCCCGGGACAACTCCAGATATAACAAAATTAAAAACAATACTGGAGACCAATATCACAGTAATATCCAATAAATAACCAAATATAAGTATACAGGAGGGGGAGAGAATGGAAAGCTCGCAGCCCCCTCACGCTCTCTACAAATGATAGGCACTGGATACTACACGCTAATAGAAAAAATCAACACTAAAAACATACAAACCTAAAATGGGATTTAAAACCAACACTATTAAAAACCCCATAAACACAATATATGTAAATAGTTAAGAACGAGCAAAGTGCAAATACGCAAAAATAATTTTACAATGAAAAAACCTTGCAACAACAATTCACGGTCCCCAAACAGAACCGAAACAAAAATACAAGGATAATAGTTAGTAAATAATCTAAAATAGAATGTCCACAGGCGAAAACGAAATCCAAGGTTATGATTGGCCGAAGACTTTAAAACCTCCTGCCAGGAATCAAAAACTGGGCTAAAGGCGCAGCTGCAACTATTGCAGCAGCGTCACAAGAATAACCCAGATTAGTAAATGTCGAAGTCAGGTGTTAGAAGCCCCTAAGGGTCCGAATGCCGGAACAAAGATAGCAGAGCCGATCAAGAATCCATGTGGCTCACACAGTCTCACACAGTCTGACACGAAGGCTGGGCACGCAAGCTGGAGGGCGAGAAACGCCCGACAGTTTAGGGAGCTGCCGTAGTCCGTCTCTCCCCCCTCGCCCTCCAGCCAGCCTTAAATATGGGCGTGTAAACAAGTGTAAACGTGAGGATAGGTAAATGGCAACCACAATAAATGCTGCCTCAGCATACAGCAAGCTGCGGACAGCGTACCTTATAAAAGTCCATAGGCAGGAGGCGGAAGGTAACCGTATGCTTTTAGAGACCAGAAGGCGCAGGCAGCAGATAGCGGAAACAAGCTGCTCCCAGGTCCCTGCGCACAAATGTCATCACAAAGGACACCAAGGACTCTGCGGACTCCTGGCGTGGGTTTTGGTACTGGTGAGCCCGCCTCCTCCTCGCCAGAAAAGAAAGTTAATCCTTTGCAGGGACAGTCAAACAAGAGCAGAGCTTCCAGGACACCAAGGACTCTGCGGACTCTGTGCGCTCCGCGCTGGCGTGGGTTTTTGTACTGGTGAGCCCGCCTCCTCCTCGCCAGAAAAGAAAGTTAACCCTTTGCATGGACAGTCAAACACGAGCAGAGCTTCCAGGACACCAAGGACTCTGCGGACTCCGCGCGGTCTGCGCTGGCGTGGGTTTTTGTACTGGTGAGCCCGCCTCCTCCTCGCCAGAAAAGAAAGTTAACCCTTTGCAGGGACAGTCAAACACGAGCAGAGCTTCCAGGACACCAAGGACTCTGCTGAGAAGATTAACACCAGAGAGAATAAAGAGTATTTCTGGTATGCCTATCCCAACAACACAGAAAGGTGTGAGAGCGATAATAGGGATGGCTTCTTACTGCCGTCATCCTGCCCATACTTCCTGGTCCCGCTTCTTGTGGTAATTGAGGCGATTTTTGTCATGTGACCGGCCTTCTTAAGCACCTCCTCCACAGTACGCCGGTGCTTCTGAATCTCGTATTTTGTTGGTGCTTTTTGGAATCCTTGTATCCAGTGTCCCTATCCCTGATCCTTGCCCGTGCTCTTGCCCTTTGTGCCTAGCATTTGAATTACGGATTTACGAGCCAGACTGCTTCCTGGATTTGTCTTCATTCTTCAACTTGTCTTCCTCTGTCCCGCATGGTAATTGACCACGGACCTCCATTCGACCTGTCTTGTATACCCCTTTGCAACCCACTTCCCGCTCCTGATACCTTTACCACGGACTCCACACGGATTTGCTTCTGCCTGCTTCTAAGGTGTTGATGACATTGTGAATCAGCCTCGGATTGTTTGTTGTTTGGATTTTTGTTTACCTTTGGAACTTATTGCAGAAAGTACACAGACTAGAGACTGCTGTGGTGTACTCAATAGGCGTCCTCGTGTCGTCGGCTAGGTGTTGGTTTCCTTTCTTCCTGTATGGATTGTGTCTTGTGGACTCCAACAGTCTCTTGGATCGAACTGCTGCTTAACTCGGAGACGCTTTGGAAATATTCTGCTTGTCCTTTGATAGGACTGTCAGTACGGTAAGCTGTCTCAAGTACATGCCCTCTTGTGCCTCATTCTCATTAGCCTGTTCTTTGACCCTATTTGGGTTCTTGTTTCAGATTCACCCTCAAGCTGTCTGCATCCTGTTTTTTCGCACCAAGTGACTTGTTGTTTAGTCTCAGGTTAGTGGGTATTGTATGTGACTTTAAGCAGTATCTGCTACGGATTGCATTGTTTTAACCCTTGCTTTCCTTACAGTTTTTACACCCTCTTTCCTGGGCCTCCTGTGACACTACCTGCTGCATCAGTCTCGCTTCCTGCTATTCCTGGGTTTCGTTTGGCAACCTATCTTTCCGGTAATCAACTATTCTGTTTGTACACCGTTATCAACCAGTTTGGTATATTGGCAGGAAGAATTCATCAGCGATGCTACATGTGCAACATGCCTCTGACAGAATCCCCTCAAGCCATGAGCTGGATGTAATTCTGAAAGCTTTCCACCATATTCTGCCAAAAATGCCCCAGTGAGTCCTATGGACTAAAAGATTTTGGATTTACAAAGCCACTTGTAATCCAGCAGTAATACTTCAACACAAAGTGGCGGTAACAGAAATACATTTGGTGGTATCTGGGCAGATTAAGATACCTCGAAATTCATAATGAGGCCAATTGTTTCTATAAAAGTAATTATGTTATATATTATTTGTTATAATTTGTTTGTTTTCTAATTGTTCCTTCATTTGATGATGTTTACATTGAACGTACTTTGAAATTCCATAATAAGCTAATTAACGTCATCATCCAATTTAAGTAAAGACGGGGAGTCCTCTTTGTTAGTACAATAAGTTTGCAGCAGAGTTGTGTTGGATTCTTGTTTTTTTATTTTATTTAATTTGAGGCTTTTAAAGAAAGAGGACCATTCTTCTTGCTCCTGAAATGCAATACACATGCTAAAACTGGTTGCATTTCTGTATGAAGAATCTATTTGCTTTCACAATATACATCAGTATTTATTTCCTTGGCATGAGCGCAGATATTTATTTACCCCGACTACAGGTTTGGGGATAATGTACATGTCACCTAAATGTACAGGTTACCTTTACATGCACAAGAGCTATGTCTCTTTGGGGGTCATTGGTAGTTTTCCGGTATCCCGCAGGTAATTCTGGTGGGAAACTGGCAAACTGTTTTACTGTTCCCGCCACCTGATATCACAGAATTACTGTGATATTACAGGCGGCGGGAAAACAAGTAAATCCCCATTCCATGGACTCCAGTAGGACTCCATGGAGGGGATTGCTTGTATTACCAGCACCAATAATACTGGGGCTGGTACTACCGGCTGTTTTTTGCCAGTGGGGGCCTGATTTACCTCCAGCTATTTGCTGGAGGTAAATCAGTTAACCTCCAGTGGAAATAATGAACTCTGCCGGTCTGGAAAAGTACCAGTATATGGAAATACCTGCACTTTCTTTCCAGACCGGCAGAGATGTAATGACCCCCTATGTCTAAAGTACATATCGGCATTGATTGTACTTTGGAGAACCACCAAATAACTGTAAGCAAAGTTAGCAGAATCACATATTTCCAGATATTTCATGATTTGCTTGGATTAGGAAATGATCTCAGATGTGTTTGTATACAACTTCAAAGTGAACCTTCAATCCATAACCAGCTGTGTTTGAAAAATACTTTGTCGGGGGGGATTCTGCCGGGGTCGGCCGGGCCGTCCGCAGACCTCCGGGCAGGGAGGCCCCAACTCCTCCCGTGTATATCTCGGATCGAGACAGAGTATGAGGCACACACAAGGAGCAAGGCAACTTCTGTCGTTTATTATGCAAACGGCAGGGATGGGTCAAGGAGCGCACGCGTTCGTCCTGACACACACACAATAGTGGGGCTCGCAGGCCCTTTTTACTACATTATGACGCGCTACTTGCGTCATTCCAAAAAGTTACCAAAAGAACCTATCGCCACTCTTGATTGGTTGCTCGAGTGGTGGGGTTAGTATAGTACGCATATAGAGAATGATATTAGTGGTTAAGATGTAGTCAGGTGGTATATCTGGGTTGTCCCTACAATTAGATACATAAGAATTGTTACATGAAGACCCCTGAGGATTGGCTAACGTTACTGACGTCTGAGATAAGAACCTCATGTTCTGATTGGTGCATCCGTGAGCTCCCCAGCCTGGGACCACCGTTGTTCCCAGCACACGGTGCACCTGTGGTTGCAACAGTGTTTCAATATGGGTACGTGCAGGCAATGTGAGGATTTATTCATAGGTGGGAGACTGACCGTTCCCACTGTAGCAGGTGTCCATTGAGCCTTTCAAGTGTGTCGGCCTGCGTCTCGTAGCGAGGTACCCAGACGCCTTTTCTCTCCTGGGTTTTGGCATCTCGTCAGGTTCGGCTTGGTCACGTGGGGAGGGACCGTGTTTGAGGCATAATTCTGCACAATTAATATTGTTTTTCCACTGTATGTCTGGTTTAATTTGCAGATATGATTTTAACATTGGTACGTGGAGTGCGAGGTTGCAACATCGTGCCTTTGAAGATTTGTTTCTTGACTGTGGGTTTGCAACAGTACGACCTTGGCTAGTTGCTCCACTGGGTTCTTTCTGCAGGCTCAGCAACCTGACTTTTGCTTTGTTAATGTCCACGGGAACTCTTGCTTGAGGCCTACTTGGGCCTGGTGCACGAGTAATCCATTTAGTGCATGGATGCTTTAGGTTATAGTGGCATACAGTTTCATGGCCAGTATCGTGTTTCCATTATATCTCTCATGATGGTAACGGGTTTCAAGAGAAGCGTGAGCAAGCGTTATAAATGAGCTCATGGTGCGTCTTGCGTTTCTGCATTCTGAAAGCCTATGTAAAAATAATAAAGATGCACGTCCGTGAATAAGCCTGTCGCCTACGTCAGAGCACTGAGTATGTTCTTCGTGTAGATTGGTGTGGAAATGTTCAGCGTGTATAATAGTTCAGCGGTGCTTCCCGTTATCTAGGTCGTCATGGCATCTCTAACGATGTGTAGATTTCAGTCTAGTTGGTCCGTGCCGCAGGTGTCGGCATGGCCAGTGCGGGCTGTTGGGCAGGCAGATGGACACATCCGTATGTTTCTGTACCAGGGTATTTGGTCATCTGGTAAATGGGCAAACTCTTCTCGTGGCGAGTGTCTGGGCCGCGACCCTCTAGGCCAAGCGCGAGAGGTGAAGGACGGGAGTCTGGTTTTCCATTCTCCCACTTCAGTCCCCCCTCTGGTCGACTTGTCGACCACAAACATATCCTTCTCGTTATCTCCTCTTACTCTCCATATCTTGGTTATCCCTCCGAGATGTCCATAATGGTTTACGTGATCTTCAAATGACCAATACATGTATTCGCATGTTCCTCCAGGAGTACAGTACACCCATCTTCCTATGTAGCTCCTAGGGTTCCTTGGGTTCTCGATCTTCACTGATGGTGGGTCTAGATGATTGGCGATGATTTGGGTGCGCAACTTCTCCCTTTCGTGTATTATCACACCTGTGTGCTGGCCGTCATCCGCTGGCATCAAGGGGTGCATTCCCACCATTTCCAGCAACTCATCAGTTGAGCGCGCCTTCCGGGCTTTCCAAAATCTAATTATTATCAGTGCAGCTCCAGCCAAAATAGCACATCCCACTATTATTTTCAGTCCATCTGACAGCCAAGATGGCATCCATGACCATAATAGTGAAAACCAGCTTTTATCCTTGTTTACGCCGTTACTTTCGTCCATCATTTTGGAGTGCATCTGGGCCAATTGTGAAACTGCTTCTGTTAGTGTACCATTGTCGGCATCGTTGGCAGGTATGAACGTGCAGCATGATTGTCCTATCTTTGCACAAACTCCTCCTTCCATTGCTGTGAGAAGGTCCAATACATATCTGTTCTGTAGTGCTACCATCCTTACAGCTCGCAGCTCCTCTTTAATTGCGTTAAACCCATTTACTGTCGAATTTATGGTCATCATTAGTTCCCATCTGGTTATTTGCAGCCATTTTGCGTTTGCGTATGCCTGCAGTCCCGGATGTATTATTGAGGAGAAGAACATTGCTGCTCTGCTGAATAGTCTGTGTTCTGGCGGTATTGATGTTAGTTCCGTTTCCGACCTTCCCCACAGATAATTTCCTGTTAATGGCTCTCCTTGTCTTTTTCTCCTGTTTAGGACAGTATTATTGCTGTTGGTCCTGTTTTCTTGCTCCTTCTGGAGTGGTGCAGATCTCTTTCTTCTCCTGTCTCCTTCATCCATTTTCGGAAATTTCGCCACATCGACATGCTTCTTAGGTACCACTAGTGATGGTACATTGACGTGTACCATTGTGCACACACCACTCCACAGGGGAGGCAGTGTATGATATGCCTTTTCTCCGCAGGCCCAATAATGGTCCATTATTACTGCTGTTCCCGCTCCCCCCTCAGGTAACTCCATCACACTTGCACAATTGGTGTTATATCCCACGTCCACCTCTCCTTTATGCTGGTAACATACTTTGGGCGCAGTCAATGGTAATATAGTTATCGGGTCTTCATCTTCTTCTACCCACGTGAGCATTGGTACATACTTGATCCATGTCGTCCAACATCGATGATTGTGTGTCTCGATGGTTGAGATAGTTTCTTTTGTTACCATGTTGCTGCCAACCACTCCTATCTCCCAGCTGGTACCCAGGAACACCTTTCCTGTTATCGTCAGTAATGGCCTCTCCCAGCATCCTTGTTTACCCGGAACTTCCGTGGCGTACCAATCACATGGTAGATACTGCAGTGTTACCTTCTTTGTTTCTCCTTTTTCAGGGCCACTTGTTATGTATCTGAATGCTTCAGCATGTAAACTGGTCTTGTGATAACTCAGATAGGTCTTGAGGAAGTTGTTTTCATATGGGTATGAGTCTCGTGTTTTCCATGTCATGTGCACTACTGTTCCTTGGAATCTTCCTTTCGTTTGGAACAGGGCCAAATATATTATGCACTGTGCTGTTTTTTCATCTATTTCTGTGGCAACAAATGTTCGTGAAGCGCTCATGGCGTATGGTATTAATGAGCAAACGTAACAGCTATCCTCAGTTGTCTGCTTACCAATGCGGGTCATGTGCTGGTACCATATGTTGTTTGTGACGTGTGCTGAATCTTGTACATAATTATCAATACCTTTATTGTCTGAGTATGTGCTGCGTTTAACTTTATTTCGCTTTTGTTCATTGTTACTGTTACCACCTGACGTAACACCTGTTGCAGCAGGGAGGTGGGGTACATTAGGTTTGGGTGCAGCAAAAAAACTCATAGCATAGCTGTACTGCCATACAGAGGCAGCCAAAACTCCGGTGATCATAAAAATCCCTATTATTTTTATTACATATGCTAACCTCACCGACATTTTGCTCTTACCTTGCTGCAGTCCTGGCAGCGTATTCTTGCGACGTTAAAGTTGCCCGCCTAAAAATTCTCAAAAAGTGTTTGTTATTAAATGTTAGTTTTGTTTCATTAAGCTCTCCCTATCAAATAGTCATTCAGTGCCCAGGTGAAGAGTTGCTCCCACGCTACTCTAAGTGATCGGTCTCTCAAGACCGGCAAGTATGGGCGGAGGTGGGGCATGTAATTTTCTATGGCCAGGAGGAAGGCCGTGTAGTATACACGTACCCTTTTCTTTTTTAAGTATGTTGGCCTTTTTATTTCGTATACAAATTGGTGTGACAATTCTTCTGGGTAACTATCATCTGGCAGCACCATCTACGCCTGCACACTGAATTTGTTAGATAACTTTTCTTAACAATACAATATTACGCAGCTCCTGTATGTGCGAGAGAAAAAGAGAACATTCACGTGTTTACATGTGTATTGGTGCAAGCGAAGTCCTTAGTTTTTATTACAATTGTATTTAGTAGTCAATGGGGGGGGGGTTTGCTCAGATGGTGGGAGCAGTTTTACTCTTTGAACGTGTGACCATGGGGTGGGCAGTGTGGGGATCACCCCCTTCTTCGTCCGTTATTCTCTCCGAGGGGACAATTGGGTCGTTGTCTGTGGTTGTGTTTTCTTCCGCTGCCGGGGATGTTGTTGGCGTTTTTCCAATGGACCTGTCGTTGGCGCTGGGGCGGGTCTGCAGTTTGTAGATTTTTACATCATGCAGGTGGTTCCACGCACGCTTATCCTTTAGTTTTACTGCTCTTGTTGATACGTCCTCTACTAAATGGGGGCCAGTGAACCTCTGCTGGTTCCACCTTCTATTAAAATTTCGAAGTAGTACGTGGTCACCTTTGGCAAGTTGGCACAAGTTCTCCTTTCCCAATTCTGTATTTTCGTCTATTTCTTGGTTGCTGGTGGACCCGCCCCGTGTGCGCTCGAGCTGTTGAGACACAAACACAACGCTAGTAATCAAAGAAGACACATATTGATACATTTCATCACCTAACACATTCGCAGAACTTTCTTGGTCGGTGAATGCCCTTGACGTTGGTGTTAGGGGAAGGCGCATTTGGCGTCCAGTAACCACCTCGTGTGGGGTGAGGTGGTGGTCGGACCCTGGCCTGTTTCTAAGTTCGAACAGTGCTAACGGAAGGCAATACAACCAACTTTTCTTTGTTGTTTGCTGTATTTTAGCAATTGCCTCCTTCAATAGGCCATTCAGGCGTTCACATACACCATTGGCCTGTGGGTGGTACGCACATGCAAATTTGTGTTTAATGTTCAGTAGGGATGTGATATGCTGGAACATTTCATTTGCGAAATGGGGTCCGTTGTCTGATCTTAACACCTCGCACACTCCCCACCTGGGGAATACCTCCCTTACTATAAATTTGGCTGCTCTAAACGCATCAGGGTGTGAACAGGGCCCTGCTTCGATCCACCTAGAAAATGGGCATACTACTACTATCATGTATCTATTGCCTTGACAAATGTTGATCATATCAACATAGTCAATGTGGAGGTGCCGAAAAGGTCCTTCTGGTCGGGGTATGGTACCTCTTATCACCTTTAAAGTATGACCGGCCGTGAACTGTTGACATGTAAGGCAATTGCTGATAAAATTTGACACATGGGATGTTAACTCGGGACAAAACCAATCTTCTCTAATTCGTGCTGCTATTATTTCTTTGCCTGTATGGGCAGGGTGATGTAATTGGTTCAAGGCGGTATTTAACAATGCCAATGGTATTACAACTTTCCCAGTGCCACCCTGGCGCCATAGTGCGTCGGTTGGTGACATTGTGCATCCTCTTTTCACCCATACTTCTTTTTCGGCCATTGGTGCAGCCGCTTGTAACTCCATAATCTGGGTGGCTGGGAGATGGGTGTACCCTTCTTTTATTAACATCTCCCTCGCTATTCTCCTCCCTCTCCCTCTCTGTGAGTCTGTGGGGTTCCATATCTCACCAAAATATGCAGCATATTTTGCATGTGCGTCTGCTGCTGCATTTCCTTTTGATATATAGTCTTCTCCATTGGTGTGTGCTGTGCATTTTACTAGGGCTAGTTCTTGGGGATCGTTTATTACTTCAATTAGTTCAGCCAACAAGAGGGCATGTTGTACTGGAGTGCCGTCAGCTCTCCTAAACCCTCTTCTTCTCCACTTTGATAGCCCTGAGTGGACAGTGGATGTAACATATGCACTGTCGGAATATATAGTAACTTTTTTATTAAAACTTTCCTTTAGTGCCAATATGAGTGCAACCAGTTCCGCCGCTTGAGCAGAGTAATGCTGTGGTAATTGTACACACTTAATAGCCACACACACTGGCGCTTCCATCATTTGTACTACTGCTGCCCCAGTCCTCCTTATCCCGTCTCCTTGATCAATAGTTGATGACCCATCAATAAACAAAAGCTCACCTCCCTCTAGTGCGTTTTCTTCAACTTTCCTAGTACATGAGTACATCTCAGTTACTTGGGTGCAGTCGTGGGCGTAATCTCCCTCTTCAATTACTTCTGCTAGGAACCTTGCAGGGTTAACCGTGCTACATCTAACAATTGCCAGTTCAGCTTTGGACAAAATAATCTCATAACCTGTTGCCCTCTGTGTCGTCAGTGTGGACTTAGGTTTATTCAATATCGCAAATAGTGCATGTTCTACAAATAGTGTAGTTGGACACCCCATAGTTATTGATGATGCTTTTTCTACTGCAAATGCAGCTGCAGCAAGACCTTGTTCGCAAGAGAATTGTCCTAACATTATTGGATCTAAGTGACCGCTGTAAAATGCTACTGGTTTATAGCCCATGCTAGTCTTTTGGGCCAATACTGCTTTCATTACTGCTGAGTCGCAATGTGAAAATATAAAAAATCGTCGCTCATAGTCTGGGGATGCTAGTACTGGAGCAGTTGATATTGCTTCTTTTAATTCATCAAATGCCTCCTTCATTTCCATAGTCCATCCCAACTTTTTCTCCCCTTTATTTGCTTCCTTCAAACCCTCAAGCAGGGGTCATAAGTGTGGGGACTTACGACAATCCTTTGACAAATTATGCAATGATAATAATCACAAAAAAAAAAAAATTATAAAACAAATATATTTATGATGTTATATTATATTCCTTCCCCTACGGCCCCCTGCGGCCGAAGCGCACGCAGCCCCCTGCAGCTGCGTACCCCTTACGACGATCTTACACAGTCGTCCTTTTTCCCCGTTCTCCTCCCACCTTTACACTTGCCGTGGCCGGCGTTCTCCGTGCGCAGCCACGCCCCCTTCCCCTTCTCCTCTTTGATCCACTCGTTTATCGTTTATCTCCGTGTCCACTCCTTTATCATGTTTCTCTTCCCCACCAATGTCAAACCCAAAGCTTCTTGTGTTCACGATATCTTACTAAATCCCTACTGGTGACGTCACCTATTTCTTCGAACTACTGGTATATTCGTGTTATGTTCTTTAAATTCAAAATACACTTGCAATCTACCCCGCTAACCCTACAGCTGTCTTCCTGTCTCTCCTGGAACAAGGTAATCTCATCAATACTATAACCGGACTGCGCACGCTGCGTCGCCTCGCGTGTGATACGCCCCTCAACAGGAGGGCTTAACCAGCCAATTATCTTCCGTTTTGGGCAACTACGTAACTAGCCACCGCCCACAGGGAAACGTCATCTACCTATCGAGTTTCTTGCTCGAACAATAGGGAACCTCATCTACCTATCGAGTTTCTTGCTCGAACAATAGGGAACCTCATCTACTCATTGAATGATAAATGTCAAATCGTAGGAAACCACACACACCCACCCTCACACGTAGTCGCGATTTAGGCCAATCAGTGTCTTTCGAGCGGCTGCATGTGATGTTTTCGTGCCCCGCCCCCCTCTTTCGCGTAACGTTAGCTTTTTGTTGCGAGCGTCTGCACGTGTTGTTCTCGTGCCCTGCCCCCCTCTTTCGCGTAACGTTAGCCGCCTTCTCTCGCACTCAATTCACTACCATTCATTCCATTATCATCACTCAATTAAACCTTCACCCCACCTTTTTACAATACCTCCCTCCTCCCTTATTTACTTCCGCCCCCTCCCTCACAATTTCGCATTGCTTGTTGTGCGTGTCATGCTCACCAAGTTCCCTCGATGCAGGGCCGCTCGACTGCGTGCACCCCTCCAAGCGGCTCGCCACCTCCCCTCGTCTGGACCACGTCTGGACACTCGCCGACCGCGGGCGGGATACTTCTCAACCGGCTCCCGAGGGCCAATATCCGGATTGCGCTGTCCGGTCCTCTCGCAGCTCCGCGATGGTCCTGTAGTCCTCAGAAGGGGGCAACGGCAGAGGGGGCCGCGCCGCCGGGCCTCCCCGCAACGGGAGTGCCTGGAAAAATAAAAAATAAAAGTCGATCTTAAACAGATCTCAGCAGTGCCTCCAACTTGTCGGGGGGGATTCTGCCGGGGTCGGCCGGGCCGTCCGCAGACCTCCGGGCAGGGAGGCCCCAACTCCTCCCGTGTATATCTCGGATCGAGACAGAGTATGAGGCACACACAAGGAGCAAGGCAACTTCTGTCGTTTATTATGCAAACGGCAGGGATGGGTCAAGGAGCGCACGCGTTCGTCCTGACACACACACAATAGTGGGGCTCGCAGGCCCTTTTTACTACATTATGACGCGCTACTTGCGTCATTCCAAAAAGTTACCAAAAGAACCTATCGCCACTCTTGATTGGTTGCTCGAGTGGTGGGGTTAGTATAGTACGCATATAGAGAATGATATTAGTGGTTAAGATGTAGTCAGGTGGTATATCTGGGTTGTCCCTACAATTAGATACATAAGAATTGTTACATGAAGACCCCTGAGGATTGGCTAACGTTACTGACGTCTGAGATAAGAACCTCATGTTCTGATTGGTGCATCCGTGAGCTCCCCAGCCTGGGACCACCGTTGTTCCCAGCACACGGTGCACCTGTGGTTGCAACAGTGTTTCAATATGGGTACGTGCAGGCAATGTGAGGATTTATTCATAGGTGGGAGACTGACCGTTCCCACTGTAGCAGGTGTCCATTGAGCCTTTCAAGTGTGTCGGCCTGCGTCTCGTAGCGAGGTACCCAGACGCCTTTTCTCTCCTGGGTTTTGGCATCTCGTCAGGTTCGGCTTGGTCACGTGGGGAGGGACCGTGTTTGAGGCATAATTCTGCACAATTAATATTGTTTTTCCACTGTATGTCTGGTTTAATTTGCAGATATGATTTTAACATTGGTACGTGGAGTGCGAGGTTGCAACATCGTGCCTTTGAAGATTTGTTTCTTGACTGTGGGTTTGCAACAGTACGACCTTGGCTAGTTGCTCCACTGGGTTCTTTCTGCAGGCTCAGCAACCTGACTTTTGCTTTGTTAATGTCCACGGGAACTCTTGCTTGAGGCCTACTTGGGCCTGGTGCACGAGTAATCCATTTAGTGCATGGATGCTTTAGGTTATAGTGGCATACAGTTTCATGGCCAGTATCGTGTTTCCATTATATCTCTCATGATGGTAACGGGTTTCAAGAGAAGCGTGAGCAAGCGTTATAAATGAGCTCATGGTGCGTCTTGCGTTTCTGCATTCTGAAAGCCTATGTAAAAATAATAAAGATGCACGTCCGTGAATAAGCCTGTCGCCTACGTCAGAGCACTGAGTATGTTCTTCGTGTAGATTGGTGTGGAAATGTTCAGCGTGTATAATAGTTCAGCGGTGCTTCCCGTTATCTAGGTCGTCATGGCATCTCTAACGATGTGTAGATTTCAGTCTAGTTGGTCCGTGCCGCAGGTGTCGGCATGGCCAGTGCGGGCTGTTGGGCAGGCAGATGGACACATCCGTATGTTTCTGTACCAGGGTATTTGGTCATCTGGTAAATGGGCAAACTCTTCTCGTGGCGAGTGTCTGGGCCGCGACCCTCTAGGCCAAGCGCGAGAGGTGAAGGACGGGAGTCTGGTTTTCCATTCTCCCACTTCAACTTCTTTCAGATGAAGGTGCTAAAAGTAATACTTCCCTTTATTCCCTGTAGAAACCTCTCATGATTGTCAACGCTCTATTGCAAGAATCACGGGATCCAGTCCTCATCACCCCCACCAGATTTGTAAGATAATGACCAATTAACTATTTTCTGATTGATTTCGCTGTACTCAGCTTTACTTTGTATACCTAGCCAAAGGCATGGAGTGAATTTGGTGCTGAACGACCACACTCTAGGGGGAATCCAGGACCTCTATGAAGGCATTCCAGCGTACCAGATACAACACTTCCAAAAGGTCCTGAATTCAAACTGCTTCCTGTTTTTGGAAAAGCAAAATCTGTAGGCCTGCACTCAAATGAAAAGCCTTCACTGGCTTAAGGCAGTGGCCAGAATAGGTGGAAAATATTATACATACAATTAAATAATCAATACCATGCATAAATGTACCACTATCTGCTGACATCGACTCCTGAGTCCTGACCATTCCAACTTCTTGCTCCGAGGGTAGTGAGACATATGGTTGCCTGTTTTCAGACTGCATCTAAGAAATGCACCCCTCCGCATGCTACATGCTTTTATACATTGCCTCAGTGGATTTCATGTTAAATCACAATCACACATGCATGATTCTTAAGGCCTGAATCCCCCCACCCCTGCAACTGTCAGCACACGTATTCATGTTTAAGCCTATGCAGGTTGTTCCTGGGACAAGGACAGATCTGCATCATCCATCTTCTCCATGAGTTTCAAACCTGGTCACTCATTGAAGCACTATAAAATGTGCCTACAATATAAGATGCATTATCTGGTCTCTAATGTATTCATCCTGGTTGCCTGTAAAACTGCATTTGGCCAACATGCCCTTATGTCTGCAACATAGTTATTCACAGACTCATGTTTTCTCTCATTCCCTGAGCAGAACGTTTAGCATTGGCAAACAACAATTGTTTCCTGGCCAAAATACTCTTCCAACTTTTTCATAACCAAATCAAAGGAGTTAAGGCCTCACCTGAAGCTCCCACGTACACATTTGCAGGAATAAGTACTAAGGTCTGGACCATCAAATCTATCGAACATCTAGGGTAGTGGTGATGAGAACACAATTGCTGAAACTCAGTATAAACAATGTAAAACACAAAGGTGGTCCACCGTTGTCTAACACTGCCCTGACCTACCTGTCAAAGTGTGTAGAGAAAAACAACCTACCCGCCCTCTGAGATAATCTAACTTTCACCTGCTGAAGACCCCCAAGTTCATATGCCTCTCAGCTGGGTGCAAGAGCTTCATGGTCATGGCAGCCAAACTTTGGAACAATCTGCCACTTACTCTCAGAAAAGAACAGGCTTACTGGACCTTCCGCAGAAACCTGAAGACGTGGCTGTTCAACTGACTATACCCCCGCTAAGACTAGTGCATCCCCCTCTACCTTGTGCCACCCCCCTTCTTTAACTACCATCTCTATTGCAAATTGTAACTTTTCATGTACCTCTTTTCAAGTAAGCGTTACCTTGCAACCCAATGTAACTAATCTACCTAACTAATGCACCCCAATGAAACTAGCGCTGAGATACCCAAGGGTTTTGTTCACTGTAACAAATGCATGAATAAATAAATAAATAAATAAATAAATAAGTGCAGCAGGAGAACAATCAACCTGTTTTTATTTTTTTTGTTATTGTTTAAAGCGCAGACCTAGCTTGAGAATATCAGAGCACTGCACAGAGTGTGGGTAGCCATCATTTGGACTGTCATCTTTTAACAGTAGCGCAGTAGTCTGATTTGAGGTCTGTGTGTTGGTATTGGAATAAGTCTTTGGTTGTGTTGTTATAAAAAAGCCATATTATGAGAGAGTTGTGAAATTGGACAATTGTGGGGGCATTCCTAGCCAACACCAGGATTGAGTTTCAAAGGTTGGGTGGGTGACAAGAGAAGGATTGTTTGCGAGTCCTCTTGTTGTGAAAGAATTGTAATTCAAACTGATTGGTTGATTTGCGAGAAGCATGTGCCGTCAGATATGTGGAGCTAAGCTGCCAGGTACGCTGGTGTGCTACTCATGACTGCTTTGTAGGTGATATATGAAATATTGAACAGCATCCTAGCCTGGAGAGGGAGCCAATGTAGTTTGCATAGGATGGTGGTGATTCAGTCAAATATCTGAGCACCCCTAATCGGATGTGCTGCAGCATGGTGGACTGCTTTTAGGGGAGCCAAGTGAGTAGCCATCAGGAAGGCCAGCAGTGAGATGAATGGTTTGATTTTGCAAAGGGTAAATATTCGGAGCCAGGCTGTTTGGGCCTCCCTGGCTGTGTGTTTCTGGAAGGACAGGCTGCATTCTGACAGTTGTGGATCAAAACCTTTTTGGTGCATATCGTTGAGCCACTGTTGGACATTGTTTAGCGGGCAGACTGATAAGGGATCTATGTGATTATTGCAAAAATTAATTTTAAATCACAAATTACCGATTAGTTTTTGTTTTTTACTGCTTTTTTACCATATATATATATATATATATATATATATATATATATATATATATATATGCCTGGGGAGACCCTCCACAGCCCCTTCTCAAATATCTCTCCACATTATTTATTGACTTAACCCCTCACATATATATGGGGTAAAATGTTTTTTTTCTTTGAAATGCAGTATTTTGGTATTTGAAATGATTGCATTCTTTATTTTGATATGGTCCCCCTGATGAGTGCATATTCAGTCTTGTATGGGTTTAGTTTAAGGTAGGTAGTCGACAACCAGGATTGGATGTTGGCTAGGTAATGGTGGAGGTGAATGACATCCTCTGCTCTATTTACTCTCATGTACAACTTAGTATGGACCACGTATTGGCGGTTGGCTATATTGGGATCTTTGCGGAGAGTGCTCAAAGGCTCCATGCAAGGGTTAAAAATGATTGGTTGGAGGACGGAGCCTTAGGGGATTCTGTCGGAGTCCTGGAGTCAGTTATAATGCAACAAGTTCTTCTGGGCAGCCTGGTATCTGCCCGTCAAGTAGGAGGTAAACCAATTCAGGACAGTGCCACAGAATGCCATCCTGTCAGCAAGGGAGGGGTTCCATGTGTTAATATCCCTGCAAAAATATTGGCATACAAAAATATTTGCATATTTTTACAGCGATATTAATGCATGGAACTTACGGGGAACAGCCCCGCAACACCTGTATTATTTTAAAACGAGCGGGGGACACCCCTGCAACACCGCTCCTAATATTATCCCCACCAAAAATATCGCCTCTGTCCTTTCCCGATGACCATATATATGGCGAATATTTTTAGTGGGGATAATATTACCTGATCCCAAGGAGGGAGAGGAGTATGTGGTGGTTGATGGTGTTGAATGGTGTTGGATACAGCCAAGAAATCAAGGAGGAAGCAAGAGTCACCCTTATCCACCCTTATTCTTCTTCCTGAATGCACCAGAAAGATAGGTCCAACACATTAGAACTGGCCATCTGGATTTGCATGAACAGATGCCATGCTGGCCTGCTGTCGACCCCTCCACGAGGTAGGAACACCTTTGCCTTGATGTCTACAACGTTTGAGAAATTGCCCGCAAATAGAAAAAATAGGTTTATTTTGTATTTCGTGCCTATAATACTTTGATTACAGTGCTCTACCTCCACGCTGCCTGGCAATTATTTATTTGCAACCAAATTGCATTCTTGCCGAAATTATCTGGGCTTTCAAGTTGCTGCCTGCATTCCAGCCGACGTCACAACACTTTTAAGATGGCTGCCACCTTTTATTTGTCATTAAGGCTTCCTTTTTGTTGTTCTTACACCTTCTGCCTTCTCATTAGCCGTGATGTGCTTTTTCATGACCAACAGGTGACTGGCAGGCTTTAGCGGGACTCCCTCACCAAAGGTCCACTCCTATGTCCCCAGTCTGCTCCCTGTCCGCTACCAGAATTCTGCTTGAGATATTTTCTTGTCATCCCTGCACTTGACCTTCCATGATGCTGCTACCTCAGTTCACTAAGAAATCTGGACTTCCATAACACACCTCCAAAACTATTGGTTAAATACCTCCTCTAGTCACGCTTCTACCCCATTTTGACTCTCAGTTTCCTTCTCTGCTTGTCTCCCATTTTTGTACTGCATTTTTGCACCCACTGCTAGCTTCTGATTCTGGTTGCTATCTAAATATGGCTGTGTTTTATGCATCGAGCTTAGTTTAAAATGTGGCCGTGTTTTATGCATCTAGCTTAGTTTCAAATCTGCCCATGTTTTATGCATCTAGCTTAGTTTAAAATGAGGCTGTGTTTTATGCATCGAATTTAGTTTCAAATGTGGCTGTGTTTTATGCATCTAGCTTAGTTTCAAATGTGGCTGTGTTTTATGCATCTAGCTTAGTTTCAAATGTGGCTGTGTCTTATGCCAACTACTTGTGCCATTTGTGCAGGGCCCCCCTATGCTTTATGCTGTTGTCTGTTTGCCTGCGGTTGTACTACGCTCCTCTCTTCTGTATGCTTGTGAAGTCTGTTTGCCTGCCTGTTGTACTACGTACCCCCCTTGTGTGTGCTTGTGAGGTCTGTTTGCCTGGCTGTTTGCCTGCCCCCCCCCCCCCCGATTGCCTCTTCTTTTCTTCACCACACTCACCATTTCTCAGTCTTCTCTTCCTCTACCTGTCTTTTCCCTCTCATCTTTCCCCCCTTCCCCTTACTATATTACGTTGCTGCGATCTGAGTGTGTTCGGCAGGTCGTAGGTTCGAATCCCAGCAAGGCCAACTCAGCCTTTCATCCTTCCGAGGTTGATAAATGAGTACCAATTTTGGTTGGGTGATATCGTATGTAAATATGTGCTCTGTAAAGCGCTTTGGATTAAGGCACTATGTAAATAGCACATAATTATCAGTATCATTATATTCTTTGCACTTACTCTAGCAAAATTTCATCAGACCTAGTATGATACTAGCTTGTTTGTTTATCTCCCCCTCCCTCCTTGTTTGTTTCCTCCTAAACGCCCTCCAGCACTAACGGAAATGTTGTCAGGCCTAGTACGATAGTTGCTTGTATGTCTCATATCCCCCCACCCCCTCCTTATCTTTGTCATAGCTCTTACTCTATCCGAAATGGCAACTGACCTAGTACGATAGTAGCTGTTTGCTTTCCTCCCCCTCCCTCCTTGTTTGTTTCCTCCCCACTCCCCCTCCTGCACTACCTGAAATGTCGTCAGGCCTAGTACGATAGTATCTTGTTTTGTTCCTCTCCTCCGTCCTCCTCCCGCCCTGCAGCTCTTGTCAAGTCTCTGGCTCCAAACAAAAATGGGAGGGTCAACCGTTGTACACGGAGGACATAACAAATGCACACTTTTTTGCTGGATAAAGTGACAGCCAAATGACATAAATGAATTTAGCATTTCATATACATTCAAAGCAATGTTTTATATGTATTTAATTCTTCATAAGGAGAGTATTATACATTAATCTTTTGGTCAATCACTCTATCTTAGAGTACATACTACAATTTGTAATATGCATAATTCTCAATGTCAACAAATTCAACATAAACAAAATATTTCTTATGTTTCACATAAATCGTGTTGATTTCAAATGTTGAACACAATGTTCTATTCTATTCAAGTTGTGCTGATATCTTGTAACTGATGTTTCAATTGGTGCTCATGAGTTGAGCCTCTAGGGTTTTAACCTACAAGTTTTGGGCTAATTGTCTGCCCTTCTTCAGGTGATGATATCAGTACTTCCCTATCTTCATCTACAAAATAAATATATATACGATACTAGATTAATCTTTTGTTCTTTTCTCGAATTATTTTATACACTTTGTCAAGACTCTGACACTGTATTGACCTTAGTAGAGCCAACCAAAGTCCTGGCATAAGCTTGCATACTTCTGCATTATAACCACATGTTTCCTCGTGGGTATGCTGTACACTTTCTCTGGCGTTTAAAACTGTCAAGAGCAAAACACTACTTCAGTGGTCTGTTATTTTATCACAGAAATTCAATAAAATAGAATAACATACAGATACAATGTGTTCCCGAGCGGGACCATTCGCTAAAAAAAGTGCTGGGCCCCACTCTGTCATCATATGTGGATAAAACTAACGTTTCTCTGTTGTTACCCTTACCCAATGACATTATCTGTTTTCACATAGATTTTTTAGACAGATTCTCTGTGATGTTCAATTTTGAATATCTCTGCAAGAAAATGTGATCGGGGTCACTATCGTCTGTACTTTCCTCCATCATAATTAACTTGACAAGTGTCTCATACATACAGCCTGATTCATGGCATTATTTGCACAAAAAACGCAGATTTGCGCGCCTTTCTGTCTGAAAATCCCTGTTTGAAGTTTCGGGATTTTTGGGCAGAAAGGCGCGCAAATCTGTGTTTTTCACGCAAATAATTCCATGAATCAGGCAGACAGTCTATATTTCCTACCTGTTTGCCGCTCTAATGTTGTTTCATAGATGTAGGGAGCCGGGCTGTGCTGAAAACGCTGCGTCATGCTGCAAAGTACTGGATTCACTGTTGCGTGTGACTATTTGCGTTGCACCAGAAATGTCATTAGGCCTAGTACGCTAGTTGTTTGTCTGTCTCATCTCCTACCCCCCGCCGTCCTCCTTATCTTTGTCATAGCCCTTGCACTATCTGAAATGTCGCCAGGCCGAGGACATTAGTAATTTCACATTCTTAATGTCTCAAGGCCTTGTAAGAAAGTCATTGGGCATCATTACGACTGACCCTGGTGGCTGCGGTATGAACGGTGCCGGTAAGGGACCGGCACCGTTCATACCGGGGCGCCACATTACGAGTTTGCTTGCGGTGGCTTGTGGGTGGCGGTATGCACGTCTGGTCTCGCTGCCATACCGGCACCCACGAGCAGACCAGGATGCTAACAACTGACCCGTCATTAATGGGTCTGTTGTTAGCATCCTCCCCATTCCCATTGAGCCCTATGGGGGCTCAAATGGGAATGGGGACGTACCGGGTCGGGGTCTCGAAAATGGGAATTACCGGGCCCACAAAAGTCAGAATGGCCTGGTAATTCCCTTTTTTCGGGACCCGGACACGATTTTGGAGGTAGCCATGGCGGTAATGACGGCATGGCTACCTCCAAACTCGTAATTAGGCCCATTGTATTTTCCCTTGCTCCCTCCCCTGCCTTGAAGCGCTTTGAAACACATTGTGTATAGGCGCTATACAAATAAACTATCAATATCAATCCATGATTTGGAGGGCATTATCCACCACCTGGATGGTGGTTGTCTCAATGCTACACTTGAGGCGGAAACCTGACTCATTTAGGTTCTTTGATTCTGGTGAGTAGTTATGTAGCAACCACTTTTTCAAAGATTTTCCAATAAACGGGAGGTTCATAATGGGCCGGTAGTTGTCCAGGTTGTATGAATATAGGGTTGGTTTATTGAAAGATGTCATGTGAGACTAGTCTTAATGATCCTTCTCTGAGGGAGGCATTAATGATGCTGAGAAGCATGATGAATGCCGGGCCCGCCAATTGTTTAATGATGGAGGCAATCATTTTTAGGAGATCCCGTGGATAGATAGGAGGGAATTTGGTCCAGAAGGGCAGTGCGTGTGCCAGGGTGCAGTGGGTGCTAATGCTGTGCGAGGATGTCTGGGTGGTCTCTCCAATTTGAACTTTTTCTTTAACAAAAGAATGTGTTCATTCCATTGCATTTTTCCCGAGTTGCTGGTACCTCAAGGTCTGATAAGTGTTTGGTACAATGCCTTATTACTTCAAAGAGGGCTTTGCTCCTACTAGAGGCTACTGCAATGGTGGTGGAACAGTAAGCAGCTTTGGCCTCGGTAATCAGAATCCTACATTTGGCACAGAGAGATTTAAGTTGGTGAGGTCTCCAGGGATATGTTTTTGTTCCACTGCTTCTCTTGAGCCCTGATTGAGCGCTTGTTTGAGGTGAGCTCATGAGTGTACCAATGGGCGGATGGCTTGATCTTTGTGCGGGTGGCTTTTAGCATGGCATGAGTGTTCATCAGATTCATAGCAAAGTTGGTGGACATATCTAGAAGGCCAGAGACATTCACCATGTTGGGCAAGTCTGCAAACTTTGCTTCTTGCTTATTGACCGGGAAAGTTTCGAATGATCAGCGTTTAGCCTGACCTTTGTGGGCTGCAGTTAGTGGGTGACCGATAGTGGGTTGGTAGCGTTGTGAGACAAATCGAGTGAGATAGGGTATGTGCAGGTAATGAGGGGGGATGAGTAGAGACTAAGGGCCTCATCACAAGTTTGGTGGTATACCGACTGGTATGCCGTCCAACTTTATTTGCATTAGCGCCCACCCGTTCGACGGTATTACAAATGGTTCACGGGTAGGGCACTAAACATTACTCCCCGTTCCCAACAGGGTCCATTGGACCCAATGGGGATTTTTTGGCACAATTATCATGTGGTAATACTGCCAGTGGTAATTCTGTCAAAAATGGGCAGTTTACCCCCAGCTATTAGCGGAAAACTAAAGATTGGGCAGAGCAGTAAATGCAGCAGTAACTCTGTTGCCGCTGCATTTAAGGGCTACCACCCAACTCATGATGAGACTCAAGGGTGCTGTGTTTATTGTGCAAGCAATTTGCTTAAGGACCATGGAACCAGTCAGGGAGAAAAGTTTGCTTTGGGTGTGGTTTTTAGCCTGTGACTGAGGGACACTGAAATCTCAGACAAAGATGTTATTAGAGTATGCTAATTTAGCAGAGAAGAGAAAGTTGGAGATGTCGGCAATGAAAGAGTAATTCCTGTGAAGTGGTCTGTAGATGAGGTGGAAGGTGTGAGAAACCTGCAGGTGTCCCACTTGCTAGTCCCCGGGGATCTATCATCCAGGTGGCCAGGACACAGCCATCGCTATTGGATCCAGTTCCTGGGGGTGGACCAGTGTGGGTGGATCACCTGGATGGGATACCTTCGGCTAGTGGAAGTGGGATGCTGACATGTGAGACACAGTACCCCCTTCCTTTTGACACCATTACCCCATCCTACCCTGCAGGGTATTTAGAAACTCTACCCCACAAAACCCGTTCCTACACAAACACTTTCTCACACCGTGAAAGACAACAGACTAACACCAGAGCCTTTACCTGACATGTCCAAACACAAGGGACAGGCAGAGTCAGGCAATTGCCGATAACTAAACACATCTGATGGCCCTTTCCTTCCCCACAGGGATAAAAGGCGGAGCACGAGAGCACACTATGCGCAAGGCCAAACACACGAGAAAGTAGCCATTACGAAGCAGCAGTTCAAACGAAGGAGAAAGGCGGTGGAAACCGAAAGGACGACAAGGAGGCAATTGCCCCTGCCCTTTTCAACCCAGAGCCGTGAAGCCTTCCATAAAAGAACAGTAAGACTGGGAATTGCAGCTACCGATTGGTGTGACAGATGTCAAAGGTACATGGGACCCTCCCGAACATATAGCCAGGGCAGGGAAAAGAGCTTGCCACCGTGGTACCGTCCTTGACTTCAGCGGAAGAAAATCCAACGGGTTCAGACAGCCGGTGAGTAGAAGGAAAAAGATAGTGGACTGGATGTGTTAAGCTCAAAGTTGCAGTGGCAACATTTTCGTAAAAAAAGAAGATACTAGACAATGGTCTTTTGTGAACAAACGAGGTATTAGGATTAGAGTGGTCCAGAATACCCCTCTCCCGAACAAGGAGGATTTGTGGAAGTGAGAAAGATTATGAAAACTGAGAGGCCCTAGGGGAGGCCGGAATGAGAAATCAAAGTGGTCATACAAGGGTCAAACCAAACCCCTGTATGGTCGAAAGGCTTTGACACATTGTGAAAATTAAGTGTACTGTGTTACTTAGGGGAACGCCATGACAATTGTGATAGCGTGGAACCTGCACTTACCAAAATATCACAGCAAGAAATAACCGCTCTTTGGAAGTCTCTGTGTGAATTGGCAAATGCCTTGGGAGGCAGGTCAAGGAAGGTCTGAGCCCAAACGAGGGGGGCCTAAGTAAAGTGGAGAAGGTAACCCAGAAAAAGTCATTAAGATTTCTGAATATTACAAGATGATGATGCTGTGAATTGAAAATCTAAGTGAACTGCATTGTGGTGACAAATGTGAACCCAGCTGAGGGATGACCACAGTGAGTTGTTGGTCTGAGTCCGATTGAGGGAGGCTGGCATTGTAAAGGGGATTGGAACCCGGCTGAGGGGTATACTCACATGAAGAGTAATTGCCAGATGTGAAGATTAATAGAAGGAAATTATGTTTGTTGTTTGTGATACATCAGGACCTCTTAAGCAAGTGACTTTGTATGAAAGGGACTTGGGCACAGAAGGTCCTGATACTGGAAAAAGGAAGTGTAAACTCGAGCCGGAGAAGCCAAGAAGTGTGCTATGTTCGAGAGTCCCGCCTTGACCCATGCTTCAAACATGGGAAAGGGAGACTGTCAATAACATCCTGACTCATCATTTTGAGAACACTTCTTTCTATCTTTGTGAATATTATCCCATACAATTTTGTAGCATAATGGTGAGGATTGGCAATAGGCCCTTTTTATTTGACTAGACTCTACTAGAACTGTATTATTATTATTTGATGGTCGTAGTTTGCTCCCATCTTAGATTTAGGTTTAGATTAGGTGTTTATCTCACCCATTTTTACACTTTAATAAACACCCATGAACTGGGATCACTTGTGTCTGTCTTGCTTTGATACCATGCCTTCCTTACTAAGGTGATGGAATCCTTGTGCAATAAAGGGGTACAACAGGTGAGTGATTCAGAAAAGCTTGTTCTGGGAGAGAGAATGATGGAGCATGGCCAATTGCTCCTATGGATAATTGCCACCTCGCCTCCTGCCCTTCCTGGCTGATCCGCCTGTTGGATGCAGTAGCCTTGGGGGTAGGAGGACATTGATACAATGGGAGGAGGAAGAGGTTAACCATGTTTCATTGATGAACTGGGCATCAAGGTTGTTGCAGGAGATCAGGTAAGCGATCTCTGCAGGCTGAGCGACTGCTGAGCAAGCCTTGATCCACATGAGAGGGTGTGTACATGTGGTCTGTGGGTGTTAGACGTGGAAACAGTGATATTGATGAGGTTCGCTAGGGTAGCATTCTGGGGTTCCCTTGGGAATTTGCACATCCAAACACTAGCCTAGTGAGAGTGAGTATGGGCTCTGGAGGGAGTAGACACATGGTGAAGTCTTTTGGCGAGTAGCAATAGTAGCGACTGCTTTGTAGATGAAATGCTGAAAAGTGGCCCTATTCGGCACACACAGATAAGGCACTTGCCTTCGCTCATCCTTTGCTGATATCTGTGACAAATTGGCTTCTGCCTGACAGGAGTACAAGGGTGAGTAGAGTTAAAATGGCCCACTCAGCCCACACACTAAACTAAAACACAATGCAATCATAAAGGTAAAACAGGGACAATCAAGAGATGTTCCTCCTTCGCCTTTTGTGGTAAGGTTATACTCTCATGATGGGTGTGAAGGAGAAATAGTAGTGACCCAAACAAAACAGTACAACCATCCAAAATAAAGAGAATGTCCAATCAAGGTTGTATAAAGTACAAAATGTACGTAGAATGACAAGAGATTACTATACAAAAACCCTCTCCAAAGGAAAGAACATCACTCTGAGTGTAGTACCATGGGTGGTAGGTAAGGTACTACCATAAAAGGATATTGGGTTGAAAGCTAGAGTGATCATGACCTAACCTGTCTCTAGGGTCCAACTGGACCATGGGGGCAGTTCTGGGTCACAGTACCTCGATTCAGTTCTTGATGGGCTGACGCATCAGACCTGGGTTCGAAAGTTGATGTAAGCTGATCAGGCTCAGTCGGGCAGTAGGATTGTGTAGGCCCTGGCAGCAAGCACGTGTCGAGAAGGAGTGAATGCATGTGCTCAGTCCAGTTGAACAGTGGCTGTTCAAGTGATGCATGTTGGTGCGGTCCCAATAGCACTTTGCTGCTCGGCAGGCCAAGTCGAGCTTTAGCCGCTGGAAGAGCTTGGTGAGTGACACTTCAGTGGTTCAAGTTGGCAGGTGACGGTCATCGAAGTGGTTATCAAGGGTGCATCGATGTGCAAACAATAAGGCAGCGGTTCTTGGTCTAGTTGGACTGAGCTGTGGTTGTAACCCCTGGTTAAAATCTGCGAGTGACCCTCCAGAGATTCAGTTTGGTGTCGGGTTCCGGCAGACGCTCTGGGCCTAACTAGTGATGTGCTTCGCTAAGACACGATGCAGTGTCAAGTTGGTTTAGATGCAGTGCAATAGTTCATCTGGTTTGAGGAACGCAGGCAACAGCATCCACGCCTTCCCTAATGTTCAGGATGCAGGGAACATGGAGCGACCAGTTTGGTGCAGGAGAACAGGGAGCTGTGGCTGGTCTGGCCCCCCCGGTATGTTTTCCTTCTGTCTTGGATGGCTCCTTCTTCACCTCCGGCGGAGGGCTTTGGACAGTCCCTGGTCTGAAAGGAAGTCCAGGTGAGAATCTGCAGAACGTCTCTACGGCCTTAAAGGATCCTTCAGGAACTGATGGAATTCTAATGAAGGGCTGTGAGACTCCTTCTTTTAAAGGTACAAGATCTCAGGATAGTTCGCCTGCTTTAGGGGATCAATCCCTGCTCCTGCCTGGAGTGGACTTTACCCTGTTGTCTTGCAACCAAAGTGCTTTGCTCCAGAGGAAGTGGAAAGATAGACAGTGAGAAACGTGATGGTGAAATGCTTCTTCCAGGCACGCCTTTCTATTCTAGTCTTGCCCCCTTCCCTTCTGCTGAAAAAAAGATGTGTGGATATGTAGCACCCTGGTGTGAGTCTACTCTTCCTGAATGGGTGTTCTCCTTTGATTTCTAGGCCCAGAACATCCACCTTCTGTGCAGCCATCTCTTGAGGAGCGGGTTAAAGGCCATCCTAAAGAAAATCAAAGAGAAGCTCGGTCCGTTGGGTTTCTGTGCTGCAGTATGACCGTATTGGGCCATCTGACCCGAAAACATATTCCCTTCCATAGCAGAGCTGACTCACAGGAGCTAACACATGTGCAATATCAATGGGGATGTGGCAGCCATGATAAGTATGCCCATGCACTACGCAGTTTTAAGCTTATTCTTAGAGATTACTCTGCCACCAGCATGGGGTACTGATGATTATCGTAGTTTGGGTACGAAGGGCATATTTTATATGTCAACCCTTTGCTGCTGTGACATTGCTGTTAATGCAGCAGTTGAGTTTGCATCTTGTGACCTTTAAATCTGTTCTGTGCCACAAGCAGAGCAAGAGTTGCGGAACAGGCTACTGGTGCAGCAGGGAACAACTGCACTATGCTTTTGGCATGGAGTTGTGACAAAGAGGGACCTGTTTATCAGATTACCCCTTTGGAGAAGGAATCACCTGCATCATTTTATGGACTGATAAAAATAAAAAAGCCTGGGGTTTTCACCCTTGACAGATGGCAATTCCTTTCCGTTTATCACAACCATAATCAATGCCTCATCTGAAATGAGCACTGTCCCAACTAACCTCAAAGTTGTGTGGGTCCTACCCTTAATGAAGAAACCTACCCTGTCACTTATGGAGTCCCTCAAGGCTCCTGCGTCTCCCTGACACTCTGTAATATTTTCACCAAACCTTTATTTGACCTCACAATGCCTGCACTAAGGATGCCTACGGAGGACTGGCGACATAGATGGTGGGCGGAGAAGTTCAGTGGCAGGATCTGGTCATGGACAAGTAGCCTATTCAATACTGTCTGCCTGCAACATGCTGAGAGTACTTTAGTAGAGACCTGGATGGCTTGGAAACTGGTGGTGGGCAGAGCAATTGAGTGTCAAAGCCTGTTCACATGAACACCCGCCTGCTCAATGCTGCCATGGTGGGAATTCCGGATGGATCTTGGACTCAGTCGCATCTGTGTGGTCAAATCCATCTCACACACCATGTGTAAAAGAAGAGTAAAGTGGAGTGGCAACATTTGTTCCCTGAATTTGATGTGGTTGCCAAGTGCTCTCCATGAGATGGCCAGCGTATTCCATGGAGAGACATGAGGTTGGATTCTCAAACAACTGGGCATCCAGATATAGCACAAAGGATGCACTTTTGTAGATACCAATTTTTGGAAATCATCAGGTCACCTTATCCACAAAGGCGGCCTTATGATTGATTACGTACATGGGGCTGAGCGCAGCACAAAGGATGCACTTCCAGCCTTCTTGCATACTTTAGTGTGGAGAGTGCATTCTTAATGCTAATGTATTATAAACTCCCAGCATCCATGTGCTTCCTGTGAATACATTCACGGTGAAATGCATTTGCAGCAACAGCGGTTAACAGCCAGTTAAAACAAATATATGGCAAGGTCTAGAAATTATCTTGTTATACTTATTGTGTATACGTGTTGTCCATCCCCCACTGCCTGCTCCAAACAGGGCCAGGAGAATGTGTTTGTTTTCTGTGCATTTTAAAGCACATCCTGTTTGTGAATGCAGGAGGTACTTTAAAATGCACAGAAACACACACTGATATAGTCACTTGCACAAAGGTTGTGAATGTGCACAGTCAAATGCCCTTTCCTAATCCTGCACATCTTTTTTGGTGCAAGTGTGAGGAATGTGCTTGTATATCAGATCACTTGAGCCAAAAAACAGTTTGAGAATCTGGTCCATAAAGCTTACTTCCTATAGCCAAACTTTTATTTTCCTAGAGTCTTCCAGTGAGAGGTACAATGCGTCAGCTGATCATCAAATCATCTCCTTCACCATCACAAAGAACCTTGCTGCAGATACCCCCCCGAAAGCACCAGCTGCTTTATCTAGATATACGCATACCATCACAGAAGAGAAACTACTACCTCTGATGCACCCCATTACAGAATACCCAGATAACCCTGTCAATGTCCCTACCGTTATGGTATAGGTATATAATCAAAATCTCTTAGCTGTGATTGACAAAGTAGCATCATTGAGCATGTGCAAAGCTAAACTCTTGGCCCACTTAAATTCCTGGTGCACCCCAAACCTCAAAACAATGCGTAGCACTAGGAGAACTGCTGAGACCAACTGGAAAAAGTACCCAAATGAATTGAACAAAGACATTTTCTTTAAAGGCTTCCAAAGGATATAAACAGGCCATCTTTCAAACTAAAAGTGGCATATGCAACGAGAGAATTGCCAAAGCTAACTCCGGCACCAAAGAACTCTTCTCTATTGTATTTGAACTTTAATCACCAGTGCCACTGCAAGAATCGTGTCTTAAGGACACGGCCTGCTGAACAGATATACAAAAAGCTCTCCTTGACAAAATCGCCCTTCTACAATCAAAAATCGAATTGAAAAAGAAGAATTTAACACCATCCCAAACACAGCAGATTCCTATTTATACACTCCAGAAAACTAATACACAATTTGAATTTGCTCCGGTCTCAACAAAAGAAGTCTCGAAAATCATCACAATTCTCAAGCCTTCCAGGGGTCAAAGTGACATCTTCCCGGCTTCACTCATCAAAGACTGTGCTGCCGAACGCACCCCGTTTATCACAACCATAATCAATGCCTCATCTGAAATGAGCACTTTCCCAACTAACCTCAAAGTTGTGTGGGTCCTACCCTTAATGAAGAAACCTACCCTGTCACTTATGGAGTCCCTCAAGGCTCCTGCGTATCCCTGACACTCTGTAATATTTTCACCAAACCTTTATTTGACCTTCTCGAGGACTTGGGTGTCACCTACACTAACTATGCAGATGACACCTAAATCCTAAACCCATTACAGGTACATATGACACAGACTCTAAATCACAAAACAAAATGTACCAAACCATTCAGGCCTGGATGGCCCGACATGGCTTGTGTTTAAATGATGAAAAAACTGAACTACTCCTCATAGGCTCATAAAACCGTCTAAACAAACTATGCAACTCTTTCAAATCTTTCGCTATTGATGGCATCTCCATGAATGTCTCCAAGGAAGTAAAAACCTTGAGCCTTTCCCTTGATTCACCTCTCATATTCACTAGACAAGTCAACGCCACAGCATCTGCGGCAGCTTACACTTCAAAGCTCATCAATGCCTGTAGGCCTTTCCTGTCATCTGACAGCTGCATTACATTGGCTAGAGTTCTTAGCTTATCCACATAAGACTACTGCAATGCCATTTATGGATGTACTAACAGCCGCGATATAAAAAAACTTCAGGTGATTCAAAATAATACTCTAAGAGCAGCCCTCAACATCCCAAGAAAATAAACACATTGCCATGATGAGAAGGATTGTCCACTGGTTGCAGGTCCACCCTCAAATCCTATTCAAAACCCTCTGCCGGACTTATAAATGTCTATCCAAATCAGCCCCCAGGTACTTATCAAACACATTTTCAAAAAGACAATCCAACAGACCCACACACTCTACCCACTTGCCTTTACTCCTCATTTCCAGATTCAAACTACAGAAAGCAGGGGGCAGTAGCTTCCCAGTGGTAGCTGCCAAACACCGAAACGCTCTGCCATCCTCATTAAGATCAGAATCCTCCTTCCGGTCCTTCCGTAAAAGCTTGAAAACATGGCTTTTCACACAATAGCTATTAAAGTAACTCTCTATCTCAATTACAAAACATATACCCTGCTCAGTACTATTGGCCGTATGCATAACGCTGAACAGTACTTTTAACCTTTACCTTTACGTATGTATGTATGTATGTACTTTTTGCTTTACTTTAAAAAACTAGCGCCAAGATGCCTCAGGGTTTGGTGCCCATTACAAGTGCCAACATAAATAAATAAAAAGGGTCTAGAGGTGCAGTGCCTGGGTATTTTCTGTTGCAAATACCTTTGACAACCTCCATATAGGAGCGTACCCTTAAGATGGTACAATAGGTCAGTGAGTTAAGAACTAATTTTATAGATTTGTGTGAAAACGTTATTTACAGCTTTGACACCAAGCAGTTTTCATTTTAATTATCTATATTACAGAGGGTACTAGATTGGGGGCCATTGTGTTGTGAAATAACCACTGTCACAAAGCCAAGGGGACAGAATGATTCAATTGAAAGATAAGATGGATGTTAAGGTTGTTTTATAAGTATTTGAGAGTTGGGAATAACCAAAGAGTAATCACCACTAAGGCTAGAACTTTAAATAATCAAAGGACTTACTTTGCTGGGCTAATCCTTCTCCCGTTCCCTTCCAAGCTCTTTAATATTTAAGCCTTTTTCCCCTGACACTCTGAAGGGTATGACAATTCAGCATTCAGAATGCCCAGGTCACTGCATGTTCCTCCTCACACTTCTGTGAGGCAACAGATGGGCTTGTGTTCTCTCTCTCTATCTCTCTACTATATACATATATCTCTCTCTTTCTCTCTGTCTTAGTCCTGAACTTTCCACAGCCCTCCGCTCTCAATTCTTTCTTCTCCTCCCCTCCGAATTCCACTCCTTACTCCTTCCATCCTCTCTGCATGAGGTGTTCTTCTCCCTCCTGTTTTTACTCTAAAATCTTTTGCTTCCTCCCCCACTCCTGAAATTCCAAACCCTTCCGTTTCTTTCACCTCTTCTCAAAATGCATGCTGTTCTTCAAATCCATCAAGTGCTTCTAACTAGACCAACTCCTCCTGCACTTTCATCTCATTCTTCACCATCTCCTCCTCCTCATCAACTTCTTTTTCACGTCCAACTCCTCTGCTCCTCCACTCACTGCTTCCCACCCCATGTGGGGTTTTATAGTGATGGCTTTTCTTCCCTTCAGCTGGTCGTGTTTTGAGGGCCTGGAGCTGAGTGTGCTGAACTTGTCCCTTTAGGGACTGTTTGATTTGCATGGGCCTCCCAAGCACAGGAATGTCCACTTGTTCTCTCTCACTGTGGACTGAGCTTCTAAAATGTCTTTTTGGCCATCTTGGATGAGACAGAATTGCACATGGTCAGACCACACGTTCTTTGAGGCTCCCGCTAAGGGACCTCGGAATTGGGCGGTAAGGGATTACCGGCACCGGTCTCCTTACCGGTGCCCGGTATCCCTTACCCCCCAACTTGTAATGACCCCCATAGTCTTGCAATTGAGCCCTGTGCAGTGTCTCATTTCAATTATGCACGTTTTACCAAAGGGACAGGACTATCTTGTAGGCATTTCACAGCTGAATGATGGCCCATAGTGCAGCCAGCAAGTGCTAAGTTTAAGGATGCAAACAGGGTATGTCTGATAATTGCAGAAAGAAAGAAAAGGGGAGTGGGGGACTGTATGGGTACAGATACAGACCCCAGTGCAAAGGGTGGCCCGGAGGTAGTGGCGGAGCATGGCAGGGTGAGCAGGTGACTGGGCCCGGAGAACAGAGGACACAGTGCCTTGAGAGAAACAGATCAGCAGGGCAGAGCGGGAGGGGGCAAAGGCAGAAGTAAAGAGGAAGGTCTTGAGGTGCTTCCGGAACCGGAGATGGTTTTCCTCAAGTTTCAGAGTGCCACGGAGGCTGTTCCAAATTGAGGTCACAGTCAAAGACAGAGATATACCCCCAGCTCGTTTGTTTGAAAAACGACTGACCCTGAGGGAGTTAGAGGAAGAGGAACGAAGAGCTCGAGAGGGGAGTTATTTACGGAGGGATAGTTGAAGGTATTTTGAACCCAGGGCCCAGAAAGCCTTGTGGACAATGCAGAGGGTTTTGAATTTAATCCTTGCATCCAATGGTGAGCCAATGAAGGGATTTCAAAGCTGGAGAGATACGATCCAAGGGCTTGAGGCCAAGCACAAGTCTCGCAGTCCTGTTCTGGATTAGTTGTAAAGGGTGGAGACTAGAGGCAGGTACATTTTGAAAGAGGCTGTTACAATAGTCCAACCTTGAGAGAACCAGATCTTGGGAGACTATGAGCTTCTTGGGGAAGTAGAGGAAAGGTAGAGTACCTCTGAGAAGGTGCAGTAGGAAGTTTGACTGGCTTCACATGCCATCTGAATATTGAGGGAATGCTAGAGTTTTCAGTTCTTGCACAGGCGCTCCGTTTCTAGAATGGGTCCAATCAAATGCACCGCAGACTCCAATGAGCCTTGAAATGTTATAGAACACACACTCGTTTTCTCAGGTAGGCCTGTGATGGCTACAAATGTAAAATTTCCACAGTGAAGCCATTGGTTGCCTAAAAAGAGCCTGATGTCAAGCTCTGCAAGGCTGCTTCGCACATCACTAGCATGTCCTTGAATGGTGAGTGCAGTAAGGCCTCTGCCTGCCGCTCGGTTATCTTGTTCAATGTTACTTAGGAGGAAAGCAGTGTCTCAAACGTACCGCCTTGTCTGTTTGTGCACATGTATTACTGTATATTTCCTCACCCTCAAGATTATAATGCCCTGTGGATGAGCATTTTGTAAATGCATACCGGCTGGAATGTACTTATGGATGCCTAACTTGGTTGCTTACCATGTTTTGGGCTCACTTTCCACATATGTGGCCTAATTTTGCATATCTTTGTTGTGTTCACACATTTCCAAGAGGTACATTTTATTGCATGTTGCTATATTGCACCCAACACATGTTTAGACAATCGGATGCAAACTAGCAAGATAGAAGCTGCACAAGTGGGAATAATAAACCATATCCCCTATCCAAAAGGTCTGTTTTTAGAGTAGGGTTATCTGTTCATGTTTATAGGAAGGTCCAACCTGTCTGACAGGAAATTAAGAGATTGCAGGCTTTCAGGAAGGAGTGTTAGCTTAAACAGCAAATTCATTTGCACATCAGGTCTGCTTGAATTCAGGCTTGTGACATGTAATTTTAACCAAGCATACCATTTTGACAAAAGCCACCAAAACAATCACAGTGTATGTTGATAGCGGTGGATGCTGCTTCAAAAAAGCACAGGGGCCAGCAGGAGTATTGTACCTCTTCTTTATTTCAAATCTAACCCCAAACTAAACTCCTCCGCTTCCCCTGCCTCATATTGGAATGTCACTTCCCGTGTGACGTTCCTACAATCTGAGACTGCCTTAAAGGGGCAGCCCGCTGCAACAACACCCCCGGGCAAATGTCCTTACAACAACATTAACTGAACTGGTTACTAGATAATTAGCACTCCTCTACTAACATCAGAGGCTTCCTGATTGTCCTTTGGGGGCGTCCTTGCGACCCTTGGCTGTGGTCGCCATCAACCTCCCTTGAAAGACTGGGTTGACGAAGAACTTGTGGTTCGAGGGGGACCCATTCCTCATCATCAGTGTCAACATAGTCCGGGTCAGGATCAATGGGTGGTGGCATTTCTTCTGCTCCTTTTGTGACATGTTTGAGCAGTGAGCTGTTCTGTGTCACCTCCTTTTCATCATTTGATGCTGTTACCATTGTCCCTTTCACAGCGATGACTTGAAGGGTTTCTGGTGAGAATTGGGGGTCAGTCTTTTTGTGCACGGCTTGTTGTACCCACACCTCATCTCCTATTTGGAATTCTTTTGTTTGTGCTCTCCTCCTTTTGTCGGTCTGTTCTTGTGCCTTCTCTTTCCTTGCTTCATCTCTTCGGATGACTTCCTGGTCAGGTTTCGGCCTTAATGCAGTGTTGTTGACGACTCTGGTTCTGACTCGATATTTCACCATGAGCTCAGCTGGGGTTTTATTGGTTGCTTCATGGGGCGTGTTTCGATAGTCTCTCAAAATTCTGCATAAAGCTTGGTGAGGGTCAGACCCGTCCAGACGGTCATTCCAAGGTTGGAGGTAAGGGAAAAACGATGCCGGTAAAGGATTACCGGCATCCCTTACCGCTACAGGCTATTCTGACCAGCCAGACCGCTATTTACGGCATCATAATTTACGATGTCGTTAATAGCGGCCTAGTGTCACGCGCGCGAGACACCATGCCGAAATCAGCGGCATGCCGTAGACCGGAGCTGATCACAAGCAATGCGGACATGCAAATAACGGCCTCCTGAAGCCTGCAAAGTACCTTACCGGCATGGCGTAATTACCGGCACCTCAGAGAAGGTGTTAAGAACCCTGAGCAGTGTTTCCAAGAGCCACAGGTGCACACAATCAGCACAGGTGGAGGCAATGGAGTCTGGCACAGCACAAAAGGAGCACACTAACACAACACACCCCCTCCCACACCAAGATGAAACCAATAGTAGTAGCATTACTGGAGCTGGAGGACCTGCTTTCAAGGCAACAACAACATCAACAACAGCAACAACAACCACAGCCCCTACCACAGAGGAAACACAGGAGGAAAAGGAGGGTGGGACAGGCCCAGCATGCCCCATCAGTGCAGCCACCATTACCACGCCGGCAGCCCCCAATCCCGCGCATCAGAGCCACCCCCCTCAACCAAACACCAGAGCAGATCAACACCCTGTACCGGCTTGACCGTGACACCATCACCACCATAGTGGGCCTGATACATGATATCATAGTGAGCCTCATGGAAATACGAACCGCCATCCCCCCTCCACCGAAGGTAGTGTCCATGCTACACCTCCTTGACACATTCACTTACCAGCACACAGTGGGGCACATGCATGGCATTTCACAACCTTTATTTCCCGGATACTGAACCAAGTGCTGGATGCCCTCCTCAAGCACACAAGGGACTACATACCCCTACCACGGACTCCCCAGGGGATACTTTATACAAAAGTTACCTCCCATGCACTGGCAGGCATGGCAAATTGTATAGGTGCCCTCGACTGCACCCTCGTGGAGTTGGTGGTGCTGCATGCCATGGAGGTGGCGGATTGCAACCGCAAGCAATACCACTCCATCAACGTGCAGATGGTATGCAACGCCAGCAGGATCATCACACATTGCTGTGCCCGATATCCAGGATCAACTCATGACTCTTTGTTCAAGCGGAACTCCACGTTACCACGCTACATGGAGCAAAATGCTGGAGGATGTGCCTGGCTGCTTGGTGAGTTGCCTGACTGCCCCATGGCAGTGCATCGGGGTAATGAGGTGGGTGCCTGCATACCCCACCTGGGTGGAAATGTTGACGCCAGTGCACGATGAGCACCTCATCAAACACTGTGCCCGAGAGCCAGTGAAATGGCACATGACTACAGATTCCCACAGTGATGAAGTAAGGCCGACACCTAATACCACATAATTACCAGTTGACCAGGCCACATCCAACAACACATGCACCACTCATCGGCGGCCCTCACACACCATAAGGGCATCCTGCACTATGCACTGCATTTGCACCATGTTGCTGCCACCAGCATAGCACCACACAGGACAGACATCCCTGGGAGTGTGTTGAACTGAGCCTAACAGGGATACCAGAGCGTGGTACCAACATGCTATTGACAACAGCCAACAATCCCTACTACAAAATCTCACAGAATACAACACAGCAATGATTTTACTGCAGCACTGCTGCATGCATATACGATGCAAGTGCAACAAGATGTGAGTGCACGCCATAACCCATCCTGAGGATACTACCCCCTCCATTATCCCATTGCACAGGACACGTGGTGGGGTTAGAAATGGGGCCAATTCATCCAGGGACATGTGTATGGGCTCAAATTACCTGCTTCAATGTAAGACTAGCACAGTTGTCCACCATGAATGTACAAACACTTACCTTCAAAACCCTCTCATGCAGGAGATGGTAGCTATCCCTTGAAGCGGTGGCTCATGATCCAAAACACACAGAACTTGCACGGGGAGGACTACAATCGTTCCCATACCCGTACACGTGTGGTGATTGAGCAGACCTTTGGCTAGTTGAATGCACGACTTTGTTGCCTCAGCCGGTCGGGTGGGGCACTTATGTACAGCCATGAGAAGATGTCCAAGAACCCCATGGCATGTGTAATGCTGTACAAAATGTGCATCCGTCGGAACTTACCCCTGCACCCTGACATGGAACTGCTACCACCTGATGATGATGAAAGGGGAGGAGGAGGAAGAAGTGGCAGGACAGCAGCACAGTGCCGATGCACAGGAGGGACGTGCCGTACGGCAAACATTGATTGGACAATATTTTTGATACACAAGTCAGCAGAGGGTGTGAGGATGTTAGGACATTGAGCACTGGGTGTGGGGATACATGTACACCATGCACTGTGAGACATTAAATGATACCTGCGCAATGAACATTGTCCACTCTGTTGTTTTTTGATGAACAACCAGTGTATTGAATAAGTAGGTTCAAGCGTGAACAACAAAACCTTCACCCTCCTCCCCCTCCCCCCAACTCCCAAACACACCCTCACCCTCACCCCCTCGCCCCAAATCACAAACACACCCTCACCCCCCTCCCCCCAAATAACAAACACACCCTCACCCCCCTCCCCCTCCCCCACAACGACCCCACAATAGTCTCATAAGGGCAACATAGGCCACATGTGTGTGCCAGCATAGTCAAGATGCGCTCCCAGAGCCAGGGGGATCATTGTTGGGGCGGCGCAATGTATGCATTGAGCAATGGAGCGGGCTGGTCTGGGTGGAGGAGCTTCGTGAAGGTGTGTCCTCCCCCTGGGGCTGTCAGGTGGGAGGTGCAGCCTCCAGGGCATCTTCAATCCACCCAAGGACCTCACATAGCCGGTTCGTGCTCACTGTGATTACCTCGCCCAGTGCCCGTGGTTCATTGCGCCACTCCTCCCTGGACTCCCGATTTCTCTGATGAACTCATCAATGAGGCCTGTGAGCTGGCGAAAGTGCTCTGCATCCATGGCCAATGTGTCAGATGTGTTTGGCCTGCTCGGAATTTGGCCTGCATGCATTTCTAGTGTTTCACTAGGGGAAGCGGATACAGGACTGGCATGTTGCACTCCTTGACCTGTAAGCCCTGGGGTATCACTCTCCCCGGAGTCGCTGTATGACACCTGGGGGTATGATTGTGCGTCAGGGGTGTGGACGATGTCATCGGTGTCTGCCTCGGTTGCTCCTCATATAGATGGAGGGCTGTCGGGAACATCGAGGGGGCACGTGGCTGCATTCTCCCCAGCCACACTGGATTCCTCAGAGTGCAGCGTGGAGCATGTGTCCTACGCCAGTGCTGGATGGGGTAGGGGTGCGTGTGGGGGTTGTGCACCCTCCATGGGACTTGCTGGTGCTGGTGGTGTGTCTTGTGGTGTCTTCCTGCTTGCAGGTAGACGGCGGGCCCTGACTTTTCCCCTGGTGGTACTGGGCCGGTTGCTTGGCTGGCCCTCGCTGTCATGCTCGCTGCCTGTGGGGGTGGAAGAGAGACGGCATGAGCAATGTGTTGAAAGTCGGCATTTGGACCTGCCTACGATATTATATTGGGGTTTTTTGTGGGTTGTGGCCATTAGGGTGGTGAGCGGCACATTGATCTATGCTTGGATGGTAAATGCATGCATATGTCTGGGTCACTCATGTAGGCCGGGTACTGTGCTGGCTCACATGCACAGAATTTACATCAAAATCCCCTAGGGCCTCACGGAATAGGCCTCTTTGTGTGGTATGTGCCATATGGGTTACAGCCTTGCACCTGGCATCAGCCTGGGTCCCACTTGTTTCAGCATTGTTCAATTGGGGCGGGGGTTTGGCCAACCATGACGTGACATCTTGCCCAGCCCTTGGCATGGACTTTCATAACTAATGCATTGTCAGTATTGACTTTGGACACTCACCTCCATCGACGGATGACGTTGTCCCACATCCATGTCGGCAACCCCTTCTATGTCTTCTGGGCCTATCATGGCCGCACACATCTCCTCCCACTGCATCAATTTTATGGGGGAACCTGGCCCTCCTCCTGTCTCCTGGGTCTGGCTTCTGTTGGCCGAGAGGATGGCACGCACCCTCAGCCATAGGTCGTCCTACCGTTTTTGGCATTCCTTGGTGCGGGGGGTATTGCCCACGGCGCTCACCTTTTGTGCTACCAAGGCCCAGATCTCTTTCTTTGTTATTATCGTCACCCTCCACATGTCACCACTAAAAACAGTGTCTGCATGTTCGTGGAGAGTGTCCATCATCACCTGGAGCTAATCCTGGCTAAAGCACTCCTTCCTGAGTCGTGCAGCTCCCTTTTTTAGTGCTTTCGGCATTATGGTGTAGTTGATGGTTGATTTCTGTATTCACTGGATGGTGCCGGGTCCTGTGCAGTGAGGATGGCAATGGATTGTGGTTTTAAAGATGGCCGCTGTGCTCCTTCCCGTTCCTGTGCGATGACGCTTTTTCCGGTTCCGCTTTTTAACGGTGACCGTTAATAGCGGTGACCGCTACTTATGGTCACCGCTATTGCCGCTTTACTCTATGGCGGTAGTGTTATGTACGGTGCCCTTGATGCCGGTAAGGGCATTTTGGGGCCCTTTTGCAGCATGGCGCTGGGTACATTACCGGCATGGCGCAAATCTCATGCCCGCAAAGTCTTAATAGGCTGCTTTTAGCGGTCTACTGCCAGCTCGGACGCACTATTTGCACCATGCCAGTAATAACCGTTCCTTACCTCCAAACTCGGAATGAGGCCTCTTTGCATGGTCTTTTTGATGGAAGCCATGAATCACTCTGCCATGCCATCGGCCTGGAGCCACCTTGGGGTTACTTTTTGATGTCGGAATCCCATGTGTTTTCCGAATGCACCAAATTCGTGTCCACTGAAGGGCGGACCGTGATCTGATTTTATCCTGTCTGGAATCCCACACTCACTGATAACCTCATCGAACGTGGCTGCCACATGTGCAAATGCTGTGGACTTCACTTGTTTCTCAATGGGGAACCTTGAGTGCTCATCAATCAGCAGTAGTAGCTAGTCTCCTGATTCCAACGGTCCATATAAATCTGTCGCAACTCATTCCCACGGGCGATCTGGAATCGTGGTTACTCTGAGTGCATTGGGGGTTATGATTTTGCGGTGCATTGACATGCTGTGCAGTTCCGTATCCACCGGTCGACCATATTTTCGATGAAGGGGAACAATACGTGGCACTGTAGCTGTCTTTTCGTATTTTCCGCTCCTCTGTGGACTTTGTGAGCAGTTTTGATGACCTCTGCTCTTAGTGTACTGGGAATGACTAGTTTGCACCTCCTGAGCAGAATGGACATGTCCTGAACTGCTAACTCGGTGTGCACTCTGGCAAGCCTCTCAAGTTCATCTTGACTTGCTCCTGGATGTATTTGGACCGCCCTTCTGAAGTCTTTCCATTCATTAGTTCCTGTCAGACTGATGGCTAGAGCCATTGATGGGTTTGCCGCTGAGGCTGCAGCAACGGTTTTGATGGAGATGGCCAGGGGTAGAGCATTAGCGGTGATGTAGCTGATGTATTCTGAGTCCCCGGGCCTTGGAGCGTGGATGCCGACAGGGTGGCATGAGAAGTAATCTGACGGATTGTTCTCGCCACCCCCCGGTTTGTGGTTGATCTCGAAGTTGTATTCTTGCAAGCGGATTCCCCACCTCTCAATTCTAGGGGGCAATTTTGATCATGGGTTACCAAAAAGGGATAGGAGGGCTTGATGGTCGGTTATTAGGATGAAAATGTTTGCAGGCCCAGACAGCTGCTAGGCTTTCTTTCTCTGCCTGAGAATAAGCCGACTCTGGGGGAGCCAGGGCTCTACTGGCGTATGCAACCACGTGTCGTGGATGGGTGTCCTGGTCGCTGGTTTGGGCGAGGATCGCACCTAGGCCCACCTGGCTGGCGTCTACGATGATTTTGGTGTGCCATTCCGGGTCAAAATATGCAAGTTTCCTGGCTTCCGCGAGGGAGTGTTTGATGTTGTCAAAAGCATCCTGGCGCACCTCAGTCCACTGGAACGGGACTTCTTTTTGCAGAAGTCGTCTCAGGGGTTCGGTGATGGTCGCGAATTGCGGAATGTACCGGCACAATATCCTGCCATGCCCAGGAAAGACCTGATATCTGCCGTTTGACTGTGTTTCTCAAGTTGGAGAATGGTAGAGACCTTGTCGGGGTCAGGGGTCATCCCTTCAGCCAAAAAAATGTGTCCAAAGGACTTGAGTTTAGCTTTGCTGAACCGACATTTCTCTATGTTGAGGGTCAGCCCAGCCATTTGTATCACGTTGCAGGCAGCTCGGAGGTGGTCATCATGTTCACAACAAGTCTTTCCGAACACTAGAATGTCATCGCTATAATTTAGCATGCCTTTTATGGGTCATATAATTTGTCATACTGTTTCATGAAATATTTCAGCCGCTGAGGAGATCCCAAAATGTTATCTTTTATAGCGGAATAGCCCTTCATGTGAGGCAAACGTGATGATTGGCCGGGAGTCCGGGTGAAGCACGAGCTGGTGGTTACCTTGATTGAGGTCCAGCTTTGAGAACAGTACTGCCTTGTTTAGTTGGACAATCATGTCTTTGATTTTTGGACCTTGGTGTCGTTCTCATTGCATGGCGGTGTTAGCTACTCTCAAGTCTACAAACAGTCTGAGACGCCCACCTTCCTTCAGGACAATTACAAGAGGCGATACCCATGGTGTAGGGCCGGTGGCCGGTTCAATAATGCCATCTCGCAGAAGTTGATTTAGTTCCTTTGAGACCGCTTCTTGTAGGTGAAACCTGACTCTGAGTGGGTGTTGTGGGACCGGGCAGACTTCTGGATTTATGTGCAGCTTGACTGGTGGGTCTTTCAGCCTGCCTAGGCGATGACAAATGTCTGAGAATTCTTTGAGAATTTCGTCTTTTGTGATGATGTTGGTGATGGAGGATCTCTGGTCTATGTTGTATATTTGAGCCTGTTGGAGGGTTTGGGGTTCAGCTGAGTTGATGAGGCCGCCGTCTCACACAAGAATGTTGATCAGGCCTAGATGTGAGGCCGTCTTGTAGCTCAGTAGACAGCGCCCTTTCGTGGGGCTTCTGGTAACATGAATGACAGTGGTGGTGGATATGTCGCCAAATGTGAGACGCCTTTTGAACGATCCTATGCTGCACAGGGGTGTATCAGCGCCCCATAGGTATATTTTGGACGTCATCTGGGTTAGCGTAGGTTTGCTGTGAAGTAATTGGAACTCCTTCTCACACATAATGTTTACCGTCACCCCAGAGTCAATTAAGAAGCATAATTGTTGGTTGCAGATGTCTACTTGTATCCTGGGTGCTTCACATGCCACTTCTGCATCCATGATGAGATTTACAAATTTGTCGTGGTTGTGTGGGTCATATTGATCTCCTTCATAGTCTGGGTAGCCTTGTGACAATGCGTACAAGACTTGTCTTGGCGGCGGTGGACCGTCGTACTCATCCTGCTGTTGTGTGTTGGGTTCTAGAGTCTCATACTGCAGATAGTCATCTTCGGGATATACTTCTTCCATCACCCTCACGTACCTCTGTGGTCCTTGTTGGTATAGGCGAGTTTGTTATGGTTGATTGGGCGCAGGCCGCAGGAAATATCGGTACAATCGAGTGGTGGTCGATCAGGGTGTGGGGAAAGGTCTCCCTTCTCTGCATACAATTTGGAAGTGCCCTTCCCTGCCACAGTTCCTGCACTTCTGTGTGAGGGCAGGACATGAGCCAGCGTGGGGGAACGTCATCCCGCATCTGTAACATTGTCTCTGCATTCTTGGGGTGGTCGTGCCACTCAACCCACTAGTTCTTTCACTGTTCTTGACGTTGCCCATCTGGACTGCTGCAATGACGTCGCTTTTGTCTTGCTTAGTGGCTGCAGTGTTGGACATGTGCGTGGCTTGCTTGTCCACTCTCTCGAGTATTCGGGCCATCTCACTCACTTCTTCAATGGTGATAGGTTTCTTAAGTAGCTGCTTTTTCAATGCTGGTGAGACACATCCCTCAATTACTCTCAAAAGGATGGCTTTGTCCAGTGAAAAAACTGGCAGTGTGCACCTTTTATTCTGAGTCTTGTGATGAATTCGTCAACAGATTCTTCAAGGCGTTGCGTGCACTGATTAAAGATGTACCTTTCATAGTCCCTGTTGGGGGCGATGACAAGCCGCTTGTTTAAGGCTGTTATTAAGCTTGCAAAGTCAGTGAGTTCTGATGGAGGAATGGTTTTGATGAGCGTTTTTATCTCAGTGCCTGCCGTGTTAATGAACATGCTACGCAGGCTTGGGGACGTTTCTTCGCCGACCGCATCTATAAAATTATTGAAGTCCTCAAGCCATTCCACCCATCTTGCCCCTTTGTCGGCCTGAGGTGTCATGGAGAAAGGGGGGGGCATGTGCCATGCCGTCGCAGTTGATCTCGTAATCAGTGCAACTGGTGGTGCGCTCTGGCCTGCTTGGTCGTCTGACGAGCTCATGGTGGGCTTGGGTGGGTACCTGGCAGTCTGTGGAGGGTGTGCTGCTTGGGTTCCCTGTTTTGGCGGGTATTGTGCTGTTTTGGCGGGTTGTGCGCAGGCACGAGTCTCTGGGTGACGTTATGGAGGAGTGTTACCCACCTGTGGGTGGCTTTGTAGCCTTGGAGGTGTTTGGGGCTGTGTTGAAGTAGGTGCTGCTCTGGTTGCTCAGTGGACTGGGCTTCTTGTTTTGGCGGGTTGATGTCCTTGCTGCGTGCTCTATAGATATATATATATATATTTATTTTGGCGGCAGAGGGAGGGGGCTGCGGCAGGATCATGCAGCTGTGACTGCGGGCGGTAGCTGGACACCACAATGCAGAGGCTATGTGTGGAGAGGCTCCGGGCAGCAGGATCGCTGCTTTCTGGGCACGCCACGTGGTGGGATCACCAGCGTGCATGGAATACAGAAGCTGTGGAAGGAGGGCCTCCGGGCAGCAGGATCGCTGCGGTCTGAAGGCGCCACGTATTAGGGCCGCGAGACGGTGGGATCACTGTCTTCTCGCGGCGGCCACGTGGTGGGATCACCCTTGTGCCGTAAGGAGGACTGCTGGCCTGGATGGTCCATGTCGCCAGATGATAGCGGCGGATGCCGCTTCAAATAAAGCACAGGGGCCAGCAGGAGTATTGTACGTCTTCTTTATTTCAAATTTAACCCCAAACTAAACTCCTCCCTTGCCCTGCCTCATATCGAAACGTCACTTCCCGTGTGACGTTCCTACAATCTGAGACTGCCTTAAAGCGGCAGCCCGCGGCAACATATGTGTGCCTTCTCTTAAGTTCCTTAACATTTTGCCAGACTGAGATTCAAGTTTGAAGTCGTTTTTCTTTAGGATCCAGCAGAGGATAATCATCTCTTAGGACAGTGTGTCCCTCAAACCAATCGCAAACTTACCACTAAGAAGATACACTCCACAATAGTCTTTACTAGCATAGTATTGATTAAAATTTTTGAAGTGATAAAGCCGTTTTCTTACATATCTATTTGGGATCCTGTACTGTTTGTAAACCTCTTGCTGTGCTTCCAGAAACATATTCCACATGGAAGAACTATTTTGAACATGTACTCTCAGCAGTGAGTCCACAACAATGGTTGAACACTACCACCCCTGTGGACTGCAAGAACAACAAAAAAGCCAAAGCTATTTAGATTAAAAGAAGGTTTACTGACTTAAAACAATTTGCGACTCATATTCATTGATGTTATGTTAATGTTAATGTTAAAGGATATTTGTACTGCGCACTATCACCACCGGAGTGGTCCCCTGGCGCTCTGGTGGCTCTGAAAAGGGAAGGCAGGCTGAGTTTGTGGGAGTAAGCGGGAAAGTGCAAGAGAGCAGTTATATGCCGTTGGCAGCCTCAATCCGGTAAGCACCGTTCGCTGGGCTTGGGCTGTTTTCCGGTCGGTAGCTGTTGTGTGCTGTTGTGCGAGTCTATGGGCCTCATTACGACCCAGGCGGTAAGTTACCGCCTGGGCCGTGACTTTACCACCATGGCGTAAACTACATTTACGCCATGGTGGTTGGCGGACTTACCGCCCCATTCCGACCTTGGCGGGGCGGTAAGTCCCCAATCCCCATTTACCCTTCCCCATTCCCATTTTTGCCCCATAGGGCATAATGGGAGTGGGGAAGGCGTTAATTACTCCATGGTCCCTTAGCGCCATGGATTTTAACACCTGCTAAAAGCAGGTGTTAAATCCGCCATGGCGCTAAGGGACCTCGTACTCAGGCGGTAAGGGTCGGCGCTGTTTACGCTGCCGTAAACCCCTTACCGCCTGGGTCGTAATGAGGCCCTATGTGTGGTTTGTTTTGTTGTTGCAGTGTAGTGAAGTTTGTGCGGATTGTTGTGTTATAGGGTTGTGGTTGTGTTTGGTTAGTGTTTGAGAGGTATTTGCAGAGGGGTGAAATTGTTAGTGGATTGGTTAATTGGCATTGCTGCCTGCAAGTGAAGCACTAAACTGTTGTCAGTATCGTTGTGAGTTCTGTCATCCTGTTTATTGTGTTTCCTATTTGATTGTGTAATTGTTTCAACTTGAATCTGCAGTGTTGAAGAGCCAGGTTTTTAATAGTTTTCTGAATTGTAGGTGGTCTTTGGTGTTTCTTATTTCTTTCGGGATGTTGTTCCAGGTTTTTGCGCCTAGGTGGGAGAAGGAGAAGGAGGATCCCCCTAGTTTTTTCTTGAGGTATGGTTTTGGTTCCAGGGGGATTTTGTTGCTTGATCTGAGGATTCTGGTTGGCTTCTAGATTGTTATTTTCTTTGGTAGGAATTCAGCTCCCTGTCCGCTGATTGACCTGTTTGTTATGCACATTGTTTTGAAGGTGATGCAATGTTTGACTGGGAGGCAGTGTAGTATTTTTAGTGCTGGAGTGATGTGGTCTCCTCTGGATAGTTTGAGGAGGAGTCTGGCTGCTGCATTTTGGATGCGTTTTAGTTTCTTCAGGAGGTATTCTGGCATCCCGAGGTAGAGGCTGTTTGCGTAGTCAATTCTTGACATGATTAGGGCGAGGATTGTGAGTGTTTTGTCGGTGAAGGAGAGGAAAGGTAGGATTCTTCTTGTTGTTTGTACTAATTTTTTCTTGTACACAACTCTACCCTTCATGTGCCTAAATAATCAGCCCCTTCTCTGAGCAGTTCTTCTTTTACTCTCTTGTGGGGCATTTGCATTATCCCACAAACAATATAACCACTACCCCTCTCTCTCCTTCCCTGTTCTGCCCATTCTCATACTCCATTCATCATTTAGACAACCCCCTCTTTTCTTCTCTCACCCACATCCTTTTCATTTCAATCTCACATATTCCACTAATCTTTTAATTTAGAGGGCCTCATTAGGAGTTTGCCAGTCCGGATACAACGGTACCGGTAAGCTTACCGGTACCATTGTATCCGGACAGGCAAACTCTGAGTTGTGCTCGTGGGTGCCTTTCATTCTGCCAGGTCTGACCTAGTGGAATGAAAGGCACCCGTGAGCACAGCTCGCCTGTAGCACTGGCACGGTAATAAATTGTGCCGGTGCTACAGGCATCCCCATTGAGCCCTATGGGGGAATGGGGATCACCCAATACTGGCACACACGAAAGGGCATTACTGGGGCCGGCAGGCAGGGCCAGAATACCCCAGTAATTGCCCATTCGCAGGTGCTCGACTTTCTGCTCGACTTTCTTGCAACTTTGGAGGTAGCCTTGCCGGTTTTACCGGCAAGGCTACCTCCAACCTTGTAATGAGGCCCATTGTTTTCTTTTATTTATTTAATGTGTTACGGTTTACAGCAAACCTCACATAATTGAAAGTCTCAAATTTCACACAGGACAAGATATGAAACAAAATCAACAGATTTCTCTTAATTAGTAGAAACGACTGTCAATAAAAAAACAATAGTATGTAAAATCAAAGCAATTTGGTTGCCATTTAAAATTCTATGCCAAAATGCATTCGAAGTTAAAGTACAGTTATTAAATACAAAACATTTAAAGTGCAATAATCATTTTGTACATGCAACTATTAAATGGAGATATGTCTCTAAACTCAATCCATCATTTCAGAACCTGCATAATCGGGCTTTTGTAAGGAATTTGTGATCTAGTACCTATGCATTTGATTGTGGGAAACAGGTTTAGTCGAATCCTCAAATACTGTAGACTCGGGAAAGGCGTCTGAAATGTTTCCAAATGTCAAGGAAATGAATTTAGAGGTTTCTCTGTTAAATTCATATATCTCAAAAGAGTATACTTTCTCACTTTTTATTTAATTCGACAACAGTCCCACAGAAGGAGTTTATTTTTTACTTCTAGTGGCCAAAGTTTTAAAACTTAAGAAAATAACTGAAAAGTAGATACACGGTTCGAAAAAGAAGTAAGCATGCTGCTCAGCTCAGGAACTAAGATATTCTCCACTAGAGGTAAGATTTTATAAAAGAAAGAAAGAGGCTGAGGACACACAATTTTTCTGAAGAATGCTTATGATCTTTCACTATAAAATACCTTTTCACCCTGGTCATAGCGGATAACAAATGATGTAACTCCATTGGTTTATGCTCAAAACGTTTCTCCAAAATAATCTGCACCATTTGGCCGCATATCACCAGATCATGCATATGCAAAGTATTGAACAGGGATGCTGCCTAGATGAGGAGGAAATAATGTAGAATCGAGAAAGGCTTTGTCAATGTCTGAAATAAACAGATTAAACAAGTCAAGGCAGGGTCACATCATTGCTGTAGTCCTTAGAAAGTATCAATCCGTTTAGGTATATTGCCGCATGGTGTCATTCTTACTTGGACTTTCGTATTAGCATGGATGTATTTCAACATTTCAAGCAAAGAAGGCAGGCAGCCTCAATTGCATTATTTGGTCCAAAGCAATGGCCTATTGACGCAGTCAAAAGCACTGGTAAAATCTATGAAAGCAAGAAAGAGAGGGCTGCAAGTGAGTATAGTTATTTTTTTAAACGGAGCAAGTATCATGCCATTGAGCACTGTACCCAGGCTTTTCCTCTAGCCTTACTGGTATTTGTTTGTTCGGCCACTATCTTGGGTCCAGAGATCTAAATTTCATAGAATGAGAGATGAAAAATCGTACTTTTAATATCCAAAAGAACTACTGGACGAACATTTGCAGGGCTCAGATACGCCCACTTCTTGAACAGGTTTTCAAAATTAAGGCAGTTAAGTAAGCCAACATTCAAGCCCACATCGCAGGTCTCTTTATTAGGGTGATATTCCTCTGTCCATTGATTTCCCTGAATGGGCACCTCACCAGTTTACACCCTTCCCCCATCCTACCAAATTCTGATCTTCTATAAGGCTCACTTGCTCTCTTTTCACCAACCATGTTTTATCCCATCACCCCAGACACTCTGTGATGAGCAACATAGAAATGTGGATTTCACTGCTTGATGCTGCCACGTTGGCTATCATCCACAATGACTCCTGCACTTTCTCCCTCTTCACTCACCAAAAGAAGCTTTGGTGTCAATCTCATGATTAACATGGACACACCATCTGCCCCTTTTTAAAACAATAATGTTACACCTTGTTCTTTTTAACTGTTTGGCATCCACCATTTTGCTCTCATCCATCATATATTTCTAAACAGGTACTGCCCACCAAGCAAAATCTTCCTCTTCTATTCTAATCTCGATGACCCTTTAGTAAATCTGCACAAGTTACCTATATGCAACCACATACATTCTGTAATCTCATCTTTCTATATGGTTTCTGCCCTCCGTTTGACCTTGCAAATTCTTACCACTAATGAATGATATTCACATTCTCTGGCCTCTTCCATTTTAATTTCCCCCTCTTTCCTCCACTTCTAAAAGGAACATGCAGGCATAATTTTAAGACCCCTATATTGACCCTGTCGAATCCTCCCCTCAATCTCTCTTTTTTACGTTTCTTTCTAGAGCTTGGCACCAATGTAGTTGTCCCCTTTTAGCTACACTTTCTTTTCACTCTATTTTGCCCTGAACCATTGCTCTAACCAGCCATGCTGCAACTGTGTAGACCCACAGGACATCACTTGCATCACTGGCATACTTGCTGCTTTCAATTGCTCACTCATTCATCTCAACACTACTATTGACTCTGCTAAATACTTCTTTCCCTATCTAGACTCTCACACATTGTCTATGACCTCCAAGCCCATGTCTTTCCCGCATAAACTGTGCTTCTTCTCCTCATCCCTCAATGCTGATTACTTTGATTTCGTCTTCAGCTCAAAGATCACAAATATTTGAGAACCAAGCACACCATTGTGTCTCGACTCCCTTCTCTTCATCACACTCCACAGTCGCTTTATTTTCCAAATACGAAATGTTCCCTATCATCCCCTACCTTACCAGTTGAGCTGACACCCACTATTTGCTCAGCCAAACCATCCTGTACTTGTATTTACCCCTCTGCAATGTAAACGATAAATTACCTTGCTCCAATTACCTACTCCTGCCCCACCCTCCTTTACAAAATCTCTCAATATATTTGCATTGCCTCAAACACAGTTTGGTAAAGTTATAACTATCTTGGAGACCTACTGGTCACTCTAAAATGCCTCTGTCTACTGGGCCATCTCTCTAATACCTCACAACCTTAAGATCCTTGAATGCATGCTTTATTTCCACTGCAGTGTGCATTACCTGGAAACCTATGCTATATGCTAACCCCCCCAATCTGGGATCAAGAGCAGATACCCCAGTGAGAAAGTTATTCAAAAACCTACTAATGCCCATCTTTCCCACCTTTCCTCATTCCAATCAATTGTTCAGCCACCTTCAACACTAAGATTCACGCCTTCTTTCACCAAACTCTTTCCTCCTTTGGATTCCGGGACAACATATGTAAATGGTGACCTTGTATCTCTCTGATCAATCCTTCTCCATCTCATGGAACACTAACAATTCTGGGCCTGCTCCGATTTACGCTGTAGACCTACTACAGCAGGCAGCACCCCACAAGTCCTCTCTACATGTCCTCACCACTGCACTTTTACTCACAGCAAATACCGACCTTGGCAAATGTATTCCAGACACCTTATATCACCCTGCCTACCTCTAACCATCCTGTTAGCCACAATTTCATCCACACATTCCCCCATTATTTAAACGCCCACTCAAGTACTAGATCCAAAGCCTTCTGCACTCCAATACAAATGATGTCTCACTCTCAGGATACATCTAGGTGCAGGTTTAGCATGCTTATACTGCCCTAGACATCACCCCACACCATACCCCACCCCCTTCTTGCCGAACATAACAGCCTTCCCTCGCTGCCCACCCAAACACCATAGTGCCCTCATCCTCAAACCCGACTCAGACACTGTGCACCACTTATGTCCCTCCCTGAGGACACACACCAATACACCTTGCTCTAGACCAATCCAAGGCCATACAAGGAGAGCAAGACCTTCCACACGCACCAGAGTCACCCACCAACATATATGCCCCATTCAAAGGACACTCACTGCAACCACTCCCACTAGACCCATACAAGGATATATCAGAAGAGTAAGACTCTCCTCTCACACCCTCCAACTCCACTCCAAGAAAAATCACTTAACCCCCCACCCAAATCACCGCTCCCAAGCACCTCAAAAACAACCCTCACCTTCCATACCTCCTACTACAAAACAGAACACCTTTGCTAGCCCACTGACCACCCCCACCAAATCCCCCTCACAACAGCACCCAATGAGCCCCTGAAAGGTGCTCTGCTTTATGTCAGAACCCTACGAGCACATGCCATTGACGTGCACAACCTCATCCTTGAACATAAATTAGACTTTCAAGCTTTGACCGAGACATGGCTCCATGCAGCATCAGGCCCCGTATTCATGCTAGATATCCCGCCAGACTACACTATCCTCAGAACCGACCAACATGACCAACATGACACCATCGATGGTGGCGTCGCTATCATCACAAAAACCTCTCTGCAATTCAGGGAATGCAAAACTGAGTTGTTAATAGGATATGAAATCCTATCACTCAAACTAGCCATGAATACTAAAACCACTATCAATTTCCTGATAATATATAGAGTCCCCAGCTCCTCTAACACCCAAGACTCAGACTTACCGTTGCTCATCAGCCCCGTACTCACATCCAAAACCAAGTTCATACTTTTAAGAGATAATAATCTGGGCTTTAAAGAAGTAACAGTTAGCTAAACCACTGCCTTACACAATGCGTTCCTAGAAATGCAATGTACCCAAATAGTCAATGCCCCTACCCATTCAAAAGGAAGAATCCTAGATCGGATCCTCACATTAAATACTGCAACCACACTGGAAGATATACTCAACATCTGCTGGACTGATCACTTGCTAATACGATTCAACATAGCTTTGCCCTCCAGCCCAGCCCCTATCACTATCCCTATCATCCCTGCACTAATGAGAAATACATGCAAACTCACCCCTGAAAACTTAATACCCATACTTAACAAATCCCTGAGCACACAAACCCCCACTATTGCTGACCCAGACAGTATTTCATTACACTACCACACCTATTTGAAATCCACAATAGACAAAGTAGCCCCACTCAGAAGCAAAACACCCAAGCCCAAGCTGAGCAACAACTGGTTTAACGATGAACTCATCAAACTACAAAGTAAAAAAATAGCCTTAGAGCACCTATTTAGGAAAAATCCCCACCAGCAAGACCAATAAAGAACTCTCTGCCATATCGAAAACCTACAAACTAGCAGATATCTCCCACAAAGCAAACTACCTCAACCAGCATATTACTAACGCAGCCTCTAACAGCAATGAATTATTCACTATCATCAGAGAACTTGAAACACCCATCCCACCCCCAAGTCCCACCATCACAAGCAAAGCATGGTGTACCACTATTAAGGACACATTAGCATCCAAAATAAACATGCTTCAAAACAAAATCACCCTACAACGACATCTGCTAACACACACAGTGGAGCTCTCCACTGTTAACTCGTCAGATGCTAAGTCAAATCCACCTCAATTCCATTTCTCACCAGTGACCAATTCACAGGTACTTAAAACTATAGCCACCCTCAAACCTTCTAATTGTAAAGGCGACAGCTTTCCCGCTAAACTAGTCAAGGATTGTGCCCCAGCACTGGCGCCCACCATCACCAACTTCATTAACGCCTCATTCAGCACCAACCATATCCCTGCCAATATCAAGGAAGCTTGGGTTACACCCCTCCCCAAGAAACTCACATTAGACCCTACCATTCCCACCAATTACCATCCCATTACCAGAGTTCCCTTTCTCCTGAAAGTCACTGACAAAATTGTGTGCACTCAAATCCAATCCCACCTTGAAAACAACAACCTACTAGGAGATAGACAATCAGGTTTCCGCCCTCGACACTGTACAGAGACAACACTATTGGATTAAAAAAAAAATAATGGACGCCATCAGAGACATAGGCAACCTATGCATCCTTCTACTCCTGGATCTGTCGGCAGCTTTTGACCACACTAAACTATGCCAAACGCTAGCCGACAACTTCCATTTCTCCAAAGAAGCAACACTTTGGATCAAATCCTTCCTGTCGGACCGTACATCTTGAGTAGCTATTGGCAACGAAGCAGCTGACCCCATACCAGTACCCCTGGGTGTACCACAAGGCTCATGCCTATCCCCCACTCTCTACAACGCCTACACCAAGTTAATGTTCACGGTTCTTGATGCTATGGGGGTAATTTACACCAACTTCACGGATGATACGCAGATACTTATCCCCATCAAAGGCAATATCGAACATGACACCAATAGTATAAATAAAATCTACTCCCTTATCCAGAACTGGATGGCAACCAACAGCCTATGCCTCAATGGCGAAAAAAACAGATATTCTCATAGTAGGCGCCCCTGCCCGCCTCAGCAAGTTACCCCCTGACACATCAAGTAAAAACACTAGGGTCTACCTCGACTCCAGTCTCACTACGGACAAGCACGTCAATGCTCTCGCTTCATCTACCTGATACACTGCCAAACTCATCACACTCAGCAGACCCTTTCTCACTCCTCAAAACTGCATTACGCTTGCAAGGGCCCTCATAATGGCGAAGCTGGATTACTGTAACACCCTCTTACTAGGTACCTCAAAGAAAAACCTCAACAAAATGCAACTCCTACAGAACAAAGCTCTGAGATCAGCTCTAGGCATCAACAAGAGTAATCACATATCCCAGTATAGAAGAGATGCCCACTGACTTCCCATTCAGGCGTGAATTCTACACAAAACATTTACAATCACTCACAAATGCATCTCCCATCAGTCACCTATTTACCTCATTGCTCGCAAAACTACCACTAGAACTCTCTGGTCCAATGCCAACACTCTTCTGCTCACCAACCCCCCCACCCGTACAACAATTCTAGATCAGGCAACTCTAGCTTCCCTGGAGCAGCTCCTAGAATCTGGAACTCCCTACCAGCCAACATCTGCAACAAACCCTCCTTCCCACATTTCAAAAAACGTCTTAAGACTTGGCTCTTTAAAAATAGCACCTAGCACCAAGTAACCACCTGCCCAGATTGTAACCAAGTAAAATGTAAGAATGGAAAGTATTTCTGTAACACGTAAGAATGCAAATTTCCTTGTAAAATGTAAGAATGTAAATATCCTTGTAACATGTAAGAATGTAAATATCCTTGTAACCTACGCCGTGATACCCCATGGTTTTGGGCGTATAACCAAACACAATAAATAAAAATAAAAATAAAATAGGGTTCCATGTGTTAAAATCGTGGCAAAAAGGGCTGTTTATGCAAGAAATTGTGGCAAAAAAGCTGTAGTTTTTCCGCCCCAATCGATGTAATAGATGTGGGGGACACCCCTGCAATCCCCAGACCCATTATACCATATGCCGGGGGCAGGGGACACCTCTGCAACCCCGCTCCCCTTAAATGGTGTAATGGGTAAACCTTTACAGGGACAAAAAGCCGCAATTTTGTTTAAAGACAACTTTTTTGCTGTGATTTTATTACTTCACACCCCTGCTAGCTGGTGAAACTCATCTCATCCTTATCGTACATCACCATTGATGATGATACCCAGATCCTCCGTCAAACAACTTTAGTCTCATTAGAAGTTTGGCAGTGCGGGAAACAAGTGGCAGTGATTACATTACCACCACTTTTGGCAGACCGCCAAACTACATGTTTGGTGGTGGGATGGCCCGAATTACCGGCAGCTATGAGCTGCTGGTAATTCCATCACCAAAAAATACCAGTAGTACCGGTGCTAGTAATACCAGAAATTCCCCCCATGGAGCCCTTTGGGACTCCATGGAATGAGGGATACGCACCCTTATTGGCACTTGTAATCTGCTGGTACAGCAGGCTGACAAGTGCTGGTAAAAGTAATATTGTTTGGTTGTATCCCGTCGAATCTACCAGCGAGATACCACAAAACATACAATGAGGCCCAGTGACTGTTTTCACCCCACAGCTAAGTCTGCTCTACCTCTAACTTCTGACTTTCTTTTGAACATCACCCAAGATATACTAAATGTTGTGGATGAGCACCATACAGTAAATGGTTTGAGGTATACTTATAACGACGTGCCTGGTGTGACGTTTGAACAGGAGAGCATTTTTGTCAAGGTATCAAGATCAAAATCCAAACATATAGTAAATGTGTGATAGACATGGCGTATGGAATTTTGCAGCATAGTACTAGAAATTACCCATTGCATCTTTTGCAGGACATTTGCCTGAAGTGCCATTGTAAGTATTTTTCATTTTAGGGAGGCCTTCACCCTCTTAAATATTCTGTGTGAACCATATTCGCTCACCTGTGACAACTTTCTATAAAGGTACAGTGTTTGTTTAATTCCTCCAAGCAAATATTTTAATTTTCAATTTGGGAAAACATGGTGTGGATGGGTTGGTATCAGGCAACCCAATAACCAGATTGTTCCAGTAATCAACACCTATTGCCAGTCATTGCTTTTTTAATGGTCGTTACCTGTAATACCAGTGTTATTGTTAATGAAATGCCATGTAACACGGTGTTGATGAGACTCGGCAAGCATAGTTCTGGCAAAGAGAGCAGGGGTTCGGGTCCTTTTTTTTGGGTTATTTGCCCTCTGGAATACTGGCATTTGTTTGTTTGCCATATTTGCTTGTCCACCACCCTTAGTAGGCTCAGGTACGTTCACATCTCTGGAACAGGAATTATGCTGATATTCACACTTCGAAGCACAGATGTTGTTTTTGATTTTCTAGGGTCATCAGTAGATGCCGATGCTTTGGATACTTTATTACAATGATGTAACAAAAATGACAGAGGGGCTGCTCCACAAGAACATCTGTGATCAAACATTGGCACTGTTATCTATTAACATTGTCTACTTTATGGTGTTCAATAGCTTGACATATCAATTTCTCTTATTAAAACTTTGCTAGGCCATATATTCATGAAATATTTAACAGGGGTGGTGCAGGTTTTAAGATCATTTTTCCTAAGTGTGGGTGAAGATTGGAAAATGCCTCTGCTGGGCAAACAAGCCCTGAACTGGACAACACTCATGTTAACCTAACCAGTGAAAGGCTAATTTCTCTGCTATCCTTCATTCATTAAGTGTTATGGATACTGTGTAAAACTGTTCAGACATTTTCTCCAAATAATGCAGCCTGTTCCATTTCCGATCTTCAATATGCAAGAAACAGTGTGTGGATGGTGATTTTTTTCATTGGAGAGGTGTAAATATTTCCCACAAATATGCCAGAGTGACTGAGAACAGCGAGGGAGCCAAAACCAACTAAGTGGGTTTTAATATTGGGTTAACATTGTCTATTATGCAACACACTTTCTGTGAAAAACTGGATAAAAAGCACAATCATTTCCAATCCAAAAATTCAGTAAGTGCAAGTCACCAACAGTGTACAGGAGCATTTCCTGACACATTTTCATGATGCCTTCACCCACAATATATAACAGTATAAAAAAATATCCACACTGGCTTTGCCCATACATTTCCATGCTGGCTGCACCAATATATGCCAGAATGTCTATATAAAAACACAGTCATGTTTGATTTGTACATAATGCCAGCAATCATACTATAATAAAACAAGTCCTCACGGATCTGGCAACATATGGCACTATCCCTATGTAAGGGCATACTCATGTTGGCTTTACCTTTAAAAATGCCATGCCACAATAGGAAAACATATCTAAACTGGCTACACAATGTAGTCCAGTATAGAAACATAATAACAAACATCCTGTTTCTTTGTATCCTTGATGCCCAGACTAAAATGCTATGTCACAGTAAGAAATTGCTAAGCTGGCTGTAACAAAATGCCAGTCTAGCCACATAACAACACTTAATAGACTTGCTTTCTCATATACACCCAGAATAAAATGCCATGCCATGGTAAGAAATGGCTAGACTGGCTGCCCAAAATGCCAGTTTAGCCCAAAAATCAAAACCTCAGCCTCTCTTTTATCAACCTCGGGTTGAAAAAAGAAAGGATGATCATTTTTTACTGGTGCATCTATGATAGATGCATTCAAAGAAATGTGCTGCGTCCGTGTCCTGACCTCAGCCCCACTCCCACCCTGTCCTCAGCCCAGGACACACACACGTTTCGACACATTGACACAACCCATACATACACAGCATTCACTCACTCATTGACATATGCAACCATACATCATACACACACAGTTTACATAAAAAATATAAATCATACCTGCACGCAGCTCATATCCGGATTCAGTTCCACCCTGGCCTCCAATCCAGCTTGCACTCAGCAGAACGCTTCCTAGTTCCTGCCAATGCATGAGCAGGAGTCAGACAAGTGATGACTGTTGATGTTCGGAAATCAGAAGGCAAGCCATTTGTCAGGCAATTTTTTGTGCCACACAACTGGTCTTCACGCTCAGCAAGGTGTCAACAAGTTGTCAAAGTGTACAAAAAACGAGTCAAAATAGGTTCCCCTCTGTGCCACCCCATGTCTACCCCGTCTGCTGGCCTCATCTCCCAACTGATCCCATGTCCACCCTCACTCCAATACAAAACCCATACCTGAGTTCTGACTTTCCTCAACTCCACACCCAATCACAGTTTTTTTTTTTAAAGCTGTTTTATTAACAATGAAAGAAACACAGTGAAAGAAAATGTCCACAATTACTTTCAGTGTTTGTCCCACATAGCATGCAGATGTATGCATCGCCCGTTTCCAATCACCCAACATGTACACCTTTTGATGAGCATGTTCAAGACAATAGCCACACCCCACCTTTACCTGCACACATCTTTACCTGCAGAATTTCACGTTAATCATGCTTAATTGCAGGAGACATAGAAGACGAAATCTGATCACTGGGGTTTGGGACTATGAGTTGGCTCGGGATTGGGCGCTATGTCCCAAGAAAGTTATTCATATAAACAACAGCAAACCAGAGCCTATGCGATAGCTCAGCAAGACGTGACGCTAGAGTCTTCCCAGCAGGGCCCAAGTCCAAAATAGTTGCAGAGGGAAGCAAACATCTAAAGTGGCCTTCCATGTGTCCAACAACAGGGATTGTTGAGTGACGATGAGTGAGGGGGCTATTGTGGATTAGAGGAATGTCATACCGTTTCCTTCCCACCCACCTTGACCTCTGTAGTCAATGACTCTTGTGTCACTATCCCTATCATCATCAATTTCTAAATTTTCTGTTTCTAGGTAAATGCTATATTCCCCAAAATGGAATGTTCACGTAGATGGTATGTAGGCTGCAGAAACAGAAGGCTGAATACTTAAGTGTACGTGCTGTGGGTCGGTCTTCCATCTTCATGGCCTACAGACCTCTTATGAAGACTGCCACAGCCCACAGCAGATAAGTGGGTAGTGCATGGGAGAAGAGGTTGGCGGTGGCCGTGCAGTGGAGGGAGTGTTAGAAGGGCCCAGGAGAGGACCAAGAACAAAAGACCCACCTTGAATTTGTGGCCTTCTCAGCCTAGAATCTGAAAGGTCAGCCCCAGTCATTCAGACATAGGTCCCATTTTCAGTATGGTATAATGGGGATTATCACTTAATGTACACAATTCAAGATCGGAAGAGTTTTGATATGATATGGCATTTATAACGTGCCTATACACAAGTGTTGCAAGTCGCGACGAGGCAAGGGAGGGGAACAAAGGGAGGACGGACAGCGATCCTACTAGGCCAGGTGTCTTTCAGATCGCGCAAGTGCTTGGGAAGGGGGCAGGGACAATGCAGTACATGGCAAGATGATTACAATAAGTAAGTAGTGGCCGGCAAGTGCATGGTTAAGTGCAGACATCAGGTGTCAAGGACTGTAGGGCTACAGAGACAGTTCCCAAGTGTGGGGGTTGCCAGGTGGGCAGTGCAGGTGTGAGACGCTGGCATGGGAGGACCTGGTCCTGAGATCAGAGGGTGTCCAGGAAGCCAGTGCAGTTCCAGTTACAACTAGGAGGTCAGCAGAGGAGGGGAGGAGAAAAAGAAGAAACAAAGAGAAAGGTTTTGAGGCGCTTCCGGAACCGTAAATGGTTCTCCTCAAGTTTAAGGGAGGCTGTTCCAGAGGAAGACACCAGCCGAGGAAAGAGATATAGCACCAACCCGTTGCTTGGAGAAGCGACTGAGCCTGAGAGAGTTGGAGGCAGATGAGCGAAGAGCTCGAGAAGGAAGATATTTAGGAAGAGAGAGTTGAAGGTATTGAGGCCCCAGGCCCCAGAAGGCCTTGTGGATGATGCAGCGGGTTTTGAACTTAATCCTCACAGCCACTGGGAGCCAGTGCAGAGAGTACAGTCCTGGAGAGATGAGATCCCTGGAATTGAGGCCAAGGACAAGACTTCCAGTCCTGTTCTGGATAATTTGCAGAGGGCAGAGAGTAGAAGCAGGCAGATTTAGAAATATGCGGTTGCAATAGTCCACCCTTAAGAGACCCAGAGCTCTGGAGACAGTGAGCTTCTGGGGGAAGGGGATGAAAGGAAGAATACCTCTGAGGAGGTGCAGCTGGTAGTGTGACTTATTAGAGACTTTTATATGCCATAGTTTTGTGAGTGGTTTTGGAGACAGAAAAAAGATGAAATAACTTCGTTTGAATACTTTCCTATCTTCATTTTTCATGGTAAACCCTCGTTTTCTCTCTAAAAAAAAAAACGATATATATTATTTTAACTTTTAGCATCAGGTTTTCCTAGCACACCTTATCTTATTTTATCCTGTTCAATTCTTGCCTCATCCTCCACCCTTTACTCTAATATGATATATTTGCCATGTACGTGTTTATTGAAATGATCCAATTGAGAAAATACAGTTGAGGAAAAACTACCATTTAATGTGAAATGAAACTGTTGGCGGCAAGTACCGAGTTGTCACATCCGCATAACTAATTTGCAGATTTTCAGGCTGCCAGCGTGCACCTTCGACTGAATTATCTGTTCATGAAAAAGTAAAATGAGACAGTGTGTTCTGTTTTATTTTGCATTTGGATTGTCTGCGTGCGGTGCATTCTCTGCATGCTTGAAAAATGGTATCTCCTTCTGGCATTAAAGTGAACTACAACATCTCCTTGCTGAATGGAGAGGAAAACGATCTCCCTATAAAAAGCATTAGATCTCTAAATGAACATGTGCATCTAACTTGCGTATTGGGCTTTTCATTCATTAGCGCATTGCATCATGGCTTTCTGGTGAGCGGAAGTGAACATTGCATTGTCTGTGCATCTGCAAGTTTACTCAATGTTCTTTGTTGCAGCCATATTTAGTTCTGGGCCAGTGCTCATATCAAAGTGCCGAAATGCCTGAACCCAACAAGTTTCTTGAATTGGATAGAGCCGGTACTTTATGAACTCATTGGGCCTCATTACGAGTCCGGCGGTAACTGTGCTGGAAAAACTGACAGTTTACTGCCAGACCCGTATTACCATACCGCTTCCGTGATTCCCGGAATCACTGGGGCATTACGACCCTGGTGACCTTGGAATTCCAGAGGTGGAATTCTGTAAGTCCCCATTCCCATGGAGTCATATAGGAATCCATGGGGATGGGGACAATGGAAACACTGGTTCCGTCTATGACGGAGCCAATATTTCCATGTCCACCTGCATGCGGGTGGTGTAAATACCGCCAGGTCAGACCTGGCGGGAGTGACACCTCCTGCCTGCAGGACTCTTAATCAGCCAGTCCAGAAACAACGGTGGCAGCGGTTTTACCGCCACTGTTCTTTCTGGACCAGCAGGGTCGTAATGAGGGCAATTGATTTATAAATGGCACAGTCAGTTGCTTGTTAAGATCAGGAAACATATCATGTCCACTTCATTGACAATGATATGTTTGCCTAATTTCATAGCACTCTGTGATTTTTACAGCACTGTCTCGCATGTGGGTACCCAGTGTTACATCTGAAATCGTTGCTACTTGAATTGTCCACAAATCATTGATTCTATGGGCATCATTACGAGTCCGGCTGTAGCCGTGCCAGAAAAACCGGCAGGCTGCCCCCGGACCTGAAATACCGTTCCGCCTCCGAGATTGCCGGAATCACCGGGGCATTACAACCCTGGTGATCCGGTAATTCCGGAGGCGGAATTCTGTAAAACCCCATTCCCATGGAGTCCTTTAGGACTCCATGGGAATGGGGACAATGGAAACACTGGTTCCATCTATGACAGAGCCAGTGTTTCCATCTCCGCCTGCAGGTTGGTGGCGTTACACCCACCAGGTTAGACCTGGCGGGAGTGACACCTCCCGCCTATAGAACTCGGAATCAGCCGGTCCGGAAACAACGGTGGCAGCGGATTTACCGCCACTGTTGTTTCCGGACCAGCATGGTCATAATGAAGCCCTATTTGTTTACCTTGCACAGCCACAAACAACATCAGCACCTGTGATTTGTTCAAGCCCTTCCAATATCTGGCCTGATCATCTGATCATCCCCTATGCAGCAAGAGGGTGAAATAGGCAATTGGGAAAACGTGGATTGCGACTGATTTTAAGACTATAAATGAGGTAGCAAGAATAAGTTCTTAATTTTGTTAATTCACTCCCACTGTGAAATAACTGCTACCTTCCTCTCATCCTCATTCTCCATATGCGTAGTACGGAAGGCATTACCTGGTCCGCTCATCTTCACAACACAGTTGGGGGACCAGTAAAATTAAATATTTCATGAGTGGCACCAGTCTTCCATCAAATATTATATGTCCTTCTATATATGACTGGCTTAGTGTGGATATCCGTTCAGGCATGTTTAATAGTGTTGCTCAAACTTACCATAATGTGCACAAGGTCAAGCAATTCCGGGATGGTACAACCTTGACCATGGCATTCTGTAGCTTTTGCAAAGGATTGAAACCCACCATGAAACTTCAGGTAGGATTTGAACCCAGCTGCCGAATTGCAAGGCCTAAGACTTGAGTCTGGAGTTTGGCCATCCAATTAGAGGACCTTACCAACTCTGAAATAGGGTTAGCAGCCTTTGACAGGCCCTACCTGCTTCCTGCTTTGTTTTTTTTTTTTGGTCTGTTATTTATTTATTGATCATGTTTATAGTACCTATACACTTGATCAACGTTTCAACGCAGGGAGGTAAAAGGTTACAAGGCTTACAAGGATTAAGAAGGATTAACATTCTTACTAAGCATTGGGATATTCAGAATGTGAAAGAGCAATGTGTTCAGAGGTAGAACATAATACAGGGGGAATACAACAAAACAGGAATACTGCACGTGCCTGACGGCCGTTACTAGATGCAAGTACTAAACATGGAGAAATTAGTGATGAGAGGGGGGATGCTGGGTAAGACGCACAACACGAGTGCAAGGGACATAAAGAAGAGAGGAGAGGGGGTGAGAGGGAGCGGCACACTAAACACATCCAGGCACAGAACAAGGTTTATAGATGTAAAACGCTTACATTTGATTTTCAAGCAGAGCACAATTAAACACATGGATCAACAGTGGCTGCAGATGTCAAAGTCACAGTGATGCAATAACAGATGTGTTGGTTACTCACAGGGAGGAATGCTGATGTGCCCTGCATCCAGGCAGGAGAGGGAGGTCACATCAACCTTGAGTCTGGATGTTTTAGAGAGGAAGTGATGGGATGGAGATGGAGGGAAATAAAGGGGGCCCAGCCAGGCTCGGACATGAACAGAGATGGTCCTTACATCGTGGGGTTTGGAGGCGGGCCAACATTTGCCTGCTAGCTCGCCTAATTGATCCTTAAGAATGAAGGAGGGCCAATCCCAGGCAAGCAGGCTCAGGGCCAGGCACACCAGCTGAGCTGGAAAACAGCATCGGCCATGATGGAGGAGGCCTGGTATGGGAAGGAAGATGGTGATCACACCATTCGTGCAATGCAGCAGAGTGCAGCAACGAGTAACACAGAATTAAATCATCTTTTTGTTTCAATTGAAATGCTGTGATTTCAAGCACACAAAAAAGATTTGAGGAAGGCGACAAGTGTGCATCACGATCATTCCCATATTAGTCCAGAGGGCGTACCTTCAAAGATGTGGTGGCAGAGCGGGATCCATTGGCCTCCAAGCAACGAGGTGTACAAGGAGCAAATCCAGCAACAGGGAAACAGGGAGTGAGGGGGAGAGGCAAACACAGAAGGGTCTACATGGTGGGCCTTAGAGGAGAGCAAGGATTTGCCTGCCAGCTCGCCTGATTGGTCGTTAGGAATGAAGAAGGGACCAATCCCAGACGAGCAGGCTCAGGGCCAGGCATACCAGCTGAGCTGGAAAACTGCATCGGCCAATATGGTGGAGGCCTGGTATGGGAAGGAAGATGGTGCTCACAATATCATTCTTGCAATGCAGCAGGGCCCAGCAACGAATAACACAGGATGAAATAATGTTTTTATTTCAATTGAAACGCTGCGATTTGGAACACACAAAAAAGATTTCTGGAAGGCGCCCATTGTGCATCATGATCAGTCCCGTATTAGCCCACAAGGCTTACCTTCAAAGATGTGGTTGCAGAGGGGGATCCATAGACCTCCAGTCCACGAGGTGGAAGAGAAGCCCATCCAGCAACAGGGAAACAGGGAGTGGGGGAAGAGGCAGACACAGAAGGGCCTACATCATGGGCATTAGAGGTGAGCTGGCATTCGCCTGCCCGCCCACTGATTGGTCATTAAGAATGAAGAAGGGACCAATCCAGGCAAGCAGGCTCAAGGCCAGGCACACCAGCTGAGCTGGAAAATGGCAATGGCCATGATGGAGGAGGACTGGTATTGGACACCTGCGTTGCTTGTGCACAGAACTAGGACTCAAAGAGAGACTCTGCTGGTAAAATAAATTGAGGCACAACCTCCACATTCTGAGCATGATAACAGTGCTCAGAGAACTGCTTTGATGATTGGTAGAGCCAACTAAAATGAGGCTAAACCCCCTGTGTGTGTGCACAGTGTCAGACTCAGAGTGACATCGCTGGTTAATAGAGCCAAATTAATTGAGGCAAAACATACATATTTTGTGGGTGCTTTCTTCTTGTTCAATCCAAGCTTTAAAATGTAACTTTAATGCATTCGTACATGTGTCTTACATGTCCTTTTGAAAATGACAACTGCTGTATTTTCCTCATACTTACAATTTGCACCTTGACTTTAAAGTATGGGTAAATAAAAGAGGCCAAGATGTCAAATTCATCCAAGACTAACATGCTCACTGACACCTTCAAAAGAAGAAACATTGTCCAACATTCGTGAATGTGTAGGGCATTAAGTAGGAACAATCCCGTTTTCAGCTCTGGCTATTGCAGTAGTTGGTCACTGTGTGTCAACTTGATAAAGCACTCTGAGGACCTTTGGATAGGTCAAGCGCTGTTACAAATTTAAATAATAATACTAACAACACTAATAATGATATTAATGACACTAATAATACTATAACATAAGACCCATTGTCAGTTGCCAAAGAAGCCCACATGTAAACAGTAGGGAAAGAGCCAATATGTCACAACCTCCTCTTTCCAGTGACCAAATTCCCTTTCTACCCTGCTGTCAATGTCTTCCATGCCCAATGTAGACTACTAGCATATATTCAAAAAATGGGCTCCTGGTTATGGACCTATTCTACCCAGGAGGGTTACTTTAAGACAAAAATTACAATTGAATAGGTACAAAGAAGAGTGCTTTAATGAAAACACACTGTTTCACCCCTTATTACCCTCTGCATTAAAGGAGAAAAAGAAAGAAACTCACTTTTTTTGTTGTTTGGAGAAAATAATAGTTTGTTTATCTATGCAGTTGAAAAAATCAACATAGAGTGAACAGTTCTCCAAACAACATAACATCACACGGTTTAATGAAACCAACCGTACAGGCTTATAGGATATATTTACAAACACATGGGGTCACATAGTTTGACACAACAGTCGTGTAAGTAACGCAAACTCAATCAAAATACATAGTTTGTTATGGTGATTCATATACTTCAGTATAAAACAACACAATTAGACAAAGTAAGCAACAACAGAAAAAAAAGGGGGTTCGTGAATTGACAATTGGTAGCGGACAGTGACAGTGCACTGTTGTTCGGGGTGCGTCTACACCAAGGTGTTTCGGCCGTTTAGGTGGACCAATTATGTCCCAGCATATGTACGGCCTTCATCAGGACGAAGTGCTGCACGGGGTGGAATAGGTGCTGTGGATAATTACTTCCACTGGCACGAATTTCTAGTATTACGCCAGGCGTGGGAAGGATCTTAGTGTAATCCTCACTTGTGAGGATCTTGGAGTGGGATGGACTCTGATTTTAAATATGCGGTCCTCGCGCGGAAACCTTTGTGCATGAATCACGAATAGCGGGCCAGTGGAGAGCGCTGTAGAAATGTGCTGACTCACTCCAGGGCTCGAAAGGAGCCTGGCGGCATAGCTCCTTTCGAGCCCCGGAGTGAGTCAGCACATTTCTACAACGCTCTCCACTTATATATATTTTTTCCAACTTGAGGGCACTCTTTGCCCAACTCAGCTCTTTGACACACAGCCGGAGTATTTTAACGGCTCTCCACTTATAGCAACAATTTTCGCTCATGCGCCTCCCAACGCTAATCCCCCCCCCCCCCCGGGCAACCGTCTAGACAATTGCTATGGGCCAACGGCCCCACAACACATCTCCCATATCTCACCATTCCGAACACTACAGTACCAACAGTGATCCACTGAGCATGCGCAGACACGACAAGACAAGCGCATGCACAGTGCCATTAGCTAGAACACTATACCACAGAGCATGCGCACCCGTCACATAACGTGATTCAGCTAGCTCACAAGCGCCTTATAATGGCGGCCCCCAGCGCGGTGGTGCAGAGTAGCAGATCACTGCCCAGGGACGCAGACACAATACAAAGGTAAGACTCCCCGCCTACCCTCATGGATAGCAGACCTCCCAACCAGCAGGGACATTCCCATTGACCAGCTCCCCACTCGAGCTACCCGGAACAACGCCAGCCTCCCTTGAGTGGCTGGCCACACACAAGAGCTTCTATTAAGAGCCATTGATGTCAATCCAGACCAGCTCATGGCACCAATCTGGCGACCCATAATGAAATCAAGAAATCCGTTAGGGACGACCCACACGGCCAAGAAACACACACGAGCCGGTTCATGCACGTGATGTGATTTCGACGCCGCCAAGAACACTCACTACCTGGGTAACACTAGAAATTAATCAGGTATATGATAACACAAGGCTTTAACAGCCACTATTCTTGGACTTTCTTATCACAGGGCCCAATAGGAGCCAGAACTGCCGCAAGGACAGTTCCAAATTGAACAACACCCCACTGAGGGTACTCAGCAAACAGACTAGGTAAGAGGATTCCACCTCATTAAAGAACAACCTCCGATTTCTCCCCCTCTGCCCATTTGCTAACCTTCTCCTTCTTCTTTTTCCTCCTTTTCTCCTCGATTATATGCAACAATGCTTTTTATAAACCAACACGTCAATGTTTTTTGATGTGATGCTATGTTTTGTTATTTTTGTTCACTTACTACACATCACGCCTACACCACAATGGCATATAATATAATCTGTCACACAATTGTCACAAATCACACATACACCTGTCACCATTGAAAACTGTTCAGCCTTGGGAAAGACCCTACGGGTCGAAACACGTGTCGGCTGACCACGAATAAACGAATCACTTCGTACCAACCAAAGTGTTATGGATATCATTTCGGAACAATTTTTACAATCAAGATAACCGGGAGCCAAAAAAACCCTTTTCCACGTACCAAATAGGGGCCCAGGCTTAACCCCAAAACGGCTCCTGTGATCTTGCCAAAACGCACAATATAAATATAACTGTTGCACAGCACAGGCAGGTTCAAGTCCTAGAAGCCACAACCCACAGCATATTTTTTTACTGGACATCTATGCTGGATGTCAAGTAAAAAGATATCATCCCTGCCCCCTGTGCCACAGTGCTTCACACATGCACACAATCAAAAGGATTATGTCTATACGCAAGGACCTAGGGGGCCCAGGTGAAAACATGGTATTTTTGACTGGATATCTGTGATAGATGTCCAGTAAAAAAATACCATCCCTGTCCCCTGGGCTCCACAGCACCTCAGAAGGAGAGCTTCTTTTAGCAGGTGGGTAGGGGGATTGTCTAACAAAAGCATTTTTAAAATGCCTTAGTTGTACAACCCCCACACTTGCAAGCACTTTATCATTCACACCCATCATCATACACTCACTCATAACACAAGCATACATTAAAAAAGTGAATTTAACATATCTTCTACTCTAGTTCTGAATTTTCCTCCCCAGCGCTCCAGCTCCTGCATCATGAACAGGAACCAGGAAGCAAAAATGTAGGTTCTGAAACGCCCTGCTCCCCCCAGCCTTCCCTGATTGCATTTGCGGGGGGGCGAAGGAGTTCCCCCTCACACATACAGACATGTAGTTCCCCAGCCATCTTTTCCAATGAGCTATGCAAGGCTGGCGAAGAAAAGCGCCCCAAGCCTTGCATGGTTCGTTGAGCATGTGCTGCTGGGGAAATGAACTGCCAAAGCAAAACAGTAATTCCCTTTGACATTTCAGCCAGCCCAGAAACACTCCCATAGCTGGAAAAAGCAGCTGAGGGAGTGCTCAGTGTTTCATTGGACTTGCTGCTTGACTCCTCCATAATATGTGAGTTGGCCTCTGGGTCAATTCCCCGTCATCCATTATGGATAAGCCAAACCTGCATTGGGCACTCCCAGCCCCGCTTTTTCTTTCACCCTAAAAAAATAATGTTTTTTTTTATTTTGAACTGGTCTCCTGTATTAAGCATGTGATAAAATATTAATTAACTAATGAGTTAATAGCTCTAATTTACAGGTAGGGTTTGATGCAAATAAAAATCAATTACATGCCAAAAGAAGGGGTAAGAAATACAGGTAAATAATTCACTCAAAATGAAAACACATAAGTAAATATGAAGCATGTTAATGGAGATGAAACCACATGGCAGTAAAGTTCAGGAATGAGTCATAGTTTTACTGCATATCTGAACAGAAATGAGCATGGAGACAGGTATGACTGACAAAAGAATGCTTGTTTAAGCTATTGAGTTCATTTGAAACAACTGCAACAAGAACATGGCATGCAATACATGTCGCCAAACACAGAACTGTAATTCATCAGATTTGTATAACTGCCGTGATATGTGTTCTAGTCAGAGGGTTGGGGGAAAGTAAGCCATTCCTTGCATGAAATTTGATCTATTGAGAAGTGTAATTTTCAATGCTTTATGGGTGTATGTTAAGCCATTGTTCTGTTAAGCATTGAAGAGCCATTTTCTTTAGGCATTTCCTGAATTTCAGGTGGTTCTCAAAAGTGCAGATTTCATTTTGTAGCACATTCCAGTTATTGGCCACAATAGTTGAAGCGGTGGAGCCACTGTGCATTTCTCTGGAAAATGTTGTGGTTCTCCAAGTATGTTGTTTATCAAATTTAGGTCTCTGGTTGGTTGGTAGAGGGAGTTTTGTTTTGGAGTAATTCAGCTGCTTGACCTTCAAGTGCTCTGTGAACAATGCAAAGGGTGTTAAACTGGATCCTTTTTGTATTGGTTGCCAGGTGGAATGCTCTGTGATGGTGTTATGTGTTCCCTCCGTCCTGTTGAGTCTGAGTAGGAACCTGGCTGCTTTCTTTTTCAATCTGATGATGTATTTTTGTTTATCTAGGTAAATGTTATTTGTGTAATATCAATTCCTGAAAGAATCAGGAGGATGATGGCATTTGTGCTAATTTTCACCCTCTGTATGCATAAGAGTGATAGGGCCAAATCTATCAGATATAGCAGGGATGGTGGAAGCATGTTTTGCCTGTTGTGTTGATTAGTGTTCCAGCATAAGTCCATTGTCCATCAATATGCCCAGGTTCTTGATCACTTTGGATGGTTTAGGGCAGTTACCCATTTGCCATGGTAGACAACTTTCAGGTGCGGCGTGAGGTAAGATTATCATTATATATTTTTTGTGGGTTAAATTCTAGGTAGTTGGCCATCACCCATTCACTTATTCGTGTGAGACAGCAACTGGGAAGTGCTGGAGTTTCTTTTTCTTTCATTTTGTACGTGATTTGCTGTCATTCAAATAGTGGCTATAGATGAGCCCACAATATTTTATAATCCTCATCAAAGACATCATATTGAAGTTGAAGAGTATCAGCAAGAGGCTTTATCCCTGGGGGACTTCATGGATAATGGTCCTGAGTTTAAACTGAAAGGGGGTAGGTGATTTCTATTCTCTCCATTAGGAACAATCTCATGCATTGTAGAGTTACATTATGGACTCCCGTTTCTTCAAGCCTTCTAATGAGTACACTTGGGTTAACAGAGTTGAAGGCTCCTGAGAAGTCGAGGAGTAGGAGTGCTGACGGGATGGTTGTCGTCTGCTGTGATTTTGAGGTCATCCCAAATGGAAACTAGTGCTGATTCTGTGCCTCTAATGGGTCTAAAACCAACCTGTGAACAATCGAGTCAATTATTAGACTCTACATGTTCCAAGTATTTGCTGCGTACATAGCTCTCTAGAGTTTTGGATGGGTATAGTATGTTTGAGATAGGACGAAAAATGAGTTAGAAGGGTCTTTTAGCATGCAGCAATATTTTCTTTTTTTAAATTGTTTTTATTTTATTTGTATATGTTTTATTACAAAACCTTTACAAAGAAAAAAAAGAGCAAGATTAATTTCAGTACGAGAAAAAGTAGAAAGAGAAAATATAGAAAAAAAAACATATGATTAAATCCAATACATATCGTATACAACATTCCAAAACAAATTCAGCCCTATTAGTAATTTAATATCTTCCCAGGTCAACAGGGTTTCATGGCCTGAACTTAGTCTTTCCCAAAACGGTAATGTCCCGAACCACCAATCTTTATCCACAAATCTTGAAAGCAACTTTACCCTCAAGTCTCTTGTTCCTTGACAATCAGTCATAATGTTTCTAAGAGTCTGTGTGCTAGCGAGCGTTCTTAAACAATGGGCAGATATTATCTACGTATTGATCCTTGTACATTACAAAGAGAATCTCTCTTGTCAGTAGAAGATCAGGAAGACATCTAAGGAAATCTGATTTGTACCTTGGATTAGAAAAGCGCTTCAGATATCCTGCTAAAAAGCCCTTTGGTTTGTCATAGGGTGATAGTGACAGGAAGAGCTTAGTACGTTGCATTTCCGAAATTGTTTGGATGCAATCTGATGTTTTCAAACACCTTATGACATACATCACGTTATTTATCAGGTGCTTTTCTTCAAATCCACATTCAGACAGAATTACCAATGCATATGATCTTAATTCACTCAGAAAAATATTTGAAACATCTACTAGCATAGTGTTCAGGTCCTCATATAATGTACTTTGCCTAGGGACAAGGATCTGCCTATATAGAGAGATTACCCTCCATTCGACATGAGAGCGTAGGGACTGGAGCCCAGTTCATATTTGAGACAGGCCTTTGGTAGGCAGTGCGGAAGGGACATCACATGTTTCCATAATTTGCCCTCCAACCTTCCCCACTCCATCGTTTTTGTTGATGGATTTATATCTAGGCCATATATAAGTATGGGGATTACCATCCCAATGTAAAATTTGATCAGAGGCAACATCTAAAACCTATAGTAAACCTGACTACTTTTTTTCATTTGGCAACCCAATTAGAGTAGTTTCCCTTCCAAGGCTATCTTCACTTGACCCTGTGAAAAATAACTTATATTGAAACCCAAGTATAGGACTTCTTTCACCACAGGTATAATCTGACCAGATAGCCTCCAAATATATAAGGGTTCTTTTTCCAGTGGTCGCTTGAATATTACTATTTTGGATTTGGCGGAGTTAATCCTCAGGTAGTTGGATTTTGCATAATCTTCCAAGGTGTCCAACAAGTCCTTAAAAGCCAGAGGAATAAAGTGCAATAGCACAATATCATCAGTGTAGGCTGACCAATGTAGCCTTTCGAAACCAACCTCTGGGCTTGCCAAGCATCTCTCACGCAGATGTTCTGCCAAATCTGCCATGTAGAGGTTGAAGACGCAGGGAGCCACTATGCATCCATGCCTCACCCCCCTACCGATGAGGATAGGGGCTGACAGATTTCCCTTAGAATCCTGCCTAATTCCCATGTAGGAACTCTCGTGAAGGCCCAATATAATTGCCTGGAAATGTGGGGGAATACCCATTTTCTTAATTTCTGCCACAGACATGCTCTGTTTACTGTGTCAAATACCTGGGATAGAGCAATCCAGGCCCCATACAAGGAGGGGCCACCCTTTACAAGTGATGTTGACAGGCCCCACCGGAATCATCTATCCTGTTTGGTGTTTTGATAGGATTCTCCCCTCTTCCTCCCAGAGTTACAATTCCTTCAAAACCAAACCTGCAAATATGTTGCCGTCCATGTCTAGAAGGTTAGGTAGGTAGTTTATGTTTATACAGATCATGAAGTTCCATCAAACTATATAAAATAACAACAAATTTGCACATAAATAACAGTTGATGAAATAAATATATAAGAGAGAAAAAAAGACAAAAGGGATTCAATTACAAATCTTGCGCAGCGGATAGTTCTGGCCACGTTTAAAATGCATTATAGTAATTTAAGGGATTATTACATCTGATCATTGTATAATAAAAAAGGCATATTCAATGTAAAAAGAAATCAGCTGTGCCACATGTAAATTCAAAATAGAGAGGAGATACGCAATAACCTCATGAGCATGACTCATGGCCCGTTCCCTCAATACAGGGAGAATGCATCTTTTTCTCAAACTTGAGAAAACAGGGCTAAATAGTAGAAAATGCTGGAGATCGTGTAGGCTGTACTCAGAACAGGCGCATTTTGGTCCTGTGTAGTTCTTATTATGCAGTGAGGCTAGAGGTGGGTGCACAAAGAGTACATTCATCCTAAAGTAGAGTATTATTCCCCTTATTGCTGGTCTTCTAAACCAGCAAGCATAATCCGGTTTTGGAATGATCACGATTATATTTTTGTGGTAGAATTATACACTAGTCCTTTGCAACTCAGTTTCCCGTCTGGCATCTGCGTGATCAGATATGAAACATCGAACACATTTCCCTTCCGCAGACTTGTTGACCTTTAGCACCCTTTTTAAATAATCTTGATAGCCAAGTCTGTGAAGGGAGTGCTTAATGCAAATCAGCCGCTGCAAAAAACTCTTATGATGTGCTTCTTCCCTCTTCCGACCAGAGTTCTAATTCCTTCAAAACCAAACCTCCAAATATTTTGCCTTCAATGTCTATAAGGGAGCGGGGCAATAGTTTATTGGCCCGGTCTCCCTTCTGGTAAATTGGGACGACTGCTGCCCCTCGCCTTGAATCACGTATGACCATCGATCTAACCACCTCATTAAAAAGATGTAGCAATACGCTTGACCACAAGGCTGAGTCGTATTTGAGTATCTGACTAGTAAGGCTTTTAAGGCCTGCCACCCTGGAGGTGGAAGATTTCTTTATAAGGGCCTTTATTAGTTAATGATTAATATTCAGCTTTCATTTGGCTATTTCAAATGAAGGTTCCCAGCCTTAGCTTAGAGTGATGCAAAGTGTTCCTGCCATACTGCCTCCTTAATTATGTTACTCTGTGTGCTGGATTAAGTGACTCCCTGTGAAGTGACCAATGACCAAATATTCCTAGAATTGGTCAATCTCAAAACGCAGAGCATTTGTTCTCCGTCATTCTGTAGTCTTAAATATCTGTATGACTTTGAGCAATTACTATACCTCAAACCTAGTTTTCTAATTTCTGCCCGGTATTCTTATATACCTAGGGATTTGTATGTTAATAATTCAATGTCCATTCTTTGATTCATCTTCCTGTGGCACCTGGCTTCGCCAAATGAGTGTCCATGATTTGGCTTTGAATGGGCCCCCATTGCTTTTGGTGGGCACCTTTGTGAGTTGTAGTGTTGCCTACATGTTTTTCAAGTATTTGATTTTTTTTTTCAGTGTTTCTAAGTTAGTGTGAACCATCTTACTGAAGTATTGTTTTGTTCTGAGAGGGTGAGTGTGCAAAGTGCTTTGGCTATCCAGTTTCCTAGTGCTGATAAAATGACTTCTGCAGTAAGGGGATCATTGGGGTTGATTTGGTAAAGTTATTTATCCAAATGAAGTGCATTATTGATTCATTCAGAATAGTAATGTGTCTTCGCTTGATGGAATTCTGCTTTGCAGTGGGGATCTGTTTTTGGTAGGCATCGTATCTTGTGGGTTGTAGTGTTGCCTCCATGTTTTTTCAAGTATTCAATTTATTTTTTTCAGTGTTTCTAAGTGGGGTGTGAACCATCTTCCTGAAGTATTGTTTTGTTCTGAGAGGGTGATTGTGCAAAGTACTTTGGATATCCAGTTTTCTAGTGCTGATAAAATAACTTCTGGAGTAAGGGGATCATTGGGGTTGGGCTGGTCTCTTCTATAAGATATCAGACTTTCTCCGGGTTTAGTTCCCCAGCTTCTCTTGGCAGTGGTTGATTATCAGTAGCTAACATATTGACATGTTTTTTTTTTTAAAAACACATTTTTTATTGGTTTATACAAAGAACAACATACAACAATACAACACACAACACAAATCCTAGCAACATCCACGGTTCGTGTTATTTCTTGACAAGTCCTCTGTACTAAGTACATCCGACTTAGTATTTTTCAACAGTTCGTATGCTGAATCACTCTCATTCTGACTCCAAACTTTCGAGAGTAAGGCGTGCTTATAATTGTTCAAGAAAATTTATCAGGCCAAACATTAATTTCTGATAAGACCCAGTGAACATACAATGCAACCAGTCATCAGCACTAACTGTTAGATATTTGCAAATCACAGTGCCCAAAAGTCTGAGTTTGCAAATTATGCAAATTTGTGCAAAATAGAGTCAGGTGCTTCAATGTCTCAATACTTTGCTTGCAAAACAGACAATTTACATTCATTTCAGTGGTTAGTGGTTAGCGTCCAGGGTCCTGTATGCTCTTTGGTCGGAAAAAAGTTCAATTTCAACCTCATATATAGAGATCTTGATTTCCAGTCCGGAAACTGTGTTAGATAAGTTTGCAAATCTCCAAATGCTCTTGCTTCATAAGGCACCTCACTCATTGATTGAGATTTGCCTCTTAAATCACATGTTTGACACCAGTCTGATCTCCAAAGTTGTCTTTTGGCCAGATCAGGATTCTCCAGTAACGTAGCTACTGAAATGTCATGAACCTTCAGGATTTCCATACATTGTTTGCTCCACATGTCTAGCATGGAATTGCCTTTGTCCCTGCCAGAGTCGTTTAATATTTTATACTGTAACAACATACTCTAGCATGGATTGATGTTAGACCAAGTTTGTATCTTAAGCACACAGTTGATGTTCCCTTGGGTAATTGTAGGACCTTAACCCAGAAGATGTTGTCCAACGGGCACCATAACTCATGGGAACAGCCAAAAGCATTTTCCACGCCAAAAATCATTACTGGTACGGCCTTTTGAAGATAGAAGGCAAAAATTTGTTTCAAGGAAAATTTCCCATATTGTTTGTTAATAATTGATGCTTGACAGGCTAGCGTCCGACATTTGATTTTTATTGAATGAGCCCAAGGATCATCATTTATATTGGTGTTCAGCCAAGTTCCCAAGTATTTAGCACTGCGTATCATTGACAAACTAGTTTTTTTCCAAATGCCAGATGTATTTACGCTGTTTATTGTTTACAGTCATTTATTTTGCACTTCTTTTTGTTGATCTGTAGGTTGTTGCTTGACACATATGATTCTAGTACCTCAAGTTTCCGTTGCATACCAATCGGCGTCTTGTCCAAAAGTATCAAGTCGTCAGCATAAAGGAGCCACCCTACATGGGCTCCGTTAATCTTTGGTGAAAATGATGAAATACCACTGAATGCCTTACCTATATCAGATACAAATAGGTTCAAAATAATTGCTGCTAATGGGCATCCTTGCTTCACACCCTTATACGTTTGTATAGGGGCAGATAAAGTTCCACTACAGTCCAGTCTGATGTTAATGGACATGTTTGTGTGTAATTGCCTCAATTAGACTAGAAGGGCAATGCCAGGCAGATCATTTTTCCCACAAAATCTCCCTGTCAATGCTGTCAAAAGCATGGGAGAAGTCTATTAGGGCTAAATAGACTTTGGTGTTTATTTGTATAGCTTCCATCTTCAACAGATTTAATAGAAGAATGTTAAGACCACATCCAACGCCCTTCACGAAGACTGCTTGTCTTGGATCAACATGCATAGTGTCAATAGACCATTTTAAAAGTTTACGTTGCAGTTGAGTTGCGTATATCTTGCCCAAGACATCAAGAAGGGCAATAGGTCTATAGTCTTTCGGATTGGCCCTGTTCCCCTTCTTGAAAACAGGAACAATTATAGCGCTTTTCCAAGATATAGGGGTGGTACGTTGCGCTATTATTCTTTCAAAAAGGGTCCCACAGAAGTCTGCCCATGCCTCAGGGTTTTGTCTTATAGTGTAGTTGGTAAGCCCGTCTGGTCCTGGCGCTCTTGAGGCATTCACATTGTTTATTGTGTTCAGTATTTCACTGTGATCGAACTCCAGCTCCCATGTGTCAAGTTTGGGAGAGCTGAGATCATTAGGACTTCTATTCACGCTATACATTTTAGTATAATATTCAATCCAGGTTACTTCTGTAATCTGGCTTGCTTGTAAGGCATCTTGTGGTGCGAATTTATCATTAATAAAGCGCCAAAACTCTGAGAAATTATTGTTTGCCATACTGGCCATAATTTCCTCTGGGTCATTTTGGGGTAGCACAGATTTCTGATCCTTGCTCCAATTCCTAAATTTTTGTTTGGCCCCTCTTTTCATTTCTAGAAAAACTCTGATGTTGTATCTCGGAAGATTGCTTATTTCTCGTTGCATCTATTGTTTCCTCTGTTGTACTTGGAGACCAAACTTATGCCTGTATTCAAACTTCCGATGTTTCAGTCCCTGTTTATGTTCCATAAACTGTGTTAGCAAGTGTTGATATTCGATCTGTCCATTCTCCACATTCAGCCTGTTGACAATGTTAGAAATGTCTTTGTCTTCTAGCTCCAGTCTTATTCTGCCAGATCCAACACGTACAGAATGTGTCCACGTAGCACATGGTAATTGACAAGAAACATTAAATGTCAACTTCATCATGTCATCATGTCGTGGACACTATGGACCATTGATGTAACTTCAAGCCGGAAAGCTTTTATGTGTACTAGTTCCGAAACAAAAATGTAGTCAAGTATTGAGCATTGCTCATCTCTTCTCCACGTTGTTTTAGTTGGAATGTCACCTGCCAAGTTACCATTTAACATTACCAGATTCTTTGCATCCATATCTAGACCCAAATTAGTGGCTGCCAACTCACAAGCCACCATATTTCTTTTTTTGTCATTCTTCATTGGGCCAAAGTTTACACAGTTTATATTGAGGTCACCGCATCTTATTAAATTCAAGGACTGTGAATCTTCAAGCAGCATGATTCCAATACAGACTATAATGTGGAAAGTTTCATAGTCGGGCCTGCCCTTTTGGGATCTAGTTACAATTGCAGCTTGTATGAATGGTGAGATGACATTAGATTCCACAATTCTCAAGCCAGCAGATTTCCCTACTGCAATCAGCAGTCCAGCCATAGGTCTTCCTTTCGAGGGTTTTATTGCAGAATTTAATGCTACTTCGAAGTCTTGTAGAGTTGGGCAAACAGACAGCCAGGTTTCTTGTAAACACATCATGTCAAGATCATTGAGTCATGGCCTTTGAAATAAATGGATGAATCCTCGGGTGTTCCATGATCCTAATTTAATTGTAGTCCTGTCCGACGGTTCCTGGCATTACTTTCTCGGTTTGAGATTCAGGGCAGTTGCCACCCAGGCCCAGTCATTATTATTCGGTGTGCATGAAGGGCACATTTCGGGGCTACATGTTGCAGTTATAATGCGCTCTCGCCCCAATATAGTTATCTTCAGTTGCTCACCGTCCTTCGGTTGACAGACTGTTTCTTTCAATATCGAATTCATGGAAGATATAAGATAAATGTTTGAATTCTGCCTATCCGCCTTCTTTATGCAGGATGGAGTTTCAAGCAGAGTATTACCAACCTCAGATTTTGCTTCACTTTCCTCTTCAAGATTCGTGTTAGAGCCTTTATAAATGTCAAACCCCAGAGAAAGCAGTGCTGGGCCAGCCTCCAACAGGATATCACATATAATTGACGATTGAACGTGTAGGATCACTTTGTCATTTCTAGTTTCGTCAAAAAATTCCACAGTTTTCAAATCGTCTAAAGCAATTGCTCTCAGGCTTGGAACAAGGTAAAAAAGTTGCAGCACATTTCGACGATTTAATATCAAATCATCAGAATCATCAACAGGTTCCAAAGTTAGTTTATGGGCAACAACGTTCTTCTTAAGAGTACTCTTTGGTTTGGTGTTGTTCATAGTTGACCCTTGAGTACTCTCCCTTTTATGTGCAGGTTGTTGACTATTTAAAGGCTCCTGACTCCAACATTCAAGTTTATGATCGTCTTTCAGATGGTGCTGCAATCCAGACAATTGACTCAATGGTTAGTGAGCCTGTAGAGTGGTTTCCTTTAATGCCACCAACTTCATTTGTTTTCTTCCAAAGTGGAAAAGGAAGATTTTCTTCCTATGTTGTCATCGGCAACAGAAACAGATGGTTGGATTAGTGTACATACTCTTTGTGACTTTTTTTGGTCTTGAACTTCTTGAGCACGTATTACATCTACCTCTGGCCTAATTTGTGTATCCAAAGAAACGTTGTAACATATTTTATTTCGTCTATCGTCCACAGTTAAGGAGAGAGAACTGACTCTAATTTTGTCAGTTGTTCCGCTATGCATTGAATGAATTTGGGTACATGTTTATTGACACTTCTTACATCACGGGTTTCTTGCTCACTTAGCATTTCAACTTCTGCACTTTTGCGTGAGCTTCAACAAGAGAGTTGTTATGCCTCATCTTTCTTTTGTCATCTAAAGTCAAGAATGGAATAATAGTATCCTCTTTGGGACTTGAGCCAATAACGATGGTTGATCTTGTGTACATGTTTTAGACACTTTGCCGCCTCTTGGACTTTGTGTCATTTTGTAACCTCATGTACAGTCGACTTAGTTAAATTGTCACCAGGACAGACAGGGGGCACTTCGTCTTTTTTTGAAACTTCAGTGTCATCCTCTTCATAAGTAGACATGTTTGACAAATCAATTGTTTCCTCATTTGGAATATTCGATTCCACAGCCGGACCACTTACAGGTTTTTTCGCAATGATATTTTTTTCCTGTAGGTTCTTGGTGTTGACAGTTACATTAACTGTTTTTAAGTTTCGTAGGAATTTTCTTGAGTTATTTCCTCGTCTTGTTTTTTTTGACAATTGATTTTTTGATTTTTTCACTGGGCCAGCTTTTAAAGAGGACTTTAAGTTGTTGGATTTCTTCTGAACACCTTTAAAAATGTCAAACAGTTCCAGTTGATTAATTTCATCTATGGATTTTGTGCTTGCCAACTAGAGTTAATTGTAAGACTCTTATTTAAACTAGAAGAGGTGGAGATTGAAGTCGAAGCAATGTGTGGATTTAAGGTTGCTTTGTTATCGGTAGATAAAGTACTCAATAGTACCTCAGCAAAGGTGGCAGTAATGATAAGTTCCTCGTTGTTTTCCATGGATCCGTTTTTGAAAGGTGACAAGTTATCTTCAACAAGGATACAGTCCTTGTTTGTAGTCATGTTAGATTCATATTCAAGGCGGTCTTCATTAGGCAGTACCACAATAGATGTCTCTTTTATAGGCTCCAAACAATGAGTTGAGATGTGTTTCCAGATTTAATTTTTTGGCCCACTTGAGTCCAGTTTAGGGATGACTGTTAGTTCCGTTGTACTGTCTTGTTGATCTCCAAGTAAATAATCATGTTGACATCCAACATTTGTTTGGTCAGTTTACAACAGTTGGTCCCAGTTTTTTGTTCATGATGAGGCCAAGGGCCTCTTTTGCCACCTGTAGCAATAACTTCTTTTCAGCGTTATTGTTTTTTGTTTGTTCAGTAATTATATGTACAGTTGACTCAATTTTATTTATTCAACATAATTTGTTTTGAGGTAATTACTGCTGGTGTCGAGATCGAGAAACTTTGTGTTTAAAGTGGCCACCAAGGTCGAAAGATCATTAATTGATTTGTGCAAATGTTCATAAAGTTTTGTAAAAGGAGCAATTGTTAAAGCCATAGATGAGATTATGGTTGCCTGCAGATCCCTTGTCCAATTAGCGTCATTTGTTAAAGCATTTTCCTTTCCATTAGCAGCTTTTGATAATTTACTCCTTTGGCGATGATGATTTCACAAGTTCTTAATTCTTGGATATGGACACTCCATTAAAGAAGACTTGCCAGAGAGGCAATCCGAGGATGATAGCGAACGTCTCTCCATAGATTCGTTAAGTTGGTTATCTGATCGAGAGTATGGAGATTTTAAGGGATTAGCAATCAGAGTGACCCATTTTGGTTTCTTCCTTTGGGAGCATCCAATGCCCGGTGAGCTACTCATTTCTTTCCCTCTACGTTTGACTGCTCCTGCAGTTTTAGTTGTAAGTGACTCAGAGAAACTCTGTATTTCGGAATATTCTGTATGTTGGGCAAGTGAAATCACGGTATCTGACAGTTTGTTTTCTTTAGATTTTAACAGCCTGCCTTTGTTAATGTGTGTTAGGTCGAGAAGTAGTTTGTTTACAATGTCTAAAGAATTACGTCTATTTATTGAAGTGTTGTCATTTTGTCACGTAAGACTCAAGGTACACAAATCTGCTGTGTCTTCCACGTCAGCCATCTGTGTGAACACATTGTCGTCCACATCTATGTTACTTAAAGAGGCGTCTCCTCCACAAGTTGCCAAAGACGATGTGGCAGTAAAGTATTTAGACCACTTTTGTTTGCCAGTAGTCATAGCAGTCGAAGTAGTATTGCATGTGTTAGAAGAAGCAACGACACATATCGAATGGGCTTATGGTGGTTGCTCCATTACTAGTGTCGCCATTAGGGAAGAGCAGCTAGTAATTGGATTTCTAGCACAGGAGCCACATGCAAATGTTTTGTAGGACTCCCAGGCCAGCGCCCATAATTGAAGAATTGATGGTGGCCGTAAAGGAGACTCCTGTGCCGCGCTTTCACAGCCTCTGGTGATAGCCGGGGGCAGTGCAGGTTATTCAAGAGCAAACACCCCTCGCATTTCCACATTGGCAGTTTTATGACATATAAACAATGCCGCCATGTCGTCGACAAGCAAGGTCGGAGTGTAACTAGAGCCAGAGGTAGGGGTAGGGGTAGGTGGAGTCAACAGTGGAATAATAGAAGGAAGCTCAACGGGACACAAAGCCAATCTATAAGTCAATCGCCCCTCAATAAAATGTAAAGTTCCACTGTCTCCAATAATCTCAAACCCCCCTGTGTCGGGAGCACTCACTTGCTGTAATGCTGCAGGAGTTCCTTCAATGAGAGGACATTCCATAGCCGAATGTAAACGGCGCTCCACACGCGTTTTTTCCAGATATCATGATGTACAGATAGGTTTAATCATCTAGTCGAGATGTTCAAAACGTTGGAGGGGGAGCTTCCAGCACCCAGCAAGCAGCAAACAGAAAATAGTCAGCACAGATGCAATTGCCCTTTACTTGCGCTGGTTTAACGCTGCAAGGGCGTCCCTTCCTCCCTTTTCAGTCCTGCTTCCTGGATGGGCGGAGCCTCGGGAAACACAAGCTCTTAAGGCTACAGTGCCACTTGAGAGCAACGAGCACTGAGCACAAGATTCCACAGCTCATGCAATACACACAGACTCCTGTCTAGATGGATTCCAGGTAAGGATAGGGAGAAGGATAAAGTAGTTCAGTAGTTCTGCCAATAGTTCTGCCAGCAAGTCTAACACAGCAACAGAAAACAGTCAGCACAGATGCAAACGCCCTTTACTTGCACAGGGTTAACATATTGAAATGTTGACAGTAAAAGGAATAATTAGATGATCACTCCAGAGTACTTGAATGGGTGGGGATGTGTTTCTTTAGGCCTGCTTCACAAAATATTGTGTTGAGGGTGTTGCCAGCAGTATGTGTTGCACATTTGACCCTGTTATTGAGGTGAAAGCTGACTATGTAGGTGCTCAATCTTATGGGTGCTTATTATGTTTGCTCCTCGAGCCAAATGTTGAAGTTGCAGAGGATTGTTAGATGTTTGTATTGTTGCACTAAGTTAGCAATTACATTGACAATATTACTGCAAATGATGGGTGGTCTGTAAATAATTAGGAAAGACATATTGGTTGGTTGGTGTAGTGTGAGGTGGATCAAGAGTTCTTCAGAGTCTGGGAATTCTGTGTATTGTGGAGTAAATAGCTTGAGGTGTTATTTCTGTGCCATATAGATGCCTGCTCTGCTTTTGTTGGCCCGGTTAACTTGGATGAGTTTGAAGGTGGTGTGGGCAGATATGTATTCTATTACCTTGTAGTTGTCTGACAACCAGGTTTTTGTTATAAAGATCATGTTGGTTCTTCCTTCACTAATAATTTCATGAATCTCCATTCTGTCTCTCGAGATGGAGGGGGCATTGATCGGGCTGCAGTGTAGCATGTCTTCTGCCTCTGGATGAGGTATCAGTGGCATTGAATGCCCTGCCGTGCTTCCATGTTTTTTATGTGAGCCACAATAAACATTGCCATATGATTGATTGTTTGTCGGGGCTGGCCGTAGCATTGAGTCTGATGTTTTGTTGTTAAAAAGTGCCAGTAGTTTAGAGGTTGGGTTATTTATTTCTCCTGATTCTAGAAAGTGGTTTTTGGGTTGTCTCCGGTGATAACAAGTGCATTTATGTTGAGCTTTTGCATGTGAAGGTCAAGTGTTCTCTGGCATCTGTGCCGTGGTGCATGGACCATGGTTTCCAAGTTGGTAATCAAAATTTGCTTTCTTGAGATGGTTGCATGTGTTAGGGTGGGGTTTCCACGGTTCTGGTTCTTGTCCTTGTGTATTCGATTTTCCAAAGTGGTTTTTCATAGTGCAAGAATTGTAGTCAATGGGTTCAAAAGTGAACCTAATGTGTTCTTGACCACTGCTGTTATTTAAATTGCTGCAGGCTGCATCCACCACTCCCCATTGCCCACCCAGACAAAGGCTTTGAATGGATAAAAGTGTAAATTAAATTGGATTCTGGTGATTCACCCTCTGCCTCCCCAAAGTTTGTATGTTGCGCAATATTAAGTGGTTAAATCAAAATCCTCCCGATCGGTATTCTCAAGGTTTAAATGTATTCCTTATGTGATCAGTCGACACGTGTTTCGACCTTAGTCGTTTTTAAGGCTGATCGCAGAATTCAGATTACAGTCATAGTAAAGTGCAGTTTGTCAATAATATATATCAACAGAAAGTCCAAATCATGTTAGTTGCCAAGTAGGCCAAAACAAAAAGTGTAACGGTTCCAAGGTACATTTTTGGATTCGTTTGGTAACATATAATCACATCAAATATTTCACATTAGTTTTATAAGGCTGTTACATACCTAACCTCAGTTCATTGATGGAGGGTCACGCAGAAGTGAAAGAAAAAAGAACAAAGACAAGTATTTACACAATCATGGTACATAATTGATGTTAGCATGTGATTAAGTCAGTGCAACATTAAACGATACACCTAACTTGCGCCCAAGTCATTAAGTGAATAAGTATCAAATTGGTAGTATAGTCTTAAATATAACATGTGTTGACACTGTTGATAGTGAGTGATGGTTGTTTGAGTAACTGGTTGTGTGTTATCAAAGGAAATGATGCATTCTGTAGAAAGTTCATTTTGATTTAAAAAGATGCGCTATCACCCATTGTGTTTAAACAGCCATATGATGTGCACTGTGAGTGTTAAGTGAATGCTTAGACGTTCTCCTAATGTATTAAGCGAATCTTCCTGGTGAAATAAGACATAGCATCCATTGCAATTAAGCTGACTCAAAATGTAATATTATACATGTGGTGAGATGTTCAAAATTAAGATCATGAATGTAAAAAAAAAATATTGAATGTATAAGCCATACCGTAAAGTATCTGTAGTTGCTCATTCGAAATTTGATTGTTTGGTTGCATGAGCACAGTGGTAGCTTAAATGAACCCTATTTCAGGTGCATCTAAAAAGTCATTAAGTAACAGTGAGGAAGTTGCTTAGATTTAGATTAGGCGTTTTTCCAACCTGCATATACAGTTTAATAAACACCCTTGAACTGTGATCACTTGTGTATGGCCCTCATTAGGACCCTGCCGCTAAGTGTGTCACGGCGCCGTAAAAGGCTGTGGCGCCGTTAAAGACTTAGCGCCTTACTACAAGGTCCCTTTGTGGGATCCGACCTGAACGGCTGGTCTAGACCAGCCGTTAAATTAGGGACCCGCAAAGGGACCTTGGTGCTAAGTACGGTACCGCAGCGCCTTCCCCAGTCCCATTGAGCCCTATGGGGCAAAAATGGGAATGGGGAAGGGCCAATGTTCCATGGGGAATTACCACCCGCCAACCTTGGAATGGGGTGTTAATTCCCCATTGAACAGTGGCGGACTCGTTACGATACCTGCACCAACCATGGTGCTAATAGCGCCATGGTTTAGCGCCAGTATCGTAATGAGGGCCTATGTCTTTACTTTTGCCACCATGAGTTACTTACAGTTCAAGGATCACTGTTTGCTTAAACTTTTGTAAGATCTGGCATCAGTGCTTAAACGTGAGTTAAGAATATGGAAACACTGTAACATTATCTTTACTTTACTTTTAACTTTAATAAATGTATAATGCGCACCAAATGACCCTGGGGCTTACGGGCTCCAACAGACAATGTCAAGACAAAACAACAGCAATACATACAAAAAACCTAGACACGTGATAGATCACGTGAACTATCACAACTAAGTTTAACAGAGTCTATCTGAATAAAAAGTCTTAATCTTTTAACAGAACACAGTGGTGGACTGAGTTTCCCTCAAGTCTGTTGGAATAGCGTTCCAGGCTCTAGGAGCGGTCAACGAAAAGTTGCAATTCTTCACTACTGACAATTTGCAGAATGGAACTTTAAGCTGGTTCGTATTATTGGATAACAGGCACCTGGTACTTGATTTGTTAATCAGTATCTCACTAAGATATGAGGTACTTGAGCCCATCAGACACTTATGAGTAATAGGTAAGAGGCAACATTCAATTCTTGCGTCTACTGGCAGCTAATGTAGATTGCATCTAGCCTCAAACACGTGGTCTCTCCTCCTGAGACCCAAAATTATTCTGACCACATTATTTTGCAATATTTGTAGTCTGGCACATTCTGATTTGGAGATACCTACTAGCAAGCTACTACAATTGTCAATTTTTGACCCTATAATAACTCTTGCTATGGTTTTGCAGTTTGCTTGAGATATATAGGGGCAAAGCTGCACCAAAAGATACAATTAGCGGTGGAAGAGACGAAGGTGCCCACATGCGCCTTGATATTCAAATGTTGGTCTAAATAGACCCCACAAGGTTTATACTTTTTCTTTGCTCTTGATATCACTCCCTGCCACTTGAAAATTTCAATAATCTGATGCCAATTTACAGATTCTCGCTTTCGTGCCGATCACCATTAACTCAGTGTTTTCCTTGTTCAAGGCCAAAGCCATTGTTGATCATCCAATTTTGTATAAGATCATAGATCTTATTGATTGTTTTTTCATTCTCATGATGATTGCCTGATAATGGGATGACACATTGAGTGTCATCTGCATAATTTGTAAATGCAACCCCATGTTCTTCCAATAGATCAAAGAAAGGCACGGTAGATATTTTATAAAGGGAGGGTGATAAGCAGGCCCCCTGAGATACCTTGTATGCCAGTAGAGTGGGTTGTGCTTCCGCGTCCTTGCTGCAGACTCTGCACCAACGATTACTCTGAGAGGAGCTCATCCAAAAGACTGCGTTCTCTGAAAAACCTGCTACTTCCCTTAACCTGGCTGCCATCAACTCGTGGTCTGCCAGGTCAAAGGCTGCATACAGGTCCAGAAGGATAAGCATTGCGGTCTGCTCTATATCCATAATCGTAACAGCTTAGACTTCAGCTCAAGCAAGGCTGTTTCTGTCCAATAGCCCTGCCTGAAGCCAGGCTGCCATTTATTGAGGATCCCCTGGGCATTCAGATGAACTGAAATTTGTGTATAGGCTAACCGGCCCATGATGTTCAGTAGAAATAATGTGTTCATAATGGACCAGCAATTAAATGGCTTACTAACAATAGCAGGGCAAAGAACCCCTCTGAAGCTTGTGGGTTTAAGTTTGCCAATAAGCAGAGCAAGTTAATCTTCTGCAATTTGGCAGACGTTACATTGCTCTTTTATCATCCTGGGCATACAGGCAGTTGCACCTACATGATTTGTACTGGATCCACTAGTCTTTTGGCCCTTCACAATCTTCTCTTTGATTTGAATAAGCTTTCCGATCATAGCATTCTGTATAGAGGTGCACCCAGACAGAATATCTACTGATAGTATCAGGCTTACTAGAGCCAGCATACTCTAACTCTCTCAGAATCATAAAGAGTCCCTTAGATTCGAATTGCACTTTGACAATCCGGGTGTAAAAAAATAATCATTCTTTCTGCTATGACAGCTCCTTTAAACTTTTTTTGCAGCCCCTTTATAGCTGTCCCATTCATGGGCATCCTGAGATGATCTCCAAGTATAGAAACACTTAGCTGAATACTGCTCATCTCCCTCTTGAGATAAGTCTGACTGCTTAGCCACAGCTACCAACTAAATCTTTGTGGTCTGGACTGATACCAAAGGGGATTTATTGCATATACCTATAGTCTTAATCTTCTGTAGTACTCCCTAAGGGAACTGCACAGGATTCTGCCTAACAACATGACACAACTGTCACAAACTGCTCCGTCACAAATGGAAAGAGGCCACAGACAATCCCCTCAGACACGGACTCTGAAGAAAAGCGTGAGCAAAAATATCCAACCTATACTAAAAGGACATAAATGCATGCCACCAAAGGTGTGAACACCAAAAGCTTGAACCTTTGGTGGCATGCATTTTCGGGGAATCCCAAAAAAGTAAAGAAAATGCGGGTGCTGTGGGGGTGTTCCCCGCAACACCCCGCTCACTATACAACACAGTACAGTGAGTGGTGTTTGCGGCCTGGAAACCCCTGCAGCTGGATAAAAAACAAAGCAAAAAAATGAGCCAGCGGCGCCATTACACGATAACAAAGGTCAAAGTGAACTTGTGCAGCAGGGACACAGCATGTCTCAGAAGGCAAGTAGTGTGTGCGAGGGGGGATGTTGAGGTGGTGTTGGGGGTGGCGCTGGGGGTGTGTAGTGTGTGTTGTGAGGGTGTGTTTGCAGGGCTATCCAATGCATGTTAGCATGGGAAATGCATGAACCTTCAGTGTTGCCTACATTTTCCATGTGAACTACTCCCTTGTGGACACATCTGCAATAGAAACATATTGCTGATCCTGTGACACATCATAATCAAAACCAACACAGGACTATCACTTTACCAGCATGAACACAGGACCCAACAGTGACAATGTCAGACAGTGACAAATCACCATAGCACAAGTGCCTCAACGTGACATTGCCACCACATGTCACCCCATCATAAGAGTGGCTTCGACAGCTAAAGGGGGCATGGGACCGCATACAGCATGAAATGCATCAACAATGTATAAAGTCAAGGCAATACATGAATAAGCAACATGAAATCATGCACAGTAAACAATATACTCACCAGAATGCAGTCCAACCATGCACTGGAGAAACCATCATGAATCCCCACTAGGGTTTTTTTACACAAGTTGGACATCAGTCTGGCCACAGATATGATGGAAGCCCAATACCTCTGTGTAAGTTGCATGGAGTTCAGCCAAGATGGTGCATTCCAGCTTCTCCATCCTCTGTTCTGCCCGTGTCCCCTGGCTCATCATGGGTGCAGCCAAAGTAGTTCTGAGGGAGGTGTTATCTTCCCTCAGGGCCTCCCTGTGGGCCTTTGCTTAAGCAACATTAGCTGTGTGCAGAGCCACCAGTTCAGCCCGGCGGGCCCTGTTGGAGGGTGCCATGCCCAGTCTGAGTGAGCGGCACATGGACTGCATTGCCTGCTGCTGGAGCTCCACCTCCCCATCAGGGGGAAAATGGAATCAGCCACACGTTCCATGCCTTGAGCCAACATCTCAATCGCTCCCCCCTGTTGCTGTGCAATGGCATACATGGCATTCTCCCACCCAGTGTTACCTGGTGGCGCATGGCCACCGCGTTGCTGGACACCACACCTGATGGACCCAAGGAGACGTGGTCCTTGCTGTGCTGGCACTGCCTGTGGTTGCAGGACTGCATTCCTCCAGCGATCTGCTACCCCAGGAACAGGAGCAACTGGTGTGGAGCGTGACACCGCACCCGTAACCACCACTGGCGGGCATTCCAACACTGACTGGCCCCTTGAGGGGTCTACTCCCACTGCAGGTGTGGCGGACAGAACAGCATCCACTGCAGAATCACTCACCGTCGACGGCATGGATTGATGAGCATCCGATTCAACATCAGAGATAAAGAGATCCTCAGAGTAGTACCCAGAGGCGGCCCTGGACACGATGGCCGGGAGCACTCATGGATATTCGCGGCCTACCACACCACAACCTCCACTGGTGCATGGCTGTTGACCTGAACCCTCCACCCTGTCTGCCATCTCCTCCTCCTCTTCTGCCTCCAGTGCCTCGTCACCTGTAAACAAAAAAAACACATGAGCACACATGTCAGCAGCACATACCACACACATAGACATCACAATATTGACAGCCAACACATGAAGCAGCCATGTCACACACAACACAAACTCTGGCATGCATGCAGTGGCATTGAAATGGAAGGGGACCCTGAGAGCAGACATGGATGCGTGTCAAATGTGAAGCCCACACATGTACTGCATGTTGCATATCACCTGCATTACACACAACTTTCTGGTAGGCATAGATCTTAGCCGAAAATGACAGGTGGTAACAAAGAGATGGCACGTAGCATAGCCACGGTAGAATTACCAAGTAGCCACAGCAGTAAGTTAAATAGAACTGAGCATGACACATGTAAAATGCATGTCAACATGCACTACAAGAAAATAAATATTTTAAAAAAGTACACGTGTCACAGGATGCAACAACGCAAGTGCATTGAAATACAGTAAAGGGAGGCACATGGATACATACATGCCAGGTCACTTTGACATCACACAAGTGAATAGTCATGTTGAAGGGTGAAAAATGGCTCAGAAATGTGTGGGTGCAGTGCAGTACATGTTTACGGCCTCAACTAACAAGATAAACAAAAATGTAGTGATGTCAATCTCATGACATGACGGCAGTGTAAGGGCAAGTGCAGTCATCATGGGCAAAGTGTTGGTACTGGGTTGTAGGGATACAGTGAGCCCCCTCGCCCTGAATGGCAGGGAGGCAGTGCATGGCTCTGAACGGCTGACAAGAGTACTGTGTAGTTGCAGACAGTGTTGGAAGGTGTCAATTGCATCATTTCAGTCAACTGAGACTACAGCAGATGAGAGGGGGACAGAAAGCAGGACACATAAGGAACCATCAGAAGTATACCCATACACACAGAAGCCACAACACCAGTTGCCTAGTGGTAGGGTGGCTGTAAAAGAGGGAGGCCTGTGCACGACACAGACAAGGACACCCTAAACATGAGCGTGATGAGGAAGTGACCCTGAGTGAGCATGAAATGGATTACCAAATACCATGAGACGGATAAAATACCGGAGATGTAGTACAATGAGTAGCCTGCCATGGACCCATAGGGGCTTGCAGGAAATGCACATGGTCCATGAATGAACACGCATGTCCACTCTGAGCCTATGCCATCTGCACGGTCTGAGTGAGACACCCTGCATCAAGGACAAAGGATGTACCCCACAGTACATGTTTCGCAGGGTTGCAGAGGGAAGTGTGCATGTACACAGGAATGGGGAACAGGCCATTTCAGTAGTCCAACACGGAAATCACCAGTGCCATAGAGACAGTGAGGTGCAGGGTGGTGGAGAGGAAAGAAAGCATGCCTGTGAGGAGGAGCAGCTTTCAGGGTGACCTCACATAGCCGTCAGTCATGTGACGACATAGGCTGGGTGCTGAGTGGAGCAACACCACAGGCTATATGCAAACATGTCAGTGAGCTTGAACATGGACAGGAGAGGCTGTCGAGTGACTTGCATTTAAGTAGGGTGCATGTGTGGTGATGAGGACTGCCCCCATGTGCAGCACATGGCCTGCATGCAGACTGCATCACAACAAGCACGCATCAGCCAAGCATTGCATGTGCCACACATGGCACTCAAGAATACATTGCCTGGCAGTCAATCAAAACACATCACACAAGCAAAACACACATGGGCTGGACACACACGCATCAACACTCACCGGACCATAATCCGGCATCTCTCCCACTCCCTGGATTAGTCCCTCATCGATGAACTCTGCAGCGATTTCCTCATGCGTAGTGAGTTCATCCTCCTCTGGTGGTGGCCCACTGCCAGTCACCAGAGTCAAGGCACAATTAGAGGCCCGCTTTGGTTTTGCACAGCGTCGGTGGTCAGCCCAACGCTTGTAGCAATCATGAGCTGTGTGCCTCTCAAATCCCACGGCACTGACACTTTCCGCAATGCGCTGCCAGTGGACCTGACGCTGGGCAGATGTAGTATGGCACCCTGGGCCCACCAGCATATTGCGGTCGTGTGCCGACACGTAGCCCACAAGGCAGTCCAGTTCCTCTTTATTGAAAGACTTATTCATTGACGTGCCTGAGGCCAGAGCCGTGTCTGGGGTCCCAGCCTCTTGCACAGAAAAACACTTCCTCCTCTTGGCGGGTAGTGCGGACCCTGAGTGGCTAATGCTGCCCTGGTCACTAGGCACTAGGGGCAGTGGCACTGGGGACTGGCCAATGGCATGAGGATGGAAGGATGGAAGGCCTGACTTGAGTCTTTGGCTGCTGTTGCCAGGACCCAGCGGCACAACTGCCTCAGTGCCAAGGGCTGTGAATGACACAGTCCTGGCTGGGAGACTCACAGCTGGGGTGGTGTTGGCTGCATCTGTCCATGCAGCCAACACCACCCTCCCACCACCTGGATGCTCGGGGCAGCAGATGTCACCACTGCCCCAGATACATGTGCCTTGGTCACAGCAACCTTAGACACATGTGGCTTGGCCTTCCTGACCTGATATTCTGCCTGGGAGTCCTCCTCTGCCAAGGCAGCCTGCGTTGGCTGACCACGAGCATGGGTGGTGGTTGCCGCTGCTTCACCTGCAGTTTCCACTACCTGGTGGCCCGTGCCAGCAGATGACACTAGCTGTGTGGTTAGATGTGCGCCGGGGATGTCTGCAGCAGCAGCATCTCCCTGATCCGCTGGGGGTGGTGGCATGGCTGTCCCATCATGTGGCTGGACATCCTACCCCTGTGAACACCCTGGCCACGTCTCCCTCCTCGTCCACCTTGGCCTTCCTGGACTCTCTGGACACCCTGGCCACCCCGGCCACGTGCCCCACGCCCAGCCCTGGGAGGTCACCCAGCTTTGCCACCCTTACCTTTTGGTAGCCTCCCAACCATGGCACATATGGACTGTTGCCAATGGGAGGTGCACACAAAAATGATCCTGGGCAATTGGGGTGAAGGGGGCAGGGTACGTGATGGTAGATGCACCCATGTTCTCCTGCAAGACTGTCTGTGACCGGTGGTGAAAAATGATGGGTCGCGCAATGCTCAGGCACCCCAAAATAACAAAACAAATATGCACGCAACGCACGGTAGAGCACGTGCATGGAATAAACCTCCCGCAGTACATAGTAGCACCCAGGGACAGAACAAATGCATATGCGTGGAACACGCAGGCTATTCTGACCTCGAAAATGGTGTACGCGACACACAGGGGGAACCACAGTGGGAATAATAAGCGTGCATGACTCACCGCCTGCCTTCTGTGGAAAAGAAAAACACACACTCGTAGGCAACTCCCCTGCCAAAACAAGAAGTAGGAACTCTAACCGTAGTGAAGATATTGCATGTGAACCCAAAAGAAGAAGAAACACATGCGTCAGTCTCCACTAAAAGCACGTACAGCAAACTGCTTTCCTGCGCAGACCTTTAACCTGTGCCGAAGGCAACGCCCGCGTGTGTGACATCACTTATGTGCTTACACGCTAAGGGCCTTACCTCGAATTACACGCTAATGCGTAGTTTTTTCACATGCAGAGTCACTCTGCATCAAGCTGGCCACGCGACTACACACGGAAGACCATGCTCCTGCCCAGAAGGCCATTTACCTGCCCACCAAAGCCCCAAGCAGCCTCCTATGAGCCATCTGCTGCTGCCAGCCAGCCTGCTGCCAACATGCCCTGCAATTTGGTGCCTGCACAGAAGACATTGCCAGAGGTCCTGTTGCTGCAACCACCTCTGCTGGAACAGTAGACTCCCGAATGCTGTACCATAGCTCCACAGCCCAGCCCCAGGGCCCCATTGCCCACCCACACCTGCGTTGGGGGTTGCCATGTCAGACCAAGCAACATCTGGGTCTAGTGGCAACCCCCAATCAGAGAGGCATATGGCTTCCAGCTTCACTGCCAATGAAGTTGGCATCCTGGTGGAGCAAGGCCTGGGGAATTATGATGCCCTCTTCTCGATATTGCGCTTTGACAAGGAAGGACGGAGATGGATCTGGTCGGACAACGTGGATGCCATCAAAACAGAGGGGGTGGCATCCCGTGACTACCAACGCGCCTGGAAGCGCTGGGAGGACCCTCAGTAAGGCCCGGTGCCTCATTGCGGCTGGTGGAGAAGTGGGCGCTGGGACAAGTTGAGCAACATCCAGATGAGGGTCCTGGAGCGCACACGGCCAGCCCTTCACCAGCAGGTCCTCGAGTTGAATACCTGTCTGGAGACCAGTGGTAAGTTTCCATGTGTTCTTGTCCAGCGCACTGCATGTTGAGGTGTGGCAGGAGTGGGCACCTCGGCCGTATGTCTGGCATGCCTCATCTGTGGATGTCTGTGTGCAGGGACATGACGGTGCTGCATGTGAGTCTAGTCAAGCGTGTTCCACATGAATCGGGACGATGCACACATGTTTGCATGCCTGTGCCTGCACTCGGCCATGTTTGGGGTGTGAGACATGGATGCTTATGTCACCTTCATAGACGTGAACTGTGTACGTGTGTGTGTGTGTGTGTGTGTGTGTGTGTATGAGTGGTGAGTGGGTGACTGGGAATCGCCATGGATACATGATACATGGCCATCTCGATGCCTGATTGACTGATGCGTCACAGTTGCCAATGTGTGCTCTGTGACAGGAGGTAGACATGGCCAGATGCATGACTGTCCGGTGGTGTGTGTGCATGTGATCAGCATGTCCCATGATGCATGTGACATTCAGCCCCCTTCTGATGTTCCAACAGTGCCTTGGACATGGATGCAAATGTCTGTTGCACGTGCCATGCTTGTTTGTGCATGGGTGTGGCTTGCACTGACCCGTGTGTTGTGGAGGATGATGATGGTAGTGACGTTTGACAATGCTACTCATGTGCAATTGCTTTGTGTCTAGCAGACGATTGTTCAGTACCCTGATGCTTGTGTGCAATTTCTCCCTATCTACAGCGGCGATTCAGGAAGAGGGCGGAGACAGCTCTGTGAAGAAAAGCGGCGGAGATGCCTTCACCAAGCTGAGACGCAAGGCCCAGTCACCCTCCCAGGCTACAACATCTTCCGGGAACGAGGGGACTGGTGCTGCATCAGCGACTATGGTCGCAGCTGCCGACACCCAAGGTGAGGTTGGACGTTGGCTCCTCAGCAGCGGAAGAGGCAGGTGAGCCTCCACAGGGGCATTCCAGTGCAGAAGACGGTGCAGAGGCATCCAGGTTGGTGGTGGTTGAATTGGAGGAGGAGGCTGCATCATACCCGCACATGGGGACTGGAGGGGGTGATGGCACCAGTGCAATTGGTGCAGTCCAGGAGCAGGGCCAGGAGGCAGCGCAGGTCACCGCGGAGGGGCCTGCGCCTAATCCTGTCCCTGATACTGTGACGCGAAGAACAAGGAGTGATAGGTCGCCTTCCCCTACCTAAAGACCCTGAGTCGCACAGGGTTATGTCCAAGGTAGCCTCATGTAAATTTCAGGTTACACATTCCACACCTGATTCACACACGTCTATTACTTATACGCTTTTCAATTTATTATTCAAAAAATGAGTATAAAAACAACACCTAAAAAATGTAAAAACAAACTGTGATAGTCACTTACAATCTGACTGGTGAAGGTTCACCAGGCCTTTCAGAATGTCAATGACCATAGTGAAAGGTAACAGGAAAGAACAGTATATCTTACTGTGAGTGCGTACATATGTGTTTACACGGAAGAGTCAAAATATATTGTAGTCTCCCAACTTCTGATGTGTACCTCAAAGGTTTTTGACCAGAGTGAATAATCTAATATTGTTTTTTTATTTTATTAATCACTCTGTTGAAATAACTTGCATTGGTATAGGATAGCTGCGGGTTATTTAATACACACCAGCTATCCTTTTATAATTTATTCAATATGAGAGGTAGGAATCGGCAAATACACAAGTTCCTATTAACACGTCGACATATGTTTCGGCCTTTGTGACTCATACGGGACTCTCTCTGGTGCCGTTGGTCAGGATGTAGATAATGGCCGTCTTCAGGACAAGGGCAGATTGATACTTTTCTGTAGTGAATACTTTCCCATTAGTAGAACATCTAGATTAAAATACATAAAAAGGAGTACATGAAAAGGTTGTAAAGATTGGGACATATTGTTCACCGTAAAAAGGAGTACATACATAAGCACAGATGAATTAGTCCAGGCCATCCGCAGGTAGAGGAGGAGTCCACGTCAACTGACCTTCCCCTACCTGTTGTCGAGGCAATCCGTGACAGGGTTGAACCCATCCTAGTCGGTGTCGTGATGCGCAAAAGCATCATTTGTGATGATGTGCGTGCTTATTGGCAGGACCACACACATCATCACAAACAGCTGTGTGCCATCCTGAACTGGCTAGGACGGCTCATTGTTGGAGGTTTTATCCAACTGATGAGCACTCTTGCGACCCCCTCCTCCTCTTCATCCACTATGCGTCAGTCGCCTTCCATGCCGTCTTCTGGCCCAGATGCCACCAGGGCACCATGTGGACCTATCTCATCCACTGCGGCCAGTCTGGTGGAAATCCCATCACTGCCACAGTTGGAAGTCGGAGGTTCAGCAGAGGTGGTCACCCCAGCAATAGGACCCCTGGCAATGGAGGTTGTGCAGGCACCTTCGAGCAGGGCACGTGCCCGATGGCCCCAGGGGTTGGCATCATCCCGGAGGCCGTTGTGGTGGCACAGGCAGATGGCATCAAGGCAGCAGAAGGCTCGACGTAGGAGGTGTCAGGACTCGGGGCCAACTACATCATGGTGCAGGCATCGGCCAAAGGGCAGGAGGACCCTGGACAAAGTGTGTCTTCCGCGAGGCAGCAGATGGGCTGGCAAATAGGTGCAGAGCAGTGGCGGGCAGAGAAGGCACGGGTCACCATGGTCAGGGCGGAGAACTCCATGCTGCGGGCAGAGAGGCGTGCAGAGTTCCTCGAGGAGACTCGCAGGGAGTTGGTGGAGAGCATGGCAAAGTCCCTGCGAGCCACCGAGGATAGGGCACAGTCCCGCATCCTGGCTATAGACATGGAGTTTGATGATGCCCTGGCCAAAACTCTTGGTAACAACGGTGAGCCATAGGACAAGGCTGCCACCATTGTAAATAGTTCTTTAGTGTTAGGTTTGCTTTCTTTTTCTTTTTTTTTTGGAGCCCAAGGACATTGCTCCACTTTCTGTATATAGTTTGTTTTTTTGTGGTGTTTTTTCATGCATTATTCAGACTTTTGGGATCATGGACCATTCATCCTTTCATTGTATATAGTTGGGCTTCGTTTGATTTTTTGATTCTTTTGTTCACATGGAGCAATGGTTTTTTATGGTTTACGTTAGGAATGGAAAACATTACTTTGGACAAGGACCACTTTATGGATTTTCACATTTTGGGATTTTCTTTTTGGATTTGGATTTGAATTTCATTTCTCTTTGCATTCATTTCATATTCATTCTCATGTTTGATTTTCATTTGGTGTATTTTGTTTTTGTTAATACATTTGCATGGAGTTCAATGTATGTGTTGTCTGCTCTCATTTGTTTGGACCATGTGGCAATCATCATTGGCTCAGTCATTTGTCACTGCTGTGGGGCCATGTTGGACATGTCTTTGGGTGCATGCATGTGTGCTTTTGTGAATAACATGCCATGGGGCCTCTACTGGGAAGTGGGACCAATGGATGTGTGTGGAGTTGCACTGTGGAGGGGCAGTGTGGTGTGGCATTTGGCTGGACATTTGCTGCATAATTATATGTTGTGACTATGTGTTTGTTGGGGGGAAATGAGTCGGGGCCTGCTTGCAGGTTCGTGTCACTGGTGGGGAAACATGAGTCGGGGCCTGCCTGCAGGTTCCAGTCACTGGTGGGGGGACATGAGTCGGGGCCTGCTTGCAGGCTCACGTCACTGGTGTGGGGGGACATGAGTCGGGACCTGCATGCAGTGTATGGTGCCATGTGGGCTGCCTGCAGGCATGGTCATGGTTGATGGGGCATCCCTTGTGATGTGGGCTGCCTGCGGGCATGATCATGGTTGATGGGGGGATCCCTTGTGGTGTGGGCTGCCTGCGGGCATGGTCATGGGTGATGGGGGTCCCTTGTGGTGTGGGCTGCCTGCGGGCATGGTCACAGGTGATGGTGGGGTCCCTTGTGGTGTGGGATGCGTGCAGGCATGGTCATGGGTGATGGGGGGTCCCTTGTGGTGTGGGCTGCCTGCGGGCATGGTCACAGGTGATGGTGGGGTCCCTTGTGGTGTGGGATGCGTGCAGGCATGGTCATGGGTGATGGGGGGTCCCTTGTGGTGTTGGCTGCCTGCGGGCATGGTCACGGGTAATGGAGGCGTCCCTTGTAGTGTGGGCTGCCTGCGGGCATGGTCACAGGTGATGGCATCCCTTGTGGTGTGGGCTGCATGTGAGCATGACCACGGGTGATGGGGGGGTCCCTTGTGGTGTGGGCTGCCTGCGGGCATGGTCACTGGTGATAGGGGGGTCCCTTGTGGTGTGGGCTGCCTACAGGGTGTATTCGCGGGTGCTGCCAGCACACGAGGCATTTTTCATGTGATTTGGCAAGCACGAGCGCGGAGCGCGTGTTCACGGTGGTACGCAAGGCACTTGTCACACGTTTTATTTTGCGCAACCTTGGAACACATATTCCAGGGGGTGCGTGGGTAGATTTTTACGTGTTTTGGCTGGCGGGTACAGGGTACGTGTATTCAAGGGGATGCCCGGGTAGATTTAACGCATTTTGGCTGGTGCGAGCGGGGTACATGTATTCAAGAGGCAGCGCATGGAGTTGTGATGTGATTTGGCTGGCGCGAGCAGGCTACGCATATTTGCGGGGTTACGGAAGGCCCTTTTCATGTGATTTGGCTTGCACAAGGTGGTCACCCCAGCAATAGGACCCCTGACAATGGAGGTTGTGCAGGCACCTTTCGAGCAGGGCACGTGCACGATTGACCCAGGGGTTGGCATCATCCCGGAGGCTGTTGTGGTGGCACAGGCAGATGGCATCAAGGCAGCAGAAGGCTCGACGTAGGAGGTGTCAAGACTTGGGGCCAACTACATCACGGGGCAGTCATCAGCCAAAGGGCAGGAGGACCCTGGACAAAGTGTGTCTTTTGTGTGGCAGCGGATGGGCTGGCAAATAGGTGCAGAGCGGGGGCGGGCAGAGAGGGCATTGCTCACCATGGTCAGGGTGGAGAACTCCATGCTGCGGGCAGAGAGGTGGACGGTGTTCTTCGAGGAGACTCGCAGGGAGTTGGTGGAGAGCATGGCGACGTCCCTGCTAGCCCTCGAGGATAGGGCACAGTCCCACATCCAGGCTATAGACAAGGAGTTTGATGATGCCCTGGCCAAAACTCTTGGTAACAACGGTGAGCCGTAGGACAAGGCCGCCACCATTGTAAACAGTTCTTTAGTACTAGGTTTCCTTTCTTTTTCTTTTTTCTTTGGACCCCAAGGACATTGCTCCACTTTTTGTACATAGTTTGCCTTTTGTGGTGTTTTTTCGTGCATTATTCAGACTTTTGGGATCATGGACCCTTCATCCTTTCATTGTATATAGTTCGGCTTCGTTTGATTTTTGGATTCTTTTGTTCACATGGAGTAATGGTTTTTTATGGTTTACGTTTGGAACGGAAAACATTACTTTGGACAAGGATAACTTTATGGATTTTCACATTTTGGGATTTTCTTTTTGGATTTGGATTTGGATTTCATTTCTCTTTGCATTCATTTCATTTTCATTCTCATGTTTGATTTTCATTTGGTGTATTTTGCTTTTGTTAATACATTTGCATGCAGTCCAATATATGTGTTGTCTGCTCTCATTTGTTTGGACCATTTGGCAATCGTCATTGGCTCAGTTATGTGTCACTGCTGTGGGGCCATGTTGGGCATGTCTTTGGGTGCATGCATGTGTGCTTTTGTGAATAACATGCCATGGGGCCTGTACTGGGAAGTGGGGCCATTGGATGTGTGTGGAGTTGCACTGTGGAGGGGCAGTGTGGTGTGGCATTTGGGTGGACATTTGCTGCATGATTGTATGTTGTGACAATGTGTTTGTTGGGGGGACATGAGTCGGGGCCTGCTTGCAGGTTCCCGTCACTGGTGGGGAGACATGAGTCGGGGTCTGCCTGCAGGTTCCCGTCACTGGTGGGGCAACATTGTCATGATTCCTGCCCCTCATGTCCCCAGCCCTCCAAGATGTCAGGCTGGAGCCAGGCCACGATCACCTACATGGCCCTCAAGGGCCTCTCCATCCCTCCAAAGACCCACTTGGAGTCAGACTTGGCGCTTGTTGCACCAGACTCACTCACTCCCATAGGATAACATTGGGGATTGGACTTGTAGTGGATTGATGCGGACAAGATGGATGCCCCCACATATTTCGGTTCCCAGAACTGCATGTGCAGTCTAGTCTTTTGGGTGTGGTTCAGCCCAGAGAAACCTGGGATACCCATAGACTATTTGAGCCACGCCCAGGCTGAGAAACATGCTTTGTGTTTTCTGCACCTGCAGCTTGACACTCACCGTGTTCGGATCTGTCTCCAGTAGGCCTGCATCTTTCTTATGCGCTCAGCTCCTGCAAGAACAAGAACATCTTTCTCACTCACCTTCAGCACTACTCATCACAGCAGCATGTCGCTATCCCCGGACGCCGGCCATCATCTAAGGAAGGAAATGAACGAAGTTAGAGAACTGTCCAAAAGACTCATTGTACTTACCTGTCGGACTCTTGCCAGTGAAGTAACTAGGCAGCAATGAGCCTGCATCAATCAACGCGCCCCTGCGCTGAAAGCAGGACGGAGAGCACACTTTCCAAGAAAACAAGGTGAGCTGTGGATCTAAGGGAAGGGTTGGACCCCATGCAAGAAGGGGTTCAAGCACACAGAGACAATAGGGAGTTAACCTCTACCAATCCTGTGTTTCAGGCCCAGTCTCCAGTCGAGTAGACTCCAGGGAAGGGTTTGAGGTCATAAGAGGTCAGAACAGGCTCAGTGACGTCCCCATGGTTACCATGTGAGCGTTACAGACATGTTACAGGGCCTGCTTGCATGTTCCTGTCACTGGTGGGGGGACATGAGTCGGGGCTGCCTGCCGGGTCCCATCACTGGTGGGGGACATGAGTCGAGGGCTGCCTGCAGGTTCACATCACTGGTGGGGGGACATGAGTCGGGACCTGCCTGCGGGCATGGTCACAGTTGATGGGGGGATCCCTTGTGGTGTGGGCTGCCTGCGGGCATGGTCACAGGTGATGGGGGGTCCCTTGTGGTGTGGGCTGCCTGCAGGCATGGTCATGTGTGATGGGGGTCCATTGTGGTGGCGCGAGCGGGGTACGTGTTTTCAAGGGGGTGTGCTAAGCGATTTTCATGCGATTTGGCTGGGGCAAGTGGGGTGCGCGTATTCAAGGGGGTGTGCAAGGAGAATGACATGCAATTTTGCTGGCGGGGTGCGTGTATTCAAGGGGGTGCGCAAGGATATTTTCACAGGATTTTGCTGGTGTGAGCCTGGAACTTAATTTTGTGGGGTTTGACAAGGCCCTTTTCAAGCATTTTTGCTGCCACGAGCTGGGTATGCACTGTTTTTAACACGAATATGGTGTAGGGGGGCTGTATGCTGGTCCAGGGTTAGAGCGGCCCTTTGTGCTGTATTGGGGATTTCTATGGCTTTTTCTGGCGCAAGGGGCATTCTTGGGGGCGTAATTGGCGCTGCTGGATGTTTGCTGCACCACGGCTGCAAATGGCTTGGGAAATCCATGAATACGCGGTGCGTCAAAATGCTGTTTTTCACTGCGCCTGGTGCACGCGTGGCGCACGCTTCCTCTCTGCGCCAGGCGCGTGCGCTACTTCTGCGCTGAATTCTATGAATTGGCCCCATTGCTGCGTCATTAGCAGTCACGGTTTGCTGTTCTTGGTGTGTCAATAGATGAAAACACATGTTCGTGAATCACAGATGTGTGTGCAGCACACTTTCTGTACAGTGTTGTTGATAACCTTGAAAAATGCAGAACATTAAAAGTTATGGTTTTATGAATAAGGAATTATGAGTGGTCATATAAAGAGGTTATAAGGAAACAGTATATGTGAATAATCCCAAAAAGGGAAATACATATATGCGTGAGATTAGATTTCGTTCCTGTTATGCCATTAGAAGCTTTATTTCCCTTATTTGGAAGAATAAAACAATATGTTAAATTGTGGGCACATTGGCCACTTTTTAAACATTAGCATTACACATCTTAACCAGAATACCGTCAACCATGTAAGAAGCATCTACTGTTTGCTTTTGCCTGACGTTCATGAAATGGGGGAGTCCTATCTGGATCCATGAATCAGTTATCGGACTGATGGAGAGGCAGAGATCAGCAAAATACCCAAAAAAGAGCATTCATCATCTAGAGGTGACAGAACTTTGAAAGGCCGACTTAAGTAATGAAGTGCTGTCCATGTAGTGTTTTTACTGAAGAAAGACAGCAAGCACTAATATAAGAACGCAGCCTTTGTGCAGATCTTTTTCAATACCTGCCCTACTGCACCTGAATTACAAAGAAACATACATGGCTGGAGAGCAGTTTTAAAAAAATATATATATTTTTCTTTTTTTACGGAGGGCCATGAGGCTGCTGTTTCACACTTGCTTTCACTTGGAATGCACATTCAGGCTTCACGTGTGGTCGAGAATGGCTACTTCCCACCAAAATAAAGATTGCTGAAAAGAGTACTGGTTAACTCTCCAGTCCACCAGAGGGACGTCATTTGTGGTGGTTAGGTATCGCAGCTGCTACCTCTGCTGTCTCTCTTGCTACCCCTGCTGTCTCCCTTGCTTTCCCTGCCACAAAAATATACATATATATTTTTTAAAGGCCTACAATGTTTTCATTTCCAATGGCTTAGTGCACTCTTGAGTGTGGGGTCCAAATGGGACATCCCCGAGCATTGCAATCAGCAAATGTGCCCCAGTTGCCATGGAAGAGGGCCACAAAATGACACCACAGGGAGCAAATAATCCTACCACCAGCCTCTTGCTATAGCCAAGAAATTTGAAATGTATATTTAAATAATTCCTAGCATGTCCCAGGTTCTGCCATCATATGGCCAAATATCGTTGCCATTTCACAGGAAATCACACAATGTGATAACTATTGTCATCATGTGTCAAGTATTTAATTTATTTATTGGTCCTTTGTAATGGACCTATACACAAGTGCTTCAAGGTGTTGCAAGCCAGGAGGAGGAGGGAGGGAATAGGTAAGAGAAATTAGCGATCCTAATAGGCCGTGTGATATTCAGATTGTGCAAGTGCATGGGGCGGGGGAGGTGGGGAAGTGCAGGAGCTGGGTGGAAGGGGCCATGAGAAGGAGAGGGCCAGAGGAGGCCAGGTGGTCAGGGACTCGGGTAAGAAGAGAATAACAGGGGTCCAAAACTAAGTGCACGTTAAAGGGGCTGGAATAGCTCCAATGAGTGCAAGCCAGCCAGACAGGTGTATGTGGGGGTGGAGGGGTAGAGCAAGCGCAGGTTGAGTCATGGGAGGGGGGTTCAGCAGAAGAAAATTGTAGAGGTAAACTGGGTATGGTGAGCCTAATACCCTATATGACTCTGACGAAACCAGGTTGCCAGCCTCAGGCAGAAGGGGACTTGAGCATGGAAGGGAGAGGGGAAAGGAAGAAAGAAACGGAAGGTCTTGAGGAGCTTCCGAAACTTAAGGAGATCCGGCTAAAGTTTGAGAGGGGCTGGGAGGCCATTTCAGAGGGATGCACCTGCAGAGGAGAGAGATACCCTCGCTCTCTGCTTGGAAAAACATCTGAATTGCACAAAGTTAGAGCTACACAAGTGAATGACTCTAGGAAGGAGATAGTTAGGGAGAGAGAGTTGGATGTAGTAGGTTCCCAGTCCCCAGAAAGCCTTGTGGATGATGCAGAGGGTCTTGAACTTGATCCTTGCAGCAAACGGGAGGCACTGGAGAGATGTAACGGCTAGAGAGATGCAGTCCCTGGGCTTGAGGCCAAGGATAAGTCCTGCAGTACTATTCTGGATTATTTGAAGGGCCCACAGGGAGGAGCTAGGTAGATTTAGGAAGTGGCTGTTGCAGTTGTCCAGCCTGGAGAGAACCAGATCTCTGGAGATATTGAGTTTCTGAGGGAAGGTGAGAAAGGGGAGAATGCCTCTGAGGATGTGCAGCTGAATGTGGACTTCTTGGCAAGGTCTGTGATGTGAGGGGAGAAGGAGAAGAGCAGTTGAAGATGATGTCAAGGTTTATAGCTTTGCAGGAGGGTCCCGATGAGAAGGATCTATGTCTTACTGGCAATAAGGCAGAGATCATTAGTAGTGCACCATGCCTAATAGCAGACAGGCAATCAGGAATGAGAGAGGAAGAAGCTGGGGTAGAGGAGGGAAGCTTGAAAGAGAGCAGTGTGTCATCAGCATAACAATGAACATTAGAAAAGAACATAGATATCAAATGGGCAAGGGGGGGCAGGTAGATATTGAAGAGCCAGGGTGAGAGGATAGAGCTCTGAGGGACACCACAGGTGGAGAGTGAGATGGTAGAGAGAAAAGGGCCCAATTGAACTTGGGAAGGTTGGTCAGAGAGGAAGGAGGTCAACCAGTCACAGAGCCATTTTATCGAGGTGGCATGATTGACCATGTCAAAGGCAGAGGAAAGGTCAAGACAGTTAAGAACAGAAGGAGAGCTGGATTCAAGGTTAGTGAGCAAGTCTTAATAGGTGTTCAGGAAGGCAGTTTCAATGCCGCTGGAGCTCTGACGCCAGACTGGTGGTCATGGAGGCAACCAACAGATTTAGTGTGGTGGGCAAGCTGGGAGATGGCCAGCTTCTCCAAGATTTTGCCCAAGAAGGGGGTAGTGCAGATAAGATGGTAATTTGCCAGACAGAAAATATCGTCCAATGTTTTTTTGAGGAGAGGGTGCCCGAGGGAGTGCTTGAGGAGTGAGGGCAAGGTTCTAGTGGCAAAGGGATTGCAGAAATCGGCCAAGGCTGGAGCAAGGGTGATGATTCTGGAATAGGGGAGCACCTGTTTGGATGAAACTTTCATTGAGTGGACCTGTCTAGAAACCTCATCAGGTGTTACAAGAGAGAAAGTGGGAAGTAGAGGTGAAGAAGTACTCAAGTACTCACATCATATGTCAGGTTTTTCCATAACATACCAAGTTAATTCCACTTTACAGGATGACAGAAAATACCAGGGCATTTACACGATAGGCATTGGCAACATATTCCAAGCTACTGAAATTCAGCGGTTCATGTTTCCGGAGAGAAGCCCCCTTCTATATACACTGATATTAATGCTACATATGCTGATCCATTCTTTTATGAAATGTATATAATTACAGAGCCATTGTAACCATATCTTTCTTAGTGTACTGAGGAACAATGCTATGTGATGGCCCATTCTGTTTTGTCAAGGGGTGAAAGGTTGGGTGCCATCCATTTGTGTGATGTCGGCAGGGTCAAATGACATCAATTCCTGGAATGCCATTATAGGTCAAGGGTCGTGTGATGTCACTTCCTCGACCCCTGGCATTTTGCAAGGGTGGTAGTGGTTGCAGGAAATGTTTGCTGTAAAGAAGGCTTCAGGTTGAACTGCTACTAATATTAGCCGGAACACTAGGGGCTTCAACGATTGGTTAAATGCAGGGGGATCCCAAACCGAGCTATTGACTTCAGAGGTTTTTATGTTGCAAGAAACGTGGACCACATTTCCCATACAATTTGATGGATATGTTACTTTTCAGACAATGGCATCCAAGGGTGAGCAGGGACGACCATCTGGTGGGCTGTTAACATGTGTTAAGTCTTCCCTTAATCCTAGTTTGATATATCAAGACAACCCGGGGGGAAATCTATTGGTAATACAGATATCCCCTACTGGGGTGTGGGGGGCGCACAATCAAATCCTGCTGGTAAATGTGTACGACCCCCCGGGTGACCTGCTCACTGAGTCCATTGGTGACAAACTGGAAGCTCTTTTGGTAACATGGTGTGCGGGTGATGAATCTGCCGCAGTGTTAATATGCGTAGATCTAAATGCAAAGTGCAACGACCTGCTGGGAGGCGGTGACTACGCCTTTGTTACTGATCTCTGTAGTATCCCCCATGTTAAGACTAACAAAAAGGGAAACATGTGGTTGGACTTTTTTAAAGAATGGGAATGCACTGTTTTAAATGGCCGCACCTCAGGGGATACACCTGGCCGTATGACTTGGGCTGTGGGCTATAAGCGCTCGGTTCTAGATGTAATGGTGGTGGCAGAATGCCTCCTGAGCCAAGTATTACAACTAAGTGTCTCCTTGAATGATTTTAGTGATCATGCCATTCTGAATTTAACTCTGGAAGGTGCTGGGGGGAGCAGTGCCTTGAGTGCTATCAGAGAGGTTGACCCCAACCGTGCTGGGAGTAGGTTGCGATGGACCCAGCATAACAGTGATAGGATAAATTCTCTCACCTTCCATATGGACCCTGGTATCAAACAGGCTCTTTGGGGGAAAAATCCAGAGGCCATTGAAAACTGGATCTGGGACTTACTCAAACTATTGCAAAGATCAGCTCTGCTGGTGGGATAATATAGAAGGTGGGGGGTGTCCCTTCTTTTGATAATAATATTAGAGATCCGAAGCGTGCCATGCATAGAGATATTAGATCTCTAATATTGGCTCATGCTGCCCTGGGAGACCTAAACTGGTTTCAGGCAAAGACTAATGCCATAAAGCTTAAATACCACCATTGGCTGCGCTATTATTGCAAGTCTCTCCAACTAAGCCAATGGCAGAAGTTTGTGGAGACTCTGTGCATTAGAGACAACCGCAAAATATGACGGTTCCTGGCCTTAGCAGGGGGGGCACAGAACCTGAGAATCCTAGATCCCATTGCTGGGTAGTCATGGGTTAATTTCATTACTGAAAAATTATTTATGGAAACCATGCCTATATCTAGTTCAATTAGACAGGTTGGGACCTGGCCTCTCCCTTTGAGCCACAAAATTGTATATCAGTCCATTTTTAAAAATAAAAAATGTTTATTAGAATTTGTTGCATACAAGGTAACAGCATTACACAGGAAATTAACTGACATTTGAATTTGTATCATCGGAAAGGACATACTATGACAATCTAATCGCACATTTTCAACATTGACCTTACGAACTTTCGGTACCCAAGTAACCCCACTGTGATATAGCAGTATTTTCCAACAATTCTTTAATCTTTTCCTCCCTCCCTCCTTCCCTCCCCCCACCCCGCAAGACTTTGGCTACTTCCGCTGGGGATAGCATTATTCAATGATCAGCGAGCCGTGCGGTAGGTGTTAGAAGTATTAGAGGCATTTGAGGTGTTAGAGGCCCCCTTGCTGGGGGAGTTATCGTAGTATTTCTCTGCAGTGCATGCATGGTTTACTGGCGAGGAGACCTCCTACGGTTCAAGACACGGGATTGCTCTGTCACTTGGCATTAGTGTGTTGTTCCTAGCATGTACCTGTTAAGGAATTCCATCCATAGGATATCACATTGTGTGGATCTCCCATGTATGGAGGATGTGATCTTTTCCATAATGCACATATTAGAGGCTACATTGACCCACTCTTTTTTGTTTGAAACAGTAGGGGATTTCCATTTTGCAGCCATCACAGCCCTGGCAGCTAGTAACAAATGCACAGCTATGTCTGTGACCCTCCTCCATTCATCATCAACTTTCTCAAATCCGAACAGGGTAAGATAGGGGTCAACTGTTCTCTGGATCCCGTCTAGGTCCCTGATCCACCCTAGTACCTCATTCCAATACATTTGAATACGTGGACAGCTCCACCACATGTGCCAGCAATCTGCCACGGACCCACACCCTCGCCAAAACAACGGACTGTATGACTGGTACATTTTGTAGAGCCTGTGTGGATCATATTGCCATCTGTTCAATAGCTTGATTGCATGTAATTTATATTGACACGAGATCGAGACTTTGGGCGCTGCTTGACATATCCTGTCCCAGTGTTCTGGGTCGATTTCGTCCCCTATGTCTTTTTCCCATTGCAGCCTGAAGGGTTCCGTGGAGCCCTCACCTGGTTCTATTAATACCTTATATAGGGCTGCAATTAATCCTTTCGTTTCTGTTCTGGAGTCCAATATGGTCTCAAACGGGGTGAATTCCCTTCTTAGCGTGTCCCTCCACTCGGGTTTCGTCAAGACACCTTTAATCTGCAGGAAGTGGAACACAGACAGTGTACCCACTCCCATTGCTTCCTCCAGTTCAGGAAGCGAGATGAATGAGTCTTTCTTAAGGAGTTGCCCCACCCTCTCTGGACCTGCTTCGTACCAGGACTGGAATCTCTCCACATTGGGAATCTGGTCGTTGATGCCGGGGGACCATAGGTGGCTCAGTGGTGACGGCCACGTGGTGATGTTTGCCATGCCTTTGCTTTCCTGCCATATGTCCCATATGGTTTCGAACATCGGGTGCGCTTTGGTTTTCTTTAACACCATCCTCCTAGGGGACCATAGCCACTCAGAAACTGTTCCCGGGGACAGATAGTGGTTATCCATGGCAATCAACTGGGGCGATTTTTGGTTGCAGAGATGGGGAATGAGAACTCGCAGTTGGGCCGCTTCGTAGTATTTTTGAATGTCAGGGAGGCCTACCCCGCCTTTATCTTTAGGCAGTATCAGGTTGGGGTTTGCTATTCTAACTTTCTTCCCCTGCCATAGGAATTTCATAATTGCCTTCTTGACCTCCATGAAGAATTGTCGCGGCATCTGGATGTGAAGCATTTGAAAGGGGTATAGATATCTCGGAAGGCAGGTCATTTTTATTGCATTAAGGCGTCCTAGCCAGGATATGGTCAGTTTGTCCCACCGGGCGAGGTCCGCGTGGAACTTTTCAAGAAGAGCCGGGAAGTTAGCATCGTAAAGCTCTCTCAATGATCTTGTGACTTGCATCCCTAGATACTTTAGTTTTTGGTGTTCTATCGTGAGGCCGAAGGGCAGATATTTATCATTGTTCATTTCTACTTACCCCTGGAGAGGTAAAAGTATGGCTTTGGATTTATTAACTTTAAACCCTGATATGCGGCCGTATTCTTCAAGGAGGCTGAGTGCCATGGGGATGGATGTGTTGGGGTTAGTCACGTGGAGGAATAAATCATTGGCATGCAGCGCCACCTTATATTCCACCTGCCCCAGCCGCATGCCCTCTACTTGGACGTCATCTCTCAATTTTTGGGCCAAGGGTTCGACTGATAGGGCGAAAAGAATGGCCGAGAGTGGGCATCCCTGCCGGGTACTGCGTTTGAGCTCAAACCACCTCGAGTACCCCCCCTTAACTGCTACTGAGGCTTTAGTTGAGGTATAGACTGCCTGTATAACCCTTCTGAGTTTTGGTCCTATTCCCACTGTGCGGAGGACTGCGGCTTGAAAGCCCCATTCCACTCTATTAAAGGCTTTTTCAGCGTCTATGGAGAGTAAGACGGGATATTCGCACATAGTTTGGGAGGCAGCAATTAAGTGGAGCGTCTTCCTCATGGTATCCACTCCTTGTCACCCAATTATAAATCCAACCTGATCAGGGTGGATAAGGTGGGGCATATGGGTCTCCAATCTGGTGGCTAGTACCCTTGTATACATTTTGGCATCCAAATTAAGTAGGGATATGGGGCAATATGACCCGCATTGCTTGGGGTCTCTTCCTTCCTTGGGGATGACCGTTATAAGTGCACGGACAAAAGAGTCTGGGGCAACCCCTGATTCGAGAATTTTGTTGAACAACTCAGCCAGGAATGGAGTAAGGAGGGTGCTGAAGGTTTTATAGAAGCCGGCTGTATATCCGTCTTTGCCAGGGGATTTGCCTAGCGTTAGTCTTTTGATCGCTTCTTGAATTTCTTCCTCTCTTATGGGGGACTCGAGGAGGGCCGAGTCCGTGGGCGCAACCCTGGGAAGACTGATGTCGGTCAAATAATTGTCTATTTCACTTGAGTTAGGATCAATTTCGGAAGTGTAAAGTTATTCATAAAAGTCAGCGAACAATTCAGAAATAGAGGGTTTAGGTTGCTCCTAAGTAGGGTCATTGTATGTTAGCTCTGTTACCCTATGCTCTGCCCGTTGGAGCCTCAGTCTAGCTGCCAGTAGTGCGTCGGCTTTATCTCCTTTTTCATAAAATTTTTGTTTCAGTAGATGCAGTTTACACACTATCTGGTCATGCTCTAAGTGACGGAGTTCTTCCCGTTTTTTTTTGGCCTCCTGAATCTTGCTGGGGTCCGTGGTGTCACCTTCTCTGGCCTCTTTATCTAGCCGGCATATTTCACCCCAGAGCTTGTTTTCAATGAGCGCTCTTTCCCTTTTCTTCCTGGCTCCCTCCCGTATGAGGATTCCCCTCCAAGTTGCCTTCGCTGTAACGCTCACCTGGTTCCCACGGGGGCGCTTGTCTAGTCTGGATTGCTGTGGCCTCTTCTAGCATGATGCGCAGGACCCGGAACAACGATTGGACAGGACCTCCAAATCGTGCTTGCCTGGCCCATAGGAATATCCTTCTGCAGATGAGAAAGGGGATTAACAGTCTGCAGAATAGTGTGCTAACTCCCCCCTTTCCCATTTCGTTCCTCTCTAACTTCCTCCAAACCCCAGTTTAAGCTCACCTTATGGTTGGAAGGATGAACTCTCCATCCTGCTTCTGGTGCAGGGGCGCGCGTTCGTCCAGTTACTTCACTGGTTTTCAGAATGGCGCTGGCAAAATCCACTTGACTTTCCTGAGCGATGCGCCGTAAGTTTGAAAGTTAAAAGTTCAAGTGAGGCCCCCTTTATGTTGTCTTTCTAACCTGTGATCTGTCCTTTATTTCAGGTGCAGAATGAAGGCGATGCGTCGAGGGGTTAAACTGCCGAGGTGAGTAGTAATGAGGGCGATCCCTCTAAATGTCCTTATCATTCCCCAGAAATGTCTCTTGTCCTTTCCCCATAGGGGCCGGGGTACGGTACCTGCCAACGGGGCGGCGCCGACCCGAAATGTGGAAGAAAAGCCGGTAAGTATTATGGCTGTTAATCAGGCTTTCCTTCTGTGTTCCTTCTGCTCACCTTTTGCTTCTTCCTCTCTCCCCTAGGTGCAGAGATGTGGCGTCCGATGCTGACAGCCGCGATGGAGCCGGGAGATGTCTCGAGGACAGGTGAGTGAAGCGTGGCGCTGCAGCGAGCAACGCGATGCTTTTAAATGGAAGTCTTTCTTCAGGGATGCTGGCGAGAAGATTGTGGATGCAGGTAAGAAGTTTGAAATAGTCCTTGGTTTTCACCTTTCTCTTCTCTTCCTTCCTTGCAGGTCTTACAGGTTCGAGGCGGGCGTGGCTGGAGTCCAGGAGCAGGAGCAGACACGGTGAGCGTTAAGCTGCAGGAAGCAGAACAACGCGAAGCATGAGCTGCTGTCTGAGCGTGGCTTAAATAGCCTCCAAAGAAGTCCCAGCTATGTATCCTTCCCCAACTAGGTATGTATCCTTCCCTGGCCACGCCCGAGTGAAAAAATAGTCCCTATGAAAAAATAGTCCCTTTCAGGTCTCAGGGAGGCCTGAAGCGTGCAGCATGGTCTGCATTAGGTATGTGCACAAAACACCTCCCTTTATGAGCCTGGCGCCTATGGCGCTAGGACTGATTTCCAACATGAGCCTGGCGCCAAAGGCGCCAGGACTGAGTCCAAAGAGCCCCTATAAGGGGCCGCTGGGCTTTTACCCGAGGGCATGATGCCTGCTTCCGGGGGTGCTGGGCCTGGCCTGGTGCTCCGGGGGTAGGCATCATGACAGCACTCCCCCCCAAGGCCCCTCCCAAGGTCGTTTCTTCTGGAGGTTTCGGTTTGTTTGGGAAATTCCGATGGAACCTTTTTACCAGCCTAGGTGCATGTTCGTGATCACTGGGTTCCCAAGACCTTTCCTGAGGCCCGTACCCTTTCCAATCAATTAGATAGAAAGGTTTTGATTTTGAGATCTTAGAATCCAAAATGTTCTTCACCTCGAATTCAGGCTCCCCATCTATCTGAATCGGTTCTGGTGGCTTTGTTAATCTGGTTCCTGGGTGCACTGGTTTCAAAAGTGACACATGAAAAACGGGGTGAATCCGCATGTTAGCTGGTAGATCGAGCTTGACTGCCACTGGGTTGATTATAGCTTTGATCGAGTAAGGGCCTAAATACCTTGGATTAAAAGTTCGAGGCCCCTTGATTGATAGGTGTTTGGTAGCCAACCATACTTGATCCCCTATTTGGTATGGAGGCGCCTCTCTTCGATGCAGATCTGCATTCTTTTTGTATTTCCCTTTCGCATGTTGCAAATGTGCAGTTGCATCCTTGAAGGCTTGAGTAATCATAGAATGCAAATGGTCCGCTGCGGGCATTTCAAGGCTCAGAGGTGAGTCCAAGTCTGAAGTACGAGGGTGATGTCCATATAGGGTATAAAAGGGGCTCTGACCAGTTCCAGAGTGTATCGAGTTATTGTATGCATATTCAGCCACCCATAAAATGTCCTTCCAATTACCCTCCGATTGGTGCAACATACATCGTAGATATTGTTCAAGGGTCTGGTTCGTTCTCTCCGTCTGACCATCGGTCTGTGGGTGGTGGCTGGTCGAGAGTCTTATGTCGATTTGTGCCAGTTGACAACACTTTTTCCAAAAATGAGAAATAAACTGGCTTCCCCGATCGGAGACTAGTATCGACGGTAATCCATGCAAACGGATGATATTTTCGAGGAATTCCTTGGCAAGAACAAAGGCTGAAGGTAATCCTTTCAACGGAATAAAGTGGGCCATTTTGGAAAACAAATCCACCACGACCAGAATAGTATTGTAACCATTACAAGAGGGCAGGTCCGTGATAAAATCTAGTGACAGGGTGTGCCAAGGTGCTGGTGGAATGTCTAAGGGCTGAAGAAGACCGGCAGGTCTTGTCTTTTGACCTTTGTTTTGGGCACAAAATCCACAGGACATCACGAAAGATTTAATATCCTTTCGCCAGGAAGGCCACCAGAATTGTTGTTTAACCTTTTCCTCTGTTTTGGCAATGCCAGGATGTCCTTCCATCAGGGTATCATGATGACGGGAAATAACCAGTTCTTGCAATTCCTTTTCTGGCAAAAATAAGCGTCCTTGGAAGTAAGGTAAGCCATCCTTGACTGAAAAGTTAGACCCCCTTTTGATCCAATCCTGCAAGGCTGAAGAGTCCAGGAATTGTTTCACTCGTGCTTGAATGTCTTCAAGGGTTTGTAAAGTGGTTATCCCCAAAATTCTTTGTTCGGGAATTATCGGCACAGGTTCTGAGTTTGTGTCTACTTCTTCCATTCCAATTCGGGATAGAGCGTCCGCCTCACCATTCTTATAGCCGGGGCAGTAGGTGATTACAAAATCGAACTCAGCAAAGAACAAAGCCCATCGGAGCTGTCGAGACGATTGAGCCTTGGCAGTTTCTAAATATTGTAAATTTCGGTGATCAGTGATCACGGTGATGGTATGCCGGGCTCCGAGGAGATAATGCCGCCAAGCCTTAAAGGCGGACTTAATGGCTAATAGTTCCTTATCGGTGATCGCATAATTTATCTCCTGGGCGAGAACTTTCTGGACCAAATTGCTACGGGGTGCAGTTGGTTGGTTTCAGGGTCTCTCTGAGACAGGACAGCTCCCATGGCTAAGCTGGACACGTCGGTTTCGACTATATATGGGAGATCGGGACGCGGGTGCTTCAAAATAGGTGCGGACGTGAACTTAGCTTTCAACTCCTGAAAGGCCTGTTTGGCTTCCTCGGTCCATTCAAAACGTTTATTTTTTCGCAAGAGTGCAGTGATGGGTTGCACCACACGTGAAAACTCCGGGATAAACCTGCGATAAAAGTTGGCAAAACCAAGCATGCTTTGGACACCTTTCACCGAACTAGATGATGGCCATTTGAGGATGGCATCCACTTTCCGTGAATCCATTCGGACCCCTTTAGGTGTCAGGATGAATCCGAGAAACTCAACCTCGGTGGTATGGAAAACACATTTTTCCAGCTTGGCAAACAGTTTGTGCTGGCGCAGTTTCTCTAGGACGGCCCTGACATGCTTTCTGTGATCAGATTCTGAAGAGGAGTACACAAGAATGTCATCGATACACACGACAACACAGACATCGATGAGTTCCCGAAGGACATCGTTCATGAAGAATTGGAAGGCTGCAGGCGTGTTGCACAACCCGAAAGGCATCACCTGGTATTCAATAGTCCATATTTTGTACGGAAGGCCGTTTTCCATTCGTCGCCTTCTTTTACTCGTACCAGATGATAAGCCCCCCGGAGATCTAACTTGGTGTATACGCAAGCGTCCTTCACCTGGTCTAGGAGTTCAGGGATCAGAGGCAGAGGGTAACGATTTTTAACAGTTATCTGGTTCAATGCGCGGTAATCGATACAAGTTCTAAGGTCGCCTTCTTTTTTAGGCACGAAGAACAAAGCTGAGGATGCCGGGGACTTTGACGGGTGAATGAAACCATTGGCGAGGTATTGATCTAAATATTGTCTCAAATGCAGATTCTCTGGTTCAGTAAGGGCGTAAATCCTGCTACAAGGGGGTTGTGCACCGGGCACCAGATCGATTTGGCAATCGTACGATCTGTGGGGAGGTAACGTGTTGGCCTGTTTCTTTTGGAAGACGTCCTGAAAGTCTTGGTACTCTGGAGGTAGTTGCATGGGGACAGAGGTTATTGATGCTAGATTAATCTTTGGATTTTCTGGGTAGCAGGTTTGTGCACAATCCGGGAAGGTTATTCTCTTCGCTCGCCAATCAATTCGAGGATTATGTGTCTCTAACCAAGGGATTCCGAGAATAAGCTGAAACTGTGGAGCCTTGATTACATCAAACAAAACTTCCTCGCGATGGCCATCCGGACCTACAAGTGTCACCTCAGCTGTGGAATGTGTTACCGGTCCAGAGGCAATTTCGGTTCCATCTACTGTGGTGATGACATCTTTGTTGGTTTTAGGACGCAGAGGGAGGTTTATCCTAGAGACCAATTCTCGATCCACATAGTTTCCTATAGCCCCGCCATCGATGTATGCCTTTATAGCATGCAACCGTTTAGGCTGTTCCGGATCTACGAGGACCATTGGCACAATGAAATGCGAGGTCTGAGAGTTAGTTTTCAAGCTCGGCAAGCGGACCCCTACGCTTGCCGGGCGTGGTCGTTTCCCGATACAGAGTTTCCATGGATTTTATCAGCGGCTCCTACCACCTTCTTGGGCGGCTTAACCGGGCAATCTCGTAGAAAGTGTCCAGAGGACCCACAATAAAGGCATAATTGCATCTGTCGTCTTCTTTCCCGTTCTTTTTTAGTTAGGGGTCCTTTAACCCCTCCGATTTGCATAGGCTCCGAGCCATCAGCCCCCTTGGGGTTAGCGTGGGTCTTGGCCAACACCCGGGTTTCAAACTTGGACAGATCTGCTTTTCTGTTTTGCAGCCTGTGATCCAATTGGACCACTAAGTCTATATATTCAGTGCATTCTTGGGGCGGATTTACAACTTGTGCCAGGACATCTTTAAGTTCTCTGCGTAGACCTTGATAGAATAACGTGATTCTTTTATCCTCTGGCCAACCAGTTTCCACAATTAGTCTATTGAAGGTTGCAATGTAGGATAGAAGGTCTTGATTGGCCTGTCGCAGAGATAGAAGTTCGTCATCCAGAGCCTGTCCCTGGGAGTGTCGAGCAAATAACCTTTCCATGCTTGTTTGAAATCCTTGAAAATCACGAAGAATCGGGTCATCTTGAGTTACCAGTGGGACTGACCAATCGGCAGCACAGCCGCTGAGATATGACAACACAAAGGCTACCTTGGTCTGATCATTAGGGAAGGCCCCAGGTCTGCATTGACCAGGACCGGGAGTGCGCGCCTCACCCACCTTCATTTTTGTACTGAATGCTATGGGAGTCCCGGGCTCCAAAGGCAGCGCCACGGGGTGACTGTGTCCCACTTTGGAGAATCATAAAGATGGTTCTCTCCCCTCCCCCAAATTTGGGAAGGACTTGTGCTTTGGAGGGGTGTCGGTTGCTAGCAACCTGAACAGAAAAAAACTTTTTTCACTACAGCTACCAGAATCCTTTGAGTCTAATTAGACACACCTGCTTAACAGCCTCCCTGATGATTATTTGAGATAAGAAAGCGCTAGGAGGAGAACAACCACAGACCACAGAACTGCAGCTGAGGGATCTAACCCTGTTAATACTGACTACCTGATTTGCAGCAAGGGATCTAACCCTGTTAATACTGAGTACCTGATTTTCAGCAGAAGGGATCTAACCCTGTGAATATTTGTCCATTTTGGGATGTGACCCAGCTACCTATTTTTTGCAACAGGTTTAATTGACCAGGACCGGGAGTGTGCGCCTCACCCACCTTCTTTTTTGTACTGAATGCTATGGGAGTCCCGGGCTCCAGAGGCAGCGCCACGGGGTGACTGTGCCCCACTTTGGAGAATCATAAAGATGGTTCTCTCCCCTCCCCCAAATTTGGGAAGGACTTGTGCTTTGGAGGGGTGTCGGTTGCTGGCAACCTGAACAGAAAAAAACTTTTTTCACTACAGCTACCAGAATCCTTTGAGTCTAATTAGACACACCTGCTTAACAGCCTCCCTGATGATTATTTGAGATAAGAAAGCGCTAGGAGGAGAACAACCACAGACCACAGAACTGCAGCTGAGGGATCTAACCCTGTTAATACTGACTACCTGATTTGCAGCAAGGGATCTAACCCTGTTAATACTGACTACCTGATTTGCAGAAAGGGATCTAACCCTGTTAATACTGAGTACCTGATTTTCAGCAGAAGGGATCTAACCCTGTGAATATTTATCAATTTTGGGATGTGACCCAGCTACCTATTTTTTGCAACAGGTTTAATTGACCAGGACCGGGAGTGCGCGCCTCACCCACCTTCTTTTTTGTACTGAATGCTATGGGAGTCCCGGGCTCCAGAGGCAGCGCCACGGGGTGACTGTGCCCCACTTTGGAGAATCATAAAGATGGTTCTCTCCCCTCCCCCAAATTTGGGAAGGACTTGTGCTTTGGAGGGCTGTCGGTTGCTGGCAACCTGAACAGAAAAAAACTTTTTTCACTACAGCTACCAGAATCCTTTGAGTCTAATTAGACACACCTGCTTAACAGCCTCCCTGATGATTATTTGAGATAAGAAAGCGCTAGTAGGAGAACAACCACAGACCACAGAACTGCAGCTGAGGGATCTAACCCTGTTAATACTGACTACCTGATTTGCAGCAAGGGATCTAACCCTGTTAATACTGACTACCTGATTTGCAGCAAGGGATCTAATCCTGTTAATACTGAGTACCTGATTTTCAGCAGAAGGGATCTAACCCTGTGAATATTTGTCAATTTTGGGATGTGACCCAGCTACCTATTTTTTGCAACAGGTTTAATTGACCAGGACCGGGAGTGCACGCTTCACCAACCTTCTTTTTTGTACTGAATGCTATGGGAGTCCCGGGCTCCAGAGGCAGCGCCACGGGGTGACTGTGCCCCACTTTGGAGAATCATAAAGATGGTTCTCTCCCCTCCCCCAAATTTGGGAAGGACTTGTGCTTTGGAGGGGTGTCGGTTGCTGGCAACCTGAACAGAAAAAAACTTTTTTCACTACAGCTACCAGAATCCTTTGAGTCTAATTAGACACACCTGTTTAACAGCCTCCCTGATGATTATTTGAGATAAGAAAGCGCTAGGAGGAGAACAACCACAGACCACAGAACTGCAGCTGAGGGATCTAACCCTGTTAATACTGACTACCTGATTTGCAGCAAGGGATCTAACCCTGTTAATACTGACTACCTGATTTGCAGCAAGGGATCTAACCCTGTTAATACCGAGTACCTGATTTTCAGCAGAAGGGATCTAACCCTGTGAATATTTGTCCATTTTGGGATGTGACCCAGCTACCTATTTTTTGCAACAGGTTTAATTGACCAGGACCGGGAGTGCGCGCCTCACCCACCTTCTTTTTTGTACTGAATGCTATGGGAGTCCCGGGCTCCAAAGGCAGCGCCACGGGGTGACTGTGCCCCATTTTGGAGAATCATAAAGATGGTTCTCTCCCCTCCCCCAAATTTGGGAAGGACTTGTGCTTTGGAGGGGTGTCGGTTGCTGGCAACCTGAACAGAAAAAAACTTTTTTCACTACAGCTACCAGAATCCTTTGAGTCTAATTAGACACACCTGCTTAACAGCCTCCCTGATGATTATTTGAGATAAGAAAGCGCTAGGAGGAGAACAACCACAGACCACAGAACTGCAGCTGAGGGATCTAACCCTGTTAATACTGACTACCTGATTTGCAGCAAGGAATCTAACCCTGTTAATACTGACTACCTGATTTGCAGCAAGGGATCTAACCCTGTTAATACTGAGTACCTGATTTTCAGCAGAAGGGATCTAACCCTGTGAATATTTGTCCATTTTGGGATGTGACCCAGCTACCTATTTTTTGCAACAGGTTTAATTGACCAGGACCGGGAGTGCGCGCCTCACCCACCTTCTTTTTTGTACTGAATGCTATGGGAGTCCCGGGCTCCAGAGGCAGCGCCACGGGGTGACTGTGCCCCACTTTGGAGAATCATAAAGATGGTTCTCTCCCCTCCCCCAAATTTGGGAAGGACTTGTGCTTTGGAGGGGTGTCGGTTGCTGGCAACCTGAACAGAAAAAAACTTTTTTCACTACAGCTACCAGAATCCTTTGAGTCTAATTAGACACACCTGCTTAACAGCCTCCCTGATGATTATTTGAGATAAGAAAGCGCTAGGAGGAGAACAACCACAGACCACAGAACTGCAGCTGAGGGATCTAACCCTGTTAATACTGACTACCTGATTTGCAGCAAGGGATCTAACCCTGTTAATACTGACTACCTGATTTGCAGCAAGGGATCTAACCCTGTTAATACTGAGTACCTGATTTTCAGCAGAAGGGATCTAACCCTGTGAATATTTGTCCATTTTGGGATGTGACCCAGCTACCTATTTTTTGCAACAGGTTTAATTGACCAGGACCGGGAGTGCGCGCCTCACCCACCTTCTTTTTTGTACTGAATGCTATGGGAGTCCCGGGCTCCAGAGGCAGCGCCACGGGGTGACTATGCCCCACTTTGGAGAATCATAAAGATGGTTCTCTCCCCTCCCCCAAATTTGGGAAGGACTTGTGCTTTGGAGGGGTGTCGGTTGCTGGCAACCTGAACAGAAAAAAACTTTTTTCACTACAGCTACCAGAATCCTTTGAGTCTAATTAGACACACCTGCTTAACAGCCTCCCTGATGATTATTTGAGATAAGAAAGCGCTAGGAGGAGAACAACCACAGACCACAGAACTGCAGCTGAGGGATCTAACCCTGTTAATACTGACTACCTGATTTGCAGCAAGGGATCTAACCCTGTTAATACTGACTACCTGATTTGCAGCAAGGGATCTAACCCTGTTAATACTGAGTACCTGATTTTCAGCAGAAGGGATCTAACCCTGTGAATATTTGTCCATTTTGGGATGTGACCCAGCTACCTATTTTTTGCAACAGGTTTAATTGACCAGGACCGGGAGTGCGCGCCTCACCCACCTTCTTTTTTGTACTGAATGCTATGGGAGTCCCGGGCTCCAGAGGCAGCGCCACGGGGTGACTGTGCCCCACTTTGGAGAAACATAAAGATGGTTCTCTCCCCTCCCCCAAATTTGGGAAGGACTTGTGCTTTGGAGGGGTGTCGGTTGCTGGCAACCTGAACAGAAAAAAACTTTTTTCGCTACAGCTACCAGAATCCTTTGAGTCTAATTAGACACACCTGCTTAACAGCCTCCCTGATGATTATTTGAGATAAGAAAGCGCTAGGAGGAGAACAACCACAGACCACAGAACTGCAGCTGAGGGATCTAACCCTGTTAATACTGACTACCTGATTTGCAGCAAGGGATCTAACCCTGTTAATACTGAGTACCTGATTTTCAGCAGAAGGGATCTAACCCTGTGAATATTTGTCCATTTTGGGATGTGACCCAGCTACCTATTTTTTGCAACAGGTTTAATTGACCAGGACCGGGAGTGCGTGCCTCACCCACCTTCTTTTTTGTACTGAATGCTATGGGAGTCCCGGGCTCCAGAGGCAGCGCCACGGGGTGACTGTGCCCCACTTTGGAGAATCATAAAGATGGTTCTCTCCCCTCCCCCAAATTTGGGAAGGACTTGTGCTTTGGAGGGGTGTCGGTTGCTGGCAACCTGAACAGAAAAAAACTTTTTTCACTACAGCTACCAGAATCCTTTGAGTCTAATTAGACACACCTGCTTAACAGCCTCCCTGATGATTATTTGAGATAAGAAAGCACTAGGAGGAGAACAACCACAGACCACAGAACTGCAGCTGAGGGATCTAACCCTATTAATACTGACTACCTGATTTGCAGCAAGGGATCTAACCCTGTTAATACTGACTACCTGATTTGCAGCAAGGGATCTAACCCTGTTAATACTGAGTACCTGATTTTCAGCAGAAGGGATCTAACCCTGTGAATATTTGTCCATTTTGGGATGTGACCCAGCTACCTATTTTTTGCAACAGGTTTAATTGACCAGGACCGGGAGTGCGCGCCTCACCCACCTTCTTTTTTGTACTGAATGCTATGGGAGTCCCGGGCTCCAGAGGCAGCGCCACGGGGTGACTGTGCCCCACTTTGGAGAATCATAAAGATGGTTCTCTCCCCTCCCCCAAATTTGGGAAGGACTTGTGCTTTGGAGGGGTGTCGGTTGCTGGCAACCTGAACAGAAAAAAACTTTTTTCACTACAGCTACCAGAATCCTTTGAGTCTAATTAGACACACCTGCTTAACAGCATCCCTGATGATTATTTGAGATAAGAAAGCGCTAGTAGGAGAACAACCACAGACCACAGAACTGCAGCTGAGGGATCTAACCCTGTTAATACTGACTACCTGATTTGCAGCAAGGGATCTAACCCTGTTAATACTGACTACCTGATTTGCAGCAAGGGATCTAACCCTGTTAATACTGAGTACCTGATTTTCAGCAGAAGGGATCTAACCCTGTGAATATTTGTCAATTTTGGGATGTGACCCAGCTACCTATTTTTTGCAACAGGTTTAATTGACTAGGACCGGGAGTGCACGCTTCACCCACCTTCTTTTTTGTACTGAATGCTATGGGAGTCCCGGGCTCCAGAGGCAGCGCCACGGGGTGACTGTGCCCCACTTTGGAGAATCATAAAGATGGTTCTCTCCCCTCCCCCAAATTTGGGAAGGACTTGTGCTTTGGAGGAGTGTCGGTTGCTGGCAACCTGAACAGAAAAAAAACTTTTTTCACTACAGCTACCAGAATCCTTTTGAGTCTAATTAGACACACCTGCTTAACAGCCTCCCTGATGATTATTTGAGATAAGAAAGCGCTAGGAGGAGAACAACCACAGACCACAGAACTGCAGCTGAGGGATCTAACCCTGTTAATACTGACTACCTGATTTGCAGCAAGGAATCTAACCCTGTTAATACTGACTACCTGATTTGCAGCAAGGGATCTAACCCTGTTAATACCGAGTACCTGATTTTCAGCAGAAGGGATCTAACCCTGTGAATATTTGTCCATTTTGGGATGTGACCCAGCTACCTATTTTTTGCAACCGGTTTAATTGACCAGGACCGGGAGTGCGCGCCTCACCCACCTTCTTTTTTGTACTGAATGCTATGGGAGTCCCGGGCTCCAGAGGCAGCGCCACGGGGTGACTGTGCCCCACTTTGGAGAATCATAAAGATGGTTCTCTCCCCTCCCCCAAATTTGGGAAGGACTTGTGCTTTGGAGGGGTGTCGGTTGCTGGCAACCTGAACAGAAAAAAACTTTTTTCACTACAGCTACCAGAATCCTTTGAGTCTAATTAGACACACCTGCTTAACAGCCTCCTTGATGATTATTTGAGATAAGAAAGCGCTAGGAGGAGAACAACCACAGACCACAGAACTGCAGCTGAGGGATCTAACCCTGTTAATACTGACTACCTGATTTGCAGCAAGGGATCTAACCCTGTTAATACTGACTACCTGATTTGCAGCAAGGGATCTAACCCTGTTAATACTGAGTACCTGATTTTCAGCAGAAGGGATCTAACCCTGTGAATATTTGTCCATTTTGGGATGTGACCCAGCTACCTATTTTTTGCAACAGGTTTAATTGACCAGGACCGGGAGTGCGCGCCTCACCCACCTTCTTTTTTGTACTGAATGCTATGGGAGTCCCGGGCTCCAGAGGCAGCGCCACGGGGTGACTGTGCCCCACTTTGGAGAATCATAAAGATGGTTCTCTCCCCTCCCCCAAATTTGGGAAGGACTTGTGCTTTGAAGGGGTGTCGGTTGCTGGCAACCTGAACAGAAAAAAACTTTTTTCACTACAGCTACCAGAATCCTTTGAGTCTAATTAGACACACCTGCTTAACAGCCTCCCTGATGATTATTTGAGATAAGAAAGTGCTAGTAGGAGAACAACCACAGACCACAGAACTGCAGCTGAGGGATCTAACCCTGTTAATACTGACTACCTGATTTGCAGCAAGGGATCTAACCCTGTTAATACTGACTACCTGATTTTCAGCAGAAGGGATCTAACCCTGTGAATATTTGTCCATTTTGGGATGTGACCCAGCTACCTATTTTTTGCAACAGGTTTAATTGACCAGGACCGGGAGTGCGCGCCTCACCCACCTTCTTTTTTGTACTGAATGCTATGGGAGTCCCGGGCTCCAGAGGCAGCGCCACGGGGTGACTGTGCCCCACTTTGGAGAATCATAAAGATGGTTCTCTCCCCTCCCCCAAATTTGGGAAGGACTTGTGCTTTGAAGGGGTGTCGGTTGCTGGCAACCTGAACAGAAAAAAACTTTTTTCACTACAGCTACCAGAATCCTTTGAGTCTAATTAGACACACCTGCTTAACAGCCTCCCTGATGATTATTTGAGATAAGAAAGTGCTAGTAGGAGAACAACCACAGACCACAGAACTGCAGCTGAGGGATCTAACCCTGTTAATACTGACTACCTGATTTGCAGCAAGGAATCTAACCCTGTTAATACTGACTACCTGATTTGCAGCAAGGGATCTAACCCTGTTAATACCGAGTACCTGATTTTCAGCAGAAGGGATCTAACCCTGTGAATATTTGTCCATTTTGGGATGTGACCCAGCTACCTATTTTTTGCAACCGGTTTAATTGACCAGGACCGGGAGTGCGCGCCTCACCCACCTTCTTTTTTGTACTGAATGCTATGGGAGTCCCGGGCTCCAGAGGCAGCGCCACGGGGTGACTGTGCCCCACTTTGGAGAATCATAAAGATGGTTCTCTCCCCTCCCCCAAATTTGGGAAGGACTTGTGCTTTGGAGGGGTGTCGGTTGCTGGCAACCTGAACAGAAAAAAACTTTTTTCACTACAGCTACCAGAATCCTTTGAGTCTAATTAGACACACCTGCTTAACAGCCTCCTTGATGATTATTTGAGATAAGAAAGCGCTAGGAGGAGAACAACCACAGACCACAGAACTGCAGCTGAGGGATCTAACCCTGTTAATACTGACTACCTGATTTGCAGCAAGGGATCTAACCCTGTTAATACTGACTACCTGATTTGCAGCAAGGGATCTAACCCTGTTAATACTGAGTACCTGATTTTCAGCAGAAGGGATCTAACCCTGTGAATATTTGTCCATTTTGGGATGTGACCCAGCTACCTATTTTTTGCAACAGGTTTAATTGACCAGGACCGGGAGTGCGCGCCTCACCCACCTTCTTTTTTGTACTGAATGCTATGGGAGTCCCGGGCTCCAGAGGCAGCGCCACGGGGTGACTGTGCCCCACTTTGGAGAATCATAAAGATGGTTCTCTCCCCTCCCCCAAATTTGGGAAGGACTTGTGCTTTGAAGGGGTGTCGGTTGCTGGCAACCTGAACAGAAAAAAACTTTTTTCACTACAGCTACCAGAATCCTTTGAGTCTAATTAGACACACCTGCTTAACAGCCTCCCTGATGATTATTTGAGATAAGAAAGTGCTAGTAGGAGAACAACCACAGACCACAGAACTGCAGCTGAGGGATCTAACCCTGTTAATACTGACTACCTGATTTGCAGCAAGGGATCTAACCCTGTTAATACTGACTACCTGATTTTCAGCAGAAGGGATCTAACCCTGTGAATATTTGTCCATTTTGGGATGTGACCCAGCTACCTATTTTTTGCAACAGGTTTAATTGACCAGGACCGGGAGTGCGCGCCTCACCCACCTTCTTTTTTTGTACTGAATGCTATGGGAGTCCCGGGCTCCAGAGGCAGCGCCACGGGGTGACTGTGCCCCACTTTGGAGAATCATAAAGATGGTTCTCTCCCCTCCCCCAAATTTGGGAAGGACTTGTGCTTTGGAGGGGTGTCGGTTGCTGGCAACCTGAACAGAAAAAAACTTTTTCACTACAGCTACCAGAATCCTTTGAGTCTAATTAGACACACCTGCTTAACAGCCTCCCTGATGATTATTTGAGATAAGAAAGCGCTAGTAGGAGAACAACCACAGACCACAGAACTGCAGCTGAGGGATCTAACCATGTTAATACTGACTACCTGATTTGCAGCAAGGGATCTAACCCTGTTAATACTGACTACCTGATTTGCATCAAGGGATCTAACCCTGTTAATACTGAGTACCTGATTTTCAGCAGAAGGGATCTAACCCTGTGAATATTTGTCCATTTTGGGATGTGACCCAGCTACCTATTTTTTGCAACAGGTTTAATTGACCAGGACCGGGAGTGCGCGCCTCACCCACCTTCTTTTTTGTACTGAATGCTATGGGAGTCCCGGGCTCCAGAGGCAGCGCCACGGGGTGACTGTGCCCCACTTTGGAGAATCATAAAGATGGTTCTCTCCCCTCCCCCAAATTTGGGAAGGACTTGTGCTTTGGAGGGGTGTCGGTTGCTGGCAACCTGAACAGAAAAAAACTTTTTTCACTACAGCTACCAGAATCCTTTGAGTCTAATTAGACACACCTGCTTAACAGCCTCCCTGATGATTATTTGAGATAAGAAAGCGCTAGGAGGAGAACAACCACAGACCACAGAACTGCAGCTGAGGGATCTAACCCTGTTAATACTGACTACCTGATTTGCAGCAAGGGATCTAACCCTGTTAATACTGACTACCTGATTTGCAGCAAGGGATCTAACCCTGTTAATACCGAGTACCTGATTTTCAGCAGAAGGGATCTAACCCTGTGAATATTTGTCCATTTTGGGATGTGACCCAGCTACCTATTTTTTGCAACAGGTTTAATTGACCAGGACCGGGAGTGCGCGCCTCACCCACCTTCTTTTTTGTACTGAATGCTATGGGAGTCCCGGGCTCCAGAGGCAGCGCCACGGGGTGACTGTGCCCCACTTTGGAGAATCATAAAGATGGTTCTCTCCCCTCCCCCAAATTTGGGAAGGACTTGTGCTTTGGAGGGGTGTCGGTTGCTGGCAACCTGAACAGAAAAAAACTTTTTTCACTACAGCTACCAGAATCCTTTGAGTCTAATTAGACACACCTGCTTAACAGCCTCCCTGATGATTATTTGAGATAAGAAAGCGCTAGGAGGAGAACAACCACAGACCACAGAACTGCAGCTGAGGGATCTAACCCTGTTAATACTGACTACCTGATTTGCAGCAAGGGATCTAACCCTGTTAATACTGACTACCTGATTTGCAGCAAGGGATCTAACCCTGTTAATACTGAGTACCTGATTTTCAGCAGAAGGGATCTAACCCTGTGAATATTTGTCCATTTTGGGATGTGACTCAGCTACCTATTTTTTGCAACAGATTTAATTGACCAGGACCGGGAGTGCGCGCCTCACCCATCTTCTTTTTTGTACTGAATGCTATGGGAGTCCCGGGCTCCAGAGGCAGCGCCACGGGGTGACTGTGCCCCACTTTGGAGAATCATAAAGATGGTTCTCTCCCCTCCCCCAAATTTGGGAAGGACTTGTGCTTTGGAGGGGTGTCGGTTGCTGGCAACCTGAACAGAAAAAAACTTTTTTCACTACAGCTACCAGAATCCTTTGAGTCTAATTAGACACACCTGCTTAACAGCCTCCCTGATGATTATTTGAGATAAGAAAGCGCTAGGAGGAGAACAACCACAGACCACAGAACTGCAGCTGAGGGATCTAACCCTGTTAATACTGACTACCTGATTTGCAGCAAGGGATCTAACCCTGTTAATACTGACTACCTGATTTGCAGCAAGGGATCTAACCCTGTTAATACCGAGTACCTGATTTTCAGCAGAAGGGATCTAACCCTGTGAATATTTGTCCATTTTGGGATGTGACCCAGCTACCTATTTTTTGCAACAGGTTTAATTGACCAGGACCGGGAGTGCGCGCCTCACCCACCTTCTTTTTTGTACTGAATGCTATGGGAGTCCCGGGCTCCAGAGGCAGCGCCACGGGGTGACTGTGCCCCACTTTGGAGAATCATAAAGATGGTTCTCTCCCCTCCCCCAAATTTGGGAAGGACTTGTGCTTTGGAGGGGTGTCGGTTGCTGGCAACCTGAACAGAAAAAAACTTTTTTCACTACAGCTACCAGAATCCTTTGAGTCTAATTAGACACACCTGCTTAACAGCCTCCCTGATGATTATTTGAGATAAGAAAGCGCTAGGAGGAGAACAACCACAGACCACAGAACTGCAGCTGAGGGATCTAACCCTGTTAATACTGACTACCTGATTTGCAGCAAGGGATCTAACCCTGTTAATACTGACTACCTGATTTGCAGCAAGGGATCTAACCCTGTTAATACCGAGTACCTGATTTTCAGCAGAAGGGATCTAACCCTGTGAATATTTGTCCATTTTGGGATGTGACCCAGCTACCTATTTTTTGCAACAGGTTTAATTGACCAGGACCGGGAGTGCGCGCCTCACCCACCTTCTTTTTTGTACTGAATGCTATGGGAGTCCCGGGCTCCAGAGGCAGCGCCACGGGGTGACTGTGCCCCACTTTGGAGAATCATAAAGATGGTTCTCTCCCCTCCCCCAAATTTGGGAAGGACTTGTGCTTTGGAGGGGTGTCGGTTGCTGGCAACCTGAACAGAAAAAAACTTTTTTCACTACAGCTACCAGAATCCTTTGAGTCTAATTAGACACACCTGCTTAACAGCCTCCCTGATGATTATTTGAGATAAGAAAGCGCTAGGAGGAGAACAACCACAGACCACAGAACTGCACCTGAGGGATCTAACCCTGTTAATACTGACTACCTGATTTGCAGCAAGGGATCTAACCCTGTTAATACTGACTACCTGATTTGCAGCAAGGGATCTAACCCTGTTAATACCGAGTACCTGATTTTCAGCAGAAGGGATCTAACCCTGTGAATATTTGTCCATTTTGGGATGTGACCCAGCTACCTATTTTTTGCAACAGGTTTAATTGACCAGGACCGGGAGTGCGCGCCTCACCCACCTTCTTTTTTGTACGGAAGTGCAAACGACACTGATTTATGAATACGGCGAATCGTTTGGGGTCCCCAGCAAAGCGTTCAGGTGGGGCCAGCGGCATGTTTCCAGGTAGATTAATCTGCACCGGGTTACTGGAAACCACAGGAGCGGGGTTCCCCCCGGAACCGGGTAAAGGAGTTTGTCCAGCTTGACCTTTCAAAAGCTGTCTAGCCAGGTCATCAGCTCTATCCTTTATTACAATCACTTCCCTCCTGAGGGCACTAGTCTCTTGACGAGCGGCGTGTACTTCGGCCCTTAATTCCCCCAGTAGTTGGGCCAACTGGTCAGTTTCGGAAGTTTCCATAGCGCCTGGGTGGGAATTTGTAGGAAGGCTTTGCGTTCTGTAACGCTCACCTGGTTCCCACGGGGGCGCTGGTCTAGTCTGGATTGCTGTGGCCTCTTCTAGCGTGATGCGCAGGACCCGGAACACCGATTGGATAGGACCTCCAAATCGTGCTTGCCTGGCCCGTAGGAATATCCTTCTGCAGATGAGAAAGGAGATTAACAGTCTGCAGAATAGTGTGCTAGCTCCCCCCTTTCCCCCTTCGTTCCTCTCTAACTTCCTCCAAACCCCAGTTTAAGCTCACCTTATGGTTGGAAGGATGAACTCTCCATCCTGCTTCTGGTGCAGGGGCGCGCGTTCGTCCAGTTACTTCACTGGTTTTCAGAATGGCGCTGGCAAAATCCACTTGACTTTCCTGAGCGATGCGCCGTAAGTATGAAAGTTAAAAGTTCAAGTGAGGCCTCCTTTATGTTGTCTTTCTAACCTGTGATCTGTCCTTTATTTCAGGTGCAGAATGAAGGCGATGCGTCGAGGGGTTAAACTGCCGAGGTGAGTAGTGATGAGGGCGATCCCTCTAAATGTCCTCATCATTCCCCAGAAATGTCTCTTGTCCTTTCCCCATAGGGGCCGGGGTACGGTACCTGCCAACGGGGCGGCGCCGACCCGAAATGTGGAAGAAAAGCCGGTAAGTATTATGGCTGTTAATCAGGCTTTCCTTCTGTGTTCCTTTTGCTCACCTTTTGTTTCTTCCTCTCTCCCCTAGGTGCAGAGATGTGGCGTCCGATGCTGACAGCCGCGATGGAGCCGGTAGATGTCTCGAGGACAGGTGAGTGAAGCGTGGCACTGCAGCGAGCAACGCGATGCTTTTAAATGGAAGTCTTTCTTCAGGGATGCTGGCGAGAAGATTCCGGATGCAGGTAAGAAGTTTGAAATAGTCCTTGGTTTTCACCTTTCTCTTCTCTTCCTTCCTTGCAGGTCTTCCAGGTTCGAGGCGGGCGTGGCTGGAGTCCAGGAGCAGACATGGTGAGCGTTAAGCTGCAGGAAGCAGAACAACGCGAAGCATGAGCTGCTGTCTGGGCGTGGCTTAAATAGCCTCCAAAGAAGTCCCAGGTATGTATCCTTCCCCAACTAGGTATGTATCCTTCCCTGGCCATGCCCGAGTGAAAAAATAGTCCCTATGAAAAAATAGTCTCTTTCAGGTCTCAGGGAGGCCTGAAGCGTGCAGCATGGTCTGCATTAGGTAAGTGCACAAAACACCTCCCTTTATGAGCCTGGCGCCAAAGGCGCCAGGACTGAGTCCAAAGAGCCCCTATAAGGGGCCGCTGGGCTTTTACCCGAGGGCATGATGCCTGCTTCCGGGGGTGCTGGGCCTGGCCTGGTGCTCCGGGGGTAAGCATCATGACATTCGCTGCTTCCCACACTCCTTGTTTAGGGACCTCCCGAGTATTGTTAGTTTTAAAATATTCTCTGATCTCTGTTTCGAATTCGTCCTTAAAGACCTGATCTCTCCACAGGGCCTCGTTACATCTCCATTTCCCCCCCTAGTCGGCAAGTCCTCCCAGTGAATATCAGTTAAAACCATGTCGTGAGCAGACCATGTTATTTGAGTGATTTCTGAGTGTGATGTGGTGTTGTACAGTTCTCGTGAGAGGTAAATATAATTTATGCGAGTGAAAGTGTTGTGGGGAGCCGAATAGAAGGTGTATCCCCTTTCCTTAGGGTGCATTTCTCTCCACACATCAGTCAGCACATATACTTGTATCATACTAGCATAATCATTACGATCCCTCTTGTTTCATCATCAGCGGTTGGGTTGCCTGCCTTTCGATCTATGTCCCGATTCGCCCAGAGATTAAAGTCTCCACCCAGTACAATGTGACCAGTAGCCTCCAGCATTATTTTCGGGATGGTTCTGGAAAGAAATCTGAGCTGTCCCCGATTGAGAGAGTAGATCGTGGCCAGCGTTACTTCAACCCCCCCAATAGTCCCGGCCACCAACAAGGCAGGACCCTCCTCATCCGACCAGGTTTTAGTGAATTCGATCCCCTTTTTGATTAGGATCACCACACACACCTTGCGCAGTACCCCTGAACCCCAGAATTCTATTCCGCAGTTTCTCCCCAGGACGGGTCTCTCTTCCCCCCTCATGTACTTAGTTTCTTGAAGAAACAGAATGTCAATTTTGGCCCTATGGAATTCCCTCGAAACCAATGATCTCTTAGTCGGGGAGTTGAGTCCCTTAACATTAAGTGTCCCCACTCTCAGGGGGCCTCGTGTGTTGCCTTCAGGGTTGGCCATCTGTACACAACGTGAAGACATTCGCATTAGTAAGCCACCCTTCCCCGGGCATCGCTTCTTCTACCTGCACTAATGTTTTACCCTTCCCAGCGGTGATCAAGAAATCTGTTTCACTTTTTGTCTCCCCAATGTCTTGCAATCCCTCCCCCTCCCTTCACCCCCCCTCATACAACGGCGTCCTTGCGGGTCCAGTTAATCGCACTGAACCAGCCACGAACCACCAGCAGGAACCGTTACCTCACGGTCCTTTTACTAACAATAGCTAGCACATAGGGCCTTCCTCGAATTACACGCTAATGCGCAGTTTTTTCACATGCAGAGTCACTCTGCATCAAGCTGGCCACGCGACTACACACGGAAGACCATGCTCCTGCCCAGAAGGCCATTTACCTGCCCACCAAAGCCCCAAGCAGCCTCCTATGAGCCATCTGCTGCTGCCAGCCAGCCTGCTGCCAACATGCCCTGCAATTTGGTGCCTGCACAGAAGACATTGCCAGAGGTCCTGTTGCTGCAACCACCTCTGCTGGAACAGTAGACTCCCGAATGCTGTACCATAGCTCCACAGCCCAGCCCCAGGACCCAGTTGCCCACCCACACCTGCCTTGGGGATTGCCATGTCAGACCAAGCAACATCTGGGGCTAGTGGCAACCCCCAGTCAGAGAGGCATAGGGCTTCCAGCTTCGCTGCCAATGAAGTTGGCATCCTGGTGGAGCAAGGCCTGGGGCATTATGATGCCCTCTTCTCGATATTGCGCTTTGACAAGGAAGGACGGAGATGGATCTGGTCGGACAACGTGGATGCCATAAACACGGAGGGGGTGGCATCCCGTGACTACCAACGCGCCTGGAAGCGCTGGAAGGACCCTCAGTAAGGCCCGGTGCCTCATTGCGGCTGGTGAAGAAGTGGGTGCTGGGACCAGTTGAGCAACATCCAGATGAGGGTCCTGGAGCGCACACGGCCAGCCCTTCACCACCAGGTCCTCGAGTTGCAGACCTGTCTGGAGTCCAGTGGTAAGTGTCCATGTGTTCTTGTCCAGCGTACTACATGTTGAGGTGTGGCAGGAGTGGGCACCTCGGCGTATGTCTGGCATGCCTCATCTGTGGATGTCTGTGTGCAGGGCCATGACGGTGCTGCATGTGAGTCTAGTCAAGCGTGTTCCACATGAATCGTGACGATGCACACATGTTTGCATGCCTGTGTCTGCACTCGGCCATGTTTGGGGTGTGAGACATGGATGCTTATGTCACCTTCATAGACGTGCACGGTGTACGTGTGTGTGTGTATGAGTGGTGAGTGGGTGACTGGGAATCGCCATGGATACATGATACATGGCCATCTCGATGCCTGATTGACTGATGCGGCACAGTTGCCAATGTGTGCTCTGTGACACGAGGTAGACATGGCCAGATGCATGACTGTCCGATGGTGTGTGTGCATGTGATCAGCATGTCCCATGATGCATGTGATATTCAGCCCCCTTCTGATGTTCCAACAGTGCCTTGGACATGGATGCAAATGTCTGTTGCACGTGCCATGCTTGTTTGTGCATGTGTGTGGCTTGCACTGACCCGTGTGTTGTGGAGGATGATGATGGTAGTGACGTTTGACAGTGCTATTCCTGTGCAATTGCTTTGTGTCTAGCAGACGATTGTTCAGTACCCTGATGCTTGTGTTCAATTTCTCCCTATCTACAGCGGCGATTCAGGAAGAGGGCGGAGACAGCTCTGTGGAGAAAAGCGGCGGAGATGCCTTCACCAGGCTGAGACGCAAGGCCCAGTCACCCTCCCAGGCTACAACATCTTCCGGGAGCGAGGGGACTGGTGCTGCATCAGCGACTATGGTCACAGCTGCTGAGGGAACGCCCAAGAGGGTGAGGGTGGACGTGGGCTCCTCAGCAGCGGAAGAGGCAGGTGAGCCGCCACAGGGGCATTCCAGTGCGGAAGACGGTGCAGAGGCATCCAGGTTGGTGGTAGTTGAGTTGGAGGAGGAGGCTGCATCATACCCGCACATGGGGCCTGGAGGGGGTGATGGCACCAGTGCAATTGGTGCAGTCCAGGAGCAGGGCCAGGAGTTGGCGCAGGTCACCGTGGAGGGGCCTGCACCTAATCCTGTCCCTGATACTGTGACTGCATCACTGTGCACCAGCACAGATGAATTAGTCCAGGCCGTCCGCAGGTAGAGGAGGAGTCCACGTCAACTGACCTTCCCCTACCTGTGGACGAGGCTATCCGTGACAGGGTTGAGCCCATCCTAGTCGGTGTCGTGATGCGCAAAAGCATCATTCGTGATGATGTGCGTGCTTATTGGCAGGACCACACACATCATCACAAACAGCTGTGTGCCATCCTGAACTGGCAAGGACGGCTCATTGTTGGAGGTTTTATCCATCTGATGGGCATTCTTACGACCCCCTGCTCCTCTTCATCCACTATGCACCAGTCGCCTTCCATGCCGTCTTCTGGCCCAGATGCCACCAGGGCACCCTGTGGTCCTATCTCATCCACTGCGGCCAGTCTGGTGGAAATCCCATCACTGCCGCAGTTGGGAGTCAGAGGTTCAGCAGAGGTGGTCACCCCAGCAATAGGACCCCTGGCAATGGAGGTTGTGCAGGCACCTTCGAGCAGGGCAGGTGCATGATGGCCCCAGGGGTTGCCTTCATCCCGGAGGCTGTTGTGGTGGCACAGGCAGATGGCATCAAGGCAGCAGAAGGCTCGACGTAGGAGGCGTCAGGACTTGGGGCCAACTACATCAGGGGGCAGTCATCGGCCAAAGGGCAGGAGGACCCTGGACAAAGTGTGTCTTCCGTGTGGCAGCGGATGGGCTGGCAAATAGGTGCAGAGCGGCGGCGGGCAGAGAGGGCATTGCTCACCATGGTCAGGGTGGAGAACTCCATGCTGCGGGTAGAGAGGTGGGCGGTGTTCTTCGAGGAGACTCGCAGGGAGTTGGTGGAGAGCATGGGGACATCCCTGCAAGCCTTCGAGGATAGGGCACAGTCCTGCATCCGGGCTATAGACAAGGAATTTGATGATGCCCTGGCCAAAACTCTTTGTAACAATGGTGAGCCGTAGGACAAGGCCGCCACCATTGTAAATAGTTCTTTAGTGCTAGGTTTCCTTTCTTTTTCTTTTTTCTTTGGAGCCCAAGGACATTGCTCCACTTTTTGTATATAGTTTGCTTTTTGTGGTGTTTTTTCGTGCATTATTCAGACTTTTGGGATCATGGACCCTTCATCCTTTCATTGTATATAGTTCGGCTTTGTTTGATTTTTGGATTCTTTTGTTCACATGGAGTAATGGTTTTTTATGGTTTACGTTTGGAACGGAAAACAATACTTTGGACAAGGATCACTTTATGGATTTTCACATTTTGGGATTTTCTTTTGGATTTGGATTTGGATTTCATTTCTCTTTGCATTCATTTCATTTTCATTCTCATGTTTGATTTTCATTTGGTGTATTTTGCTTTTGTTAATACATTTGCATGCAGTCCAATGTATGTGTTGTCTGCTCTCATTTGTTTGGACAATTTGGCAATCGTCATTGGCTCAGTCGTGTGTCACTGCTGTGGGGCCATGTTGGGCATGTCTTTGGGTGCATGCATGTGTGCTTTTGTGAATAACATGCCATGGGGCCTGTACTGGGAATTGGGGCCATTGGATGTGTGTGGAGTTGCACTGTGGAGGGGCAGTGTGGTGTGGCATTTGGGTGGACGTTTGCTGCATGATTGTATGTTGTGACAATGTGTTTGTTGGGGCGACATGAGTCGGGGCCTGCTTGCAGGTTCCCGTCACTGGTGGGGAGACATGAGTCGGGGCCTGCCTGCAGGTTCCCGTCACTGGTGGGGTGACATTGTCATGATTCTTGCCCCTCATGTCCCCAGCCCTCCAAGATATCAGGCTGGAGCCAGGCCACAATCACCTACATGGCCCTCAAGGGCCTCTCCATCCCTCCAAAGACCCACTTGGAGTCAGACTTGGCACTTGTGGCACCAGACTCACTCGCTCCCATAGGATAACATTGGGGTTTGGACTTGTAGTACATTGATGGGGACAAGATGGATGCCCCCACATATTTCAGTTCCCAGAACTGCATGTGCAGTCTAGTCTTTTGGGTGTGGTTCAGCCCAGAGAAACCTGGGATACCCAGAGGCTATTTAAGCCATGCCCAGGCTGAGAAACATGCTTTGAGTTTTCTGCACCTGCAGCGTGACACTCACCGTGTTCGGATCGGTCTCCAGTAGGCCTGCATCTTTCTTCTGCGCTACTCATCTCAGCAGCACGTCGCCATCCCCGGACGCCGGCCATCATCTAAGGAAGGAAAGGAACGAAGTTAGAGAACTGTCCAAAAGACTCATTATACTTACCTGTTGGACTCTTGCCAGTGAAGTAACTAGGCAGCAACAAACCTGCATCAATCAACACGCCCCTGCGCTGAAAGCAGGACGGAGAGCACACTTTCCAAGAAAATAAGGTGCGCTGTGGATCAAAGGGAAGGGTTGGACCCCAGGGAAGAAGGGGTTCAAGCACACAGAGACAATAGGGAGTTAAACTCTACCAATCGTGTGTTTCAGGCCCAGTCTCCAGTTGAGTAGACTCCAGGGAAGTGTCCGAGGTCGTAAGAGGTCAGAACAGGCTGAGTGACGTCCCCGTAGATACCAGGTGAGCATTACAGAACACAAAGCCTCACATCAAAATCCACCTGGGCGTCATGGAAATATCAGAAACCGACCAGTTAGCTCACATGTTGGGGCAGCTACGTTCCGAAGTACATCCAGGCAGGAGACCAACACCCTGAGGAGAGAGCTGATAGTAGCCAAAGAACGCACTGATGATTTAAGCCGGCAACTTCACCAATCACAAGCAGGGCATGCACCATTGCCGGGAAGCGTGCCTTCGATGCCAGGACCATCAGCCAATCCCGTTCAGATAACCCTTCCTGAGGCAGTTCCCTTGGCCCCGCCCGAACGATTTACGGGGGATCCCAAGAGGTTTGCAACGTTCATGAACCAGTGCCGCCTGCACTTCCTTTGTAGACGAGGGGCCTTTCCGAATGAGCGCCGCAGACTGGTCTGTACCCTTTGTGGCCCAAGACGATCCTTTGCTGCATGACTTCAGGGGCTTTCAGACGGAGATGGAAAGGCTGTTCGCCCCTCGTACTCATGGGCAGGCATTAGACAATGAACTTCTGTCCCTACGCCAAGGGAATCAAGACCTATTAACATACATAGCCACGTTCAATTGACTCGTAGTTGAAGTAGAATGGCCAGTGGAGAAGAGAATCACATTATTTCATCGTGTGTTGCGGGGGGAGCTCAAGGATGTTCTCGCACAAGTAGTGAACCCCCCGAAAGACTGCTCAGAATTCATTGACCTTGTTGTTCAACTGGATCATAGGTTGCAGGACCGAAGAGCAGATCGAACCAGACCGGACCCTCGCCCTATGTATGTGCGTTCAAAGGACAATATTGCCCGCACAACGGAAAGTTCAGGAGAACCAATGCAAATTGGGGGGGGTCAGATCCTCCTTGACTAAAGCGGAAAGGGATAAAAGGAGACAGCAGCAGTTATGTCTGTACTGTGGAAGGTCAGGTCATTTCCTTAAAGAGTGCCCTGTGAAGCCACAGAGGAGGATGGTAGGGGCCACGGACAAGGAAGATACCATCAAGGAATCGGAAAACTCCCCAGCCCGGCAAGTGCAGGGGTCCACATGTGAAGCAAAGAAAGTGAACTACAGACCTCCCATTTTGCACTATCTGTGGTCTTGATCAATCACCAACAACCATCTCGGATGCACACAGTAAGAGCGGACATTGAGAGTGGAGCCGTTGGAAATTACATCGACCAGGATCTTGCGGCAAAGATGGGGCTTCCGTTAGTCCCTAAATCAACCACCGACACTGTTAGCACTGTCGACAGCACGGAAATAGCTTCTGGTCCAGTATCCCAATGCACTGCAGCTTTAACCCTTCTGTGCCAGGATCGACCTCATTAAGGCACCACAGTTCCGGTTGATTTTGGGAATGCCATCGTTGGTAGCTCACAATCCTTGAATCGATTGCTGAGCAAAAGAATTGGCCTTTCCCGAGACTTGCGCCCACACATGTTATCACCTAGAGAAACAACCAATAGACACCAGAACTTCCACGCTTGCGACTGTGGCAATCAGCACCCTACCAAGTGAATACCAGGACTTTCAAGATGTCTTTCAGAAAGAACAGGCTAATACCCTGCCACCGCAAAGACCATACGATTGCCAAATCGACCTGATACCTGATGCACAAATCCCTTGTGGGCGAATTTACGCACTCACAGAACAAGAAAACCAGTACCTGAAGGCCTATCTTAACCAATACCTGGCCAACGGGTTCATCCGTCCCTCGAAGTCTCCAGCAGCCAGTCCTCTATTCTTCGTACCGAAAAAGGAGGGGGACTTGAGAACGTGCATCGACTATCGCGCACTGAACCAGATTACCGTAAAAATCGCTACCACTGATCCCTGAATTGCTTGATCAAGTCAAAGATGCCCAAATCTACACAAAACTAGACCTGAGGGGGGCATATCACCTTGTTTGCGTAAAACAGGGGGACGAATGGAAAACCTCTTTTCACACCAAATACGGCTTGTACGAATATCAAGTAATGCACTTAGGCCTTTGCAACGCGCCTGCAGCATTTCAATACTTCATGAACAATGTCCTACAAGAATTGATTGATGTCTGTGCTCTAGTGTAAATTGACGATATTCTTGTATATTCCGCATCAAAGCAGGACCACGTTAAACACATCCGATCCGTATTGGAGAAACTCTGTCAACACCAGCTCTACGCCAAGCTCAAAAAGTGCTCATTCCAGGTCTCCAAGGTGGAATTCCTAGGCTTTATTCTCAGCCCGAATGGAATCCGAATGGATGTACACAAGGTAGATGCTATCCTGAACTGGCCATCCCCAAATTCATTCAAGGGGGTTCAAAGTGTGATGGGTTTTGCAAACTTCTACCGCCGGTTCATCCTAGGATTTTCGCAAATCGTGCATCCCATCAAGTCATTGCTAAGGAAAAGCAATAAAAAGTTCCAATGGACAACAGAAGCCGAGGAAGCTTTCCAGGAACTCAAAGCAAGATTTACATCTGCCCCAATCTGCCACCCTCACCCTGATCTCCCATACCTGGTGGAAACGGACGCCTCAAGCATGGCTATGGGAGCCGTCCTCTCACAAAAGGACCCCGAAGTGGGCCAGTTACACCCTGTTGCCTTCTGGTCACGTAAATTCACACCCCCCTGAACTCAATTACGCTATCACAGACAAAGAACTCCTGGCCATTAAGTCAGCCTTCAAGGCATGGCGGCACTACCTCTTGGGCGCCAGACACACAATCACCGTAATAACTGACCACCGGAACCTCCAGTACCTAAAAACGGCTAAGGCCCAAACCTCAGGACAACTAGGTTGGGCTCTTTTTTTTGCTGAATATGACTACGTGATTACATTTCGACCAGGGGTGAAAAACAGGAAGGCCGGTGCCCTTTCCCGTATGGGGATGGAAGAGCAAGGGTATCAGACCCCTGACCCAATAGCAATCATCCCGAGTGACAAGCTCCTAGGAATCACAGCAACCATAACTCAGAAAGAATTACATGAAGAAATCCAAAACCTGATGAGTCCGGAGCAATTACAAGCGTGGAGTGCACAAAGAGAACATTACATGATAAAAGATCAGTTGCCCTACTTAAGGAATCGTTTATTCTTACCAAACCAAGAACTATGAGAACAAGTCATGTCCGGTTATCATGATTCCTTGATTGAGGGCCACCCCGGAATCGCTAAAACCCTAGCCAACGTAAAACGAAATTGTCTGTGGCCCACGTGGCGTAAAGACATTATCCAATTCATCCTATCTTGTGGAGTGTGTGCTCAAAACAAGTCATCCAAGCAGAAACCAGCTGGGCTATTACAACCATTGGAAATCCCACCAGCACCCTGGCACACGTTGTCCCTCGATTTTATTACTGACTTAGCATCCAGTCAAAGGTTTAACACTATTCTTGTGGTCGTGGACCAATTTTCAAAAATGGCACATTTCATTCCTCTTTTGATATTAATATTAGAGATCCGAAGCGTGCCATGCGTAGAGATATTAGATCTCTAATATTGGCTCATGCTGCCCTGGGAGACCTAAACTGGTTGCAGGCAAAGACTAATGCCATAAAGCTTAAATACCACCACTGGCTGCGCTATTATTGCAAGTCCCTCCAACTAAGCCAATGGCAGAAGTTTGTGGAAACTCTGTGCATTAGAGACAGCCGCAAAATATGACGGTTCCTGGCCTTAGCAGGGGGGGCACAGAACGTGAGAATCCTAGATCCCATTGCTGGGTAGACATGGGTTCAATTCATTACTGAAAAATTATTTCTGGAAACCATGCCTATATCTAGTTCAATTAGACAGGTTGGGACCTGGCCTCTCTCTTTGAGCCACAAAATTGTATATCAGTCCATTTTTAAAAAAAAAAATGTTTATTAGAATTTGTTGCATACAAGGTAACAGCATTACACAGGAAATTAACTGACATTTGAATTTGTATCATCGGAAAGGACATACTATGACAATCTAATCGCACATTTTCCACATTGACCTTACGAACTTTCGGTACCCAAGTAACCCCACTGTGATATAGCAGTATTTTCCAACAATTCTTTCATCTTTTCCCCCCTCTCTCCTTCCCTTCCCCCACCCCGCAAGACTTTGGGTACTTCCGCTGGGGATAGCATTATTCAATGATTAGCGAGCCGTGCGGTAGGTGTTAGAAGTGTTAGAGGCATTTGAGGTGTTAGAGGCCCCCTTGCTGGGGGAGTTATCGTAGTATTTCTCTGCAGTGTATGCATGGTTTTCTGGCGAGGAGACCTCCTACGGTTCAAGACGCGGGATTGGTCTGTCACTTTGCATTAGTGTGTTGTTCCTGGCATGTACTTAAGGAATTCCATCCATAGGATATCACATTGTGTGGATCTCCCATGTATGGAGGATGTGATCTTTTCCATAATGCACATATTAGAGGCTACATTGACCCACTCTTTTTTGTTTGAAACAGTATGGGATTTCCATTTTGCAGCTATCACAGCCCTGGCAGCTAGTAACAAATGCGCAGCTATGTCTGTGACCCTCCTCCATTCATCATCAACTTTCTCAAATCCGAACAGGGTAAGATAGGGGTCAACTGTTCTCTGGATCCCGTCTAGGTCCCTGATCCACCCTAGTACCTCATTCCAATACATTTGAATACGTGGACAGCTCAACCACATGTGCCAGTAATCTGCCACGGACCCACACCCTCGCCAACACAACGGACTGTATGACTGGTACATTTTGTAGAGCCTGTGTGGATCATATTGCCATCTTTTCAATAGCTTGATTGCATGTAATTTATATTGACACGAGATCGAGACTTTGGGCGCTGCTCGACATATCCTGTCCCAGTGTTCTGGGTCGATGTCGTCCCCTATGTCTTTTTCCCATCGCAGCCTGAAGGGTTCCGTGGAGCCCTCACCTGCTTCCATTAATACCTTATATAGGGAAGCAATTAATCCTTTCGTTTCTGTTCTGCAGTCCAATAAGGTCTCAAACGGGGTGAATTCCCTTCTTAGCTTGTCCCTCCACTCGGGTTTTGTCAAGACACCTTTAATCTGCAGGAAGTGGAACACAGACAGTGTACCCACTCCCAGTGCTTCCTCCAGTTCAGGAAGCGAGATGAATGAGTCTTTCTTAAGGAGTTGCCCCACCCTCTCTGGACCTGCTTCGTACCAGGACTGGAATCTCTCCACATTGGGAATCTGGTCGTTGATGCCGGGGGACCATAGGTGGCTCAGTGGTGACGGCCACGTGGTGATGTTTGCCATGCCTTTGCGTTCCTGCCATATGTCCCATATGGTTTTGAACATCGGGTGCGCTTTGGTTTTCTTTAACACCATCCTCCTAGGGGACCGTAGCCACTCAGAAACTGTTCCCGGGGACAGATAGTGGTTATCCATGGCAATCCACTGGGGTGATTTTTGGTTGCAGAGATGGGGAATGAGAACTCGCAGTTGGGCCGCTTCGTAGTATTTTTGAATGTCAGGGAGGCCTACCCCGCCTTTATCTTTAGGCAGTATCAGGTTGGGGTATGCTATTCTAGCTTTCTTCCCCTGCCATAGGAATTTCATAATTGCCTTCTTGACCTCCATGAAGAATTGTCGCGGCATCTGGATGTGAAGCATTTGAAAGGGGTATAGAAATCTCAGAAGGCAGGTCATTTTTATTGCATTAAGGCGTCCTATCCAGGATATGGTCAGTTTGTCCCACCGGGCGAGGTCCGTGTGGAACTTTTCAAGAAGAGCCGGGAAGTTAGCATCGTAAAGCTCTTGCAATGATCTTGTGACTTGTATCCCTAGATACTTTAGTTTTTGGTGTTCTATCGTGAGGCCTAAGGGCAGATATTTATCATTGCTCATTTCTACTGACCACTGGAGAGGGAAAAGTATGGCTTTGGATTTATTAACTTTAAACCCTGATATGCGGCCGTATTCTTCTAGGAGGCTGAGTGCCCAGGGGATGGATGTGTTGGGGTTAGTCACGTGGAGGAATAAATCATTGGCATGCAGCGCCACCTTATATTCCACCTGCCCCAGCCGCATGCCCTCTACTTGGACGTCATCTCTCAATTTTTGGGCCAAGGGTTCGACTGATAGGGCGAAAAGAATGGCCGAGAGTGGGCATCCCTGCCGGGTACCGCGTTTGAGCTCAAACCACCTCGAGTACCCCCCCTTAACTGCTACTGAGGCTTTAGGTGAGGTATAGACTGCCTGTATACCCCTTCTGAGTTTTGGTCCTATTCCCACTGTGCGGAGGACTGCGGCTTGAAAGCCCCATTCCACTCTATCAAAGGCTTTTTCAGCGTCTATGGAGAGTAAGTCGGGATCTTCGCACATAGTTTGGGAGGCAGCAATTAAGTGGAGCGTCTTCCTCATGGTATCCACTCCTTGTCACCCAATTATACATCCAACCTGATCGGGGTGGATAAGGTGGAGCATAAGGGTCTCCAATATGGTGGATAGTACCCTTGTATACATTTTGGCATCCAAATTAAGTAGGGATATTGGGCAATATGACCCGCATTGCTTGGGGTCGCTTCCTTCCTTGGGGATGACCGTTATAAGTGCACGGACGAAAGAGTCTGGGGCAACCCCTGATTCGAGAATTTTGTTGAACAACTCGGCCAGGAATGGAGTAAGGAGGGTGCTGAAGGTTTTATAGAAGCCGGCTGTATATACGTCTTTGCCAGGGGATTTGCCTAGCGTTAGTATTTTGATCGCTTCTTGTATTTCTTCCTCTCTTATGGGGGACTCGAGGAGGGCCGAGTACGTGGGCGCAACCCTGGGAAGACCGATGTCGGTCAAATAGTTGTCTATTTCACTTGAGTTAGGATCAATTTCGGAAGTGTAAAGGGATTCATAAAAGTCAGCGAACAATTCAGGAATAGAGGGTCTATTTTGCTCCTGAGTAGGGTCATTGTATGTTAGCTCTGTTACCCTACGCTCTGCCCGTTGGAGCCTCAGTCTAGCTGCCAGTAGTGTGTCGGCTTTATCTCCTTTTTCATAAAATCTTTGTTTCAGTAGATGCAGCTTACACACTATCTGGTCATGCTCTAAGTGACTGAGTTCTTCCCGTTTTTTTTTTGGCCTCCTGAATCTTGCTGGGGTCTGGTGGTGTCACCTTCTCTGGCCTCTTTATCTAGCCGGCATATTTCACCCCAGAGCTTGTTTTCAATGAGCGCTCTTTCCCTTTTCTTCCTGGCTCCCTCCCGTATGAGGATTCCCCTCCAAGTTGCCTTTGCTGCTTCCCACACTCCTTGTTTAGGGACCTCCCGAGTATTGTTAGTTTTAAAATATTCTCTGATCTCTGTTTCCAATTCGTCCTTAAAGACCTGGTCTCTCCACAGGGCCTCGTTACATCTCCATTTCCCCCCCCTAGTCGGCAAGTCCTCCCAGTGAATATGAGTTAAGACCATGTTGTGATCGGACCATGTTATTGGAGTGATTTCTGAGTGCGATGTGGTGTTGTACAGTTCTTGTGAGAGGTAAATATAATTTATGCGAGTGAAAGTGTTGTGGGGAGCCGAATAGAAGGTGTATCCCCTTTCCTCAGGGTGCATTTCTCTCTACACATCAGTCAGCACATAAACTTGCATCATACTAGCATAATCATTACGATCCCTCTTGTTTCATCATCAGCGGTTGGGTTGCCTGCCTTTCGATCTAAGTCCAGATTCGCCCAGAGATTAAAGTCTCCACCCAGTACAATGTGACCAGTAGTCTCCAGCATTATTTTCAGGATGGTTCTGGAAAGAAATCTGAGCTGTCCCAGATTGGGAGAGTAGATCGTGGCCAGCGTTACTTCAACCCCCCCAATAGTCCCGGCCACCAACAAGGCACGACCCTCCTCATCCGACCAGGTTTTAGTGAATTCGATCCCCTTTTTGATTAGGATCCCCACACACACCTTGCGCAGTACCCCCGAGCCCCAGAATTGTATTCCGCAGTTTCTCCCCAGGACGGGTCTCTCTTCCACCCTCATGTACTTAGTTTCTTGAAGAAACAGAATGTCAATTTTGGCCCTACGGAATTCCCTCGAAACCAATGATCTCTTAGTCGGGGAGTTGAGACCCTTAACATTAAGTGTCCCCACTCTCAGGGGGCCTCGTGTGTTGCCTTCAGGGTTGGCCATCTGTACACAACGTGAAGACATTCGCATTAGTAAGCCACCCTTCCCCGGCCATCGCTTCTTCTACCTGCACTAATGTTTTACCCTTCCCAGCGGTGATCAAGAAATCTGTTTCACTTTTTGTCTCCCTTATGTCTTGCAATCCCTCCCCCTCCCTTCACCCCCCCCATACAACGGCGTCCGTGCGGGTCCAGTTAATCGCACTGAACCAGCCACGAACCACCAGCAGGAACCGTTACCTCACGGTCCTTTTACTAACAATAGCTAGCACATGAGTCTGAGCCCTCATTACGTCTACACTCCTTTCAAACCTTAACTTACAACAGTTGCGCATAAGTCTTGTACCAGACCAAAAGTAGGTCCCATTTGAAGCATTAGCATCATGTAAGGTCTTTTGGTGCCTCTCTGGTACATTTGGTTCAGTAGCCCCTGTTCGGGGAAACATTGCCTCTCCGATATTTTCTCGATCCCTTAACTTTCTGTCTCTTGGGGCCTTGGAGCCTCCATTCTCTTCCTTCATTCCTCGGTGCATCTCCATCGTTCCTCTTTTCATTCGCCTCCACTAGTTCAGATATGCATGCCTTTATTTCTCGCTCAGATCGCAGCCTGATCCTCGTACCATTGTAGTGAGGGAGAAGGGGTAACCCCACCTGTACCTGGTGTCTCGTTCCTTTAGCCATTTCGTCAGGGGGCCACACATCCTCCTCAGGGCGAGTGTCATGGCAGACAGGTCCTGGTATATCATAATCTGTGCCCCATTAAGAGTCTGTCTCAAGGATCTTGGCCTTGTCCTGGTATTTGTGGAAGCGGGCGAGGACTGACCTCGGTCCTCCTGGCGGGCCTCCAGCCCTGTGGATCCGCTCTGTCCTTGGTTCGTCGATCTCGCCGTCGGCAACCAAGATCTTCATAATATCATGGAGTATTGATATTAGGCCTTCCTCTGTCTCCCAGTCTTGTTCCGGAATTCTGAAGAAGCGAAGGTTGTTTTGTCGCTCCTGGTTTTCCAAGTCGTCCATCTTTAGCCTGTAGTCCTCCTCCCTCTGCTCGAGTTCCATTTTCCTATGTTCCAGCTGCGTCTCTATGGTGTCTATCAAGGCTTGGTTGTTTTCCACTCCGTCCAGCCTATCCTCAATCTTGTCCATGTGTTGAGTGATCTTATCGATTTTGCCCTGTATATTGGCCCCCATATTCTTTATCTCTGCCAGTAAGGCAGTCACATCATCTTTTGTGGTGGCTGTGTCCCCATGTGTGCCGCCTCAGTTACCATTTTGGGGGAAGCAAGTTTGTCGGGGGGAGGTGCATAGCCGTAAGTGGCTAATTTTTCTCTTGCTTGCATATATTCCGAGGTCCCAGCCCTGAGTGTAGTGGGAGTGGGGTTTGCACTCTCTGGTTGTGCTGTTTACACACAGATAGCTTGTTCATGGTGCTCCCACACAGTGATTCCCGGCCTTTGGCCGGTGCCCTAGTTCGGTCGTGAAGAGTTTGTGTGTCCTGGGGGGTCTTCGTTTTTTTAGGGGGGAAGGCTGTAGCGTGTCCTTGCAGTGTTGGTACTGTTAGAAGCAGGGCTACCTGAGGAGGCCGGGGGCCCAACCCTCAGCCCTGGTAGCTTTTCCGTGAATTGAGGAGTTTGGTGTAAGATCTCTCGATCTGGCTGAATAGAGGGGTCCTCCGGTTGGTGTTTTCCGGGGGGAGCAGTGAGGTCCCGTCAAGGGGGAGTTGTCAGCGGGGGTGGGAGGGCCTCCCCTCCGGCGTCGTAGTGCGGTGTAATCAGTACCTGTGGCCCCGATGTGGCTATGGTTGTAGGGCGTGGGAACTATGTATAAAGTGTCCTCCCCACTCCATTTGGTGTGCCCTTATTCCATTCAGTTGTCGCGTGTATGTTCTTCAGGGACCCTCCTGGGAGGGGGGCAGCCGCACCTTTGGGTCCGCTGACACCTCACTTCGCTCACTGTAGCGGGCGCTAGGCCCTGTCACCTTGCCGGAGAGTGTCGTCCGTGAGCCTTGTGTGCTACGCGGCCTTCGGCAGTAGTAGGGAGAGGGGGAGGAATATGCTCTGTTGCGCTGGGGTTATGCTGGCTGCTCAAAAAGAGGCCCCACTCCGCGTGGTGTGTTCTGATTCCGTCCGGGTGTCATGCACAGGTTCTTCAGGGGCCCTCCTGGGGGGGGCAGCCGCACCTTCAGGTGCGTGGACACTCCACTTAGCTCACCGGGGCAAGCGCTGGGCCCTGTCTCCCTGCCGGAGGATGTCGTTCGAGGACTCCCGACATCTTTGCCTTTTTCTAAGCGAAGGCACCTCTGATTTTAGTCTGTTTTTTTCCTGGGTGGGGGGATCACCTTCCCACGCCTTATGCTCCGTTGGCAGATCCGGGGGGGGTGCAAAGTGGGGGCTAAGAACCACTTTCAGGACCTCGGGCTCGGAGCTCACACGGAGAGCGGGCTCATCCGTGCGCCCCCTAGTGGCCGAATCATCAGTCCATTTTTTATTTAAAAGCCTCTAATGCCCCAGGACCCAATGGCCTTTCTAAGACTTTATTAAAGAAAGACCCAAATAATTGGGCCTAGGTGTTGCTTACTCTTTATTCACAGAGTTGAAGTGTAAAATCCACTTAGTGCCTTCAACCTGGAGACAGTCAGTGCTGATACCCGTACACAAAAAAGGAGACCGGGGCAGCCCCTCAAGCTATTGTTTGCTATCAATGTTAGATATTCACGTCCTGGGTCTTAAAGGAATTGGAAACCTGGGTTACTACCAACCAGACACTGAGCTATGCACAGATGGGCTTCAGACCAGGGGCCAGCACACTGCAAAACATCTGGGTGCTCGATATGCTGATAAATAACACCACCAGCAGCAAAGAGGTCACCCTGTACATGGCTTTTATTGATTTCCGTAGTGCCTTTGACCAAGTGGTGCGTGAAAATCAGTGGGCTAAGCTACAAGCCATGAATTGCCCTGGTTGGATCTTACAGATTCTAACCATGCTTCATAGTGAAAACACCACCAAGATTTGCATAAACAATGAGGGGGGACTGTGAGCCCCTATCCACTTAAATAGAGTTGTAAAGCAGGGATGTGTTGCAGACCCCATGCTCTACAACCTCTATATCGCGGATATCCACCCATGCATGACAACTAAAGCAAATTGCCCCCCAAAGCTTGGCGACCAGCCTATTATTGGCATACTTTATGCCGACAATCTAATAATATTCGATCGAACTACGTCTGGCATTGAGCTGGCAATTTACACAGCCCAGCTAGGTTTAACCACTAACCTTGATAAAACAAAGATTATTGCCATTGCTAGAAAGGGGCCAAGTCGATCGGGTATCGACACCACCTTGGGCTCGATTGCTATTACAGTATCCTACCCCTATCTGGGTCTGGACTTTGATGCATCATCAAAACACGAGGCGATAATCACTCACAAAAAGCGGCGAGCCCTCCAGGCTAGCAAGTTTGCCAAGAGTATGGCAGGCTTTTAAATCTCAGGCATCCTAAAGCTCTATTTACAGTGCTTTGTCCTCTCTATCCTGTATGGTCTTGAGGCCCTAGCCATGCAGGATTTAAGGTGGTTAAACATCCTTGAGGGCCACTATTGGCGTTCTGTTTTGGGGCTGCGCCCGTCTTGTCCTGTGCAGTACTTACGGCTAGATCTTGGCCTTACCTCTCTGAGAGGTATGGCCTTGCACGTGAGAGTCACCTTTTATCTAACAGCCTGCTTAGCGCTGAGATGCAAACTGTTGGCTCAGGTGGGCATCAGCTTAGATACCGAGAAGCATCCTTGAGGCCACAACTTTAAACAGCTATATGAATTACTCTTTTCTGAGATTGATTGGCCCTATGTAAAAAAGAAAGACATTCCCTATATCCATCTAAAAGAATATTTTGAACATAAGTTGAACAGATGGGATTGGAACTTTAACTACAAACATCTGTACAACTTGAAGGGATATGGAGCGGTATCTCATGTCATTCATAGGTATCAGAAGCCACAATCTTACTTGCTGTTATGCCCTGATTTGGAAGTGAGGCAGTTTATCTTAAGGCTACGGTCAAACCAGCTGCCGGTATTAACTGTCACCGGATCTCGCCAGGGGGTTGCTTTGGAACATAGGATCTTTCATATTTGTGAGAGCCTGTGTGCCCTGGAGTCAACAAGACATGTTTTGACTTTATGTGCTAAATTAGGACCACATTACATGACCTCCTTTGGGAAATGGGTTAACAGATACGAGGCTATAACTGGTGAACCTTTCTGGGACTCATGCCTAAACTCTGAATCTTTGGCACTCCAGCTTGCCCTATACAGGCTGTGGACATATGTACTCCCTGATTCAAATGTCTCTAAGGCTTGAGTTGAGCTGTTTGTATACCTGTTTAGCATTACGGTTTTTACCCATTCAGCACTATATCACATGGGGTATCCATCATAATATCTTATGATATACTTTATGATTATGTTTGCCATCCTTTATGTTCTTATGTTTTTATATGTTCTATGCTTATATTTGTGTAAAGTCCTAATTTTGGATTATACCACAATAAAGTAATTATTATTATAATTATAGACATATTTTAATCATATTTTTCTATACTGTGGAAGGATGCTACGTGATGCCCCATCCTGTTTTGTCAAGGGGTGAAAAGTTGTGTGCCATCACTTCCTCTCATATCACTTGGGGCAGGGTCAAATTACATCACTTCTTGTGATGCCATCATAGGTCAAGGGTTGTGTGATGTCACTTCCTCGACCCCTGGCATTTTGGTGAAATTACGTCCCTGGTCCACCTTGGCAACAGTGTGTCCAGATGCTGTTATTCTGACCAGCCCCACAGTAGCCATCAATGACAGGACCAAGAAGGTAGATCATTTTACAATGCTGTGTTCATGCTTATGCTTATTCCGGCTTCATAACCTCATAATTAATAATGTAGAGAATTGTGCAATCAACGTTGAACAAATTGTGGTACAATTTACTTTCTAACACTTGTAACCCAGGAGTGATCCATTTGGCAGCATATTTAATATCTGTGAATTCCGAGTAATGAGGACTTCATGGGACTCAGCCATTTGCCTTATGCTAACTATGCCCTGGGGGAATATCCACCATGTGTTTAATTACATTGTCCAAAGCATGTTTTTTAAAGATGTAATATCACGAAGAAGTAGGCAACGCCACCTCACATGTGCTCTAATTTAACACTAAAACAAACATATTATTGAAAAACATATTTGCATTTATTTTCACATATTTCCATTTATTCTCAATCATATACACAAAAATATATTTTGTTACCCATATTCACACCCCTTGTTTGATGAACGAATATCACAAGAGGCGTGTTTCTTTTTTTTAAACACAATTCCACTACCAAAGTACATCAAATTTTCCACCAATTTCATTGTGACTTCGGTGCATCAGGGTTAGAACCAGTGTGCAGATTTTGTGAGTTACACACTTGACCATCTAGGGCTCAAAGAGGAAACCCAAAACCCAGATTCTATTTGGTTTGTAAGGCAATATTTTCTTTAGAAAACACATTTTATAACTGGTTGTCTGAATGGCAAGTACACAAGCAACATTGCTACTGTTCCTGCAACCTTGGTATATCTTCATTGGCACAGTATTGTCCAATCCTAGGGGTGCATTTTTGGTGAGATATGTCAACACTTTGTGTTTCGGCCATTCTGTCTGGCATACACACACCCATGTGTCCTCTCTGTGACTTGAAGAAAGCAGCCTTCAGCAGGACTGGGAAAATGCAAATATTTTAAAAAATAAAGTCTTGTCACCCATGTGCATATGATGTACACACTATCTACAAGATAATATCCAAGAGGGATGCACGTGAATATCTACTAATGACATGGGTATGTGTATTATCAATTTAAAAGAGGTGTTCCAAGCGCATCAACCTTTTTATTTCAACAAGTACTGTGAGGGAACTTGTGTGACACGCTGACGGGAGCTGGAGAGTCTGCAAAGCTTGACTTTATGATAACGACCTCATCATAAACTACTTTGTGGGTCCTGTTTTAAATAAAGAAGAACTATTTAGACGGACATAGGGCCTCATTACAAGTATGCCAATAAGTGGTAAAATTGGCAGTAATACAGTTACCACCAATTTTACCACTACGCCAAATTATGAGCTTGAGCGTGGTGTGGAGGATTTACCTTCCCCACTGAAGTAAGATTGACATAAAATGTCTCTATTATAATTGATATTATACTCTTATGGCATCAATATTCTAGTTAAAATGAGTTGTGTTCTGCCCTCATTTTAAATTCACATCTAATTCTAAAGTCTTGTATGTGCTGGCACACATCTCAACAGTATCAGTCTACCTCTTTGAAAAGCATCTCCAGTCTGAGCACATAACTCCGAAATATGTACCTTGAACATTTTGGAGGTCGCATATGCCGACACTATTTTACACAAACCTCATATACATTTTCAGAGTTTGGACTAGTATGAAAAGGCCATTTTTCAGCTGATTTGGAGTGTACGTATGCGAGCACTGCAGTTACTTGTGAAATATATCCTTTTAAATGCGTAATGTTGTGTAAACGGGTTGGGGCATTAATAGAACATCCCAAAGTTTGAGTAGTTTGAAATGTTTCTGAACATTTACAGGGACCAATGAGGGCCCACAAAGGTCTTGCAATGGCGTGAAGGCTAAAGCATGAAAGTTGTTCTAGTGATTGAAGGGTGTGAGGAAGGAAATCATAGTTTGTTCTGGGTAAGTAAGCAAATAGGTTATTTGGAGGTTGGGTTTTCCCAGTTCATCTGACCCAAAGTGACCCACAACAATCTGTTTTGGATGTTTTTATTTGCAGACACTTTCACTGATCTATTCTCTATAATCATTATGTGGGTATGACCGGAAGATATGAATGAAAGGTATCTATTTATCTGTTGGTATATGGAGATGCAGTTGTCAATCTATATATATAAATGAAGAAGTACTGACTGACTGACTGACTCATCAACGCTGTTAGCAGAATTATATGAAGTACCCTTTGGGAACACCACACACAATTAAGACTACAAGTGACAGTACAAATTCACCTTTGGTACAAGCCTGTACTACACAGTAAAAGTGTTAGCGATGGCTGAGCAGCCAGACTTATCTCAAGAGCAAGTGAGCATTATCAATAGTTACATAAAGGACAGCAATTACTATGATTCAAACAAACACTGACTCAAGGTCTCGGAGTCAAAGAATATACATGTATTTACACATCAGTTGTATAACAGTTCACTAAAGTAAAACAGTTCAAAAATCACACTCTTAATACACCCCACCATTCCCAATAGTTTCCAGACAAGTTAAGCTCACAAACTGAAGTGGGAGCAAAATGGCACTCTATTAATTTAAAAGGGAGGGAAAGACAAAGTTAGGCAGAAATTGAGCAGCACCAACAGGTAAGTAAGCAGGGCAATCTAGAAAGAGGAACTACAGTGATGGAATCAAATCAAATAGGCTTAGGGCCAAAGTCAATAGGACAAAAGTCTTTTGCTCAAGATCACACAGTTCAGGGTAGTTTGCGGTTAAGTCTTTTCCAAGAGTTCCAGATGAAGTTGGTCGGAAGAAAAGTTAGTTCAAAGAGTAGAGAAGGACAAGCCCTCGGATTGGAGAAAGATTTCACACACTTTCACCGCGGCTGAACGAAAAGAACAACCAGATTTGCACAGTACCTTTAAATGGAGAAGAAGCTGTAGCTGAGGCGGACGTTCCTGGTAGTTCCTGCAGGCTCACGGTTCCTGAAGCGACTGTCGGACTGACGCGAAGTAGGAAGACTGGAAGGTTCCTGCACTAACCAGGGAAGAAACCAGCAGCAGAGGAGCAAAACAACGAATAGAAGGTTTGCTCCTTAAAACCCAAGCAGGGTCAGACCTTCCTGGCTATCCGGCCCACTGTAGCTCTTTAAAGCGAATTCGACCAGAGGAGGGAGTCCTGGCTTGCAGTTTGGGCAAACTGGTTGGTCCCACAAGCTCAGGGGAAGAGGATTCCTGGAGAATCTTCTCTGTCGTTGGAGTTCAAAGATTCGGACATGCAGCAGGGCTTCACCGGGCGGTTCAGTCATGGTAGGGGTCCTCTTCTGTCAGCTCCTCGTCGGTTCTTTCATTGCAGTGGTGACTCTCCCTTTCCAGACCCAAAGGCCTGCTTTTTATTCAGTTTTCCCCCATTCACACAGCCTGGCTGTCAATCACACAGCAAGGTGACTTTCTATACGGGACTTTCACCACAGCCAATCATTTCAGAGTGCGATATGGATCTCCAAGGAGACCTTGTGCAGGGAGTCCTAAACCCCTCCCTCACATCCTGTCCCCCCAGACATACAGGCACCTAAGGAGGGCTTCTGCATAGAAGGCCGCGAAAGACGGTGAACAAAGGAATCAACCCTGGGTTGGCGCACAGAGTAAAACACGAGAAAGACTTTTACAACAAGAAATGGTGAATAAACCCAGCCGGAACCGTAATAAAACATATATGGTCTAGCGGGTTTAAGTTTGAGGCTACCAAGATATCCTAAAACAATACCAAGGTTATGCAAGATAACCGCGGTAGGAAAAATAGGGTAGTTAGCACTGCCATCCGCCAAGTCTTGATGAAAAGGGAGCAAAGCAATGCTCCAAGAGAAACAGACAAAAAGGGATGAGTATTAACCCTTTCCAGTACTCCATGTAAAATGATTTGTACTGGGTCTGTGGATTTAAAAAGACTAATAAAGTCAATGGCAACTTTACATATTCTGGGAGACAGTAGTCAGTCCCAGAAAATGGAGTCTGAATTGGGAAGTCCAAAAGACAACCCTGTGTCACTGCACTGAAGGTACTGTGTAACACACAGTAAAAAGATGATGCCTGTGGAGTAGGTGAGGCTCCACAGTCTGTGAACACAAACATTTTTAAACACACAAAGCAAAACACATGTAAGAGTGGGAAAAAAAGGCTCACACTCTTACCAGGTGAAAAAATAAATCGTAGAAATCCAGCAAATTTGCTGAGGGACTCAGTAGGTAAGGGAAATTAGCCATTTGGAGAATTCTCCCTAACAAACGCCCAGCTCAAACTGTTTAACCTAGGAATGTGAAATTAGGAAGGCACATTGATCCTCATTTCGATTTTGGAGGCAGACATGCCGTCATTACCGGCATGGCTACCTCCAAACTCGTGTCCGGGTCCCGAAAAAAGGGAATTACTGGGCCATTCTGACTTTTGCGGGCTCTGTAATTCCCATTTTCGGGACCTGGACCCGGTACGTCCCCATTCCCATTTGAGCCCCCATAGGGCTCAATGAGAATGGGAAGGATGCTAACAATGGACCTGTTAATGACGGGTCTGTTGTTAGCATCCTGGTCTGCTTGCGGGTGCCGGTATGCATGTCTGGCCAGACCAGGCGTGCATACCGCCATCCACGAGCATACTAGTAATGTGGCGGCCCGGTTCATATTGCGGCCGCCAGGGTCGTAATGAGGCACATTGTGTTCATGATGTTAGGCACCCACTATGGAAGGATTTCTAAAAATGCTGTCCCTAAGAGGGAGAATTTTTGACTGACTCATCAAAGCCCAGCTCAAACCGTTTTACCTAGGAACGTGAAATTTGGTAAATACATTGTGTTCATGATGTAGGCACCCACTATGGAAGGATTTGTGGAAATTCCGTCCCTAAGGCAGTGAAAAGGGGGGGGGTGAGTTATGAGGATACCTTTATTTAAAAAAACGTAGAAGTTACAGATGTTAAAATCGGTATGTAGATTCTTCTTCAAAAATCGAGAAACACATGTTTTAACATTTTCCAAAAATCCAGTTAAGGGAGGTGGAAAATGGGGGTGAATTTGTTGTTAAAGATACCCATGTATCAAAAACCGAAGATGTTAGAAAAGTAAAAATTCACATTTTAAATCTTCATTATAAAGTACATTTTCGGACTGCTTCTTAAAATTGGTAATGCAGAGTATCCTGTATTTGAGAGCAAAAATGTCATCCCTTCCGACCTAGGTACAGTCGTCAATTCCCTAGCAGACCTCACATGATATGATATGATATGGCATTTATAATGTGCCTGTACACAAGTGTTTCTAGGTGCGATAAGACAAGGAGGGGGAAGCAAAGAGAGGACAAAACAACAATCTTACTAGCCCATGTGTCATTCAGATTGTGCAAGTCAGGGACATCCAAACTTTACCCTAACATGAAAAACCTAATGGAGAAATCTAAAGAATAGTTATGTGAGCATGCCAATTTAACGTAAAAAAACAGCATGGCTGTCTTAATCAATAAGATACTTATTAATTATTTCAGAGGAGTTCAAGTGGAGTACATATCGGTAAACTCAGTGGTTCAATGTGATGACACAGTACACAACCCCGTTGAGTTCTTGAACACTTGAAATCCTATTAGTCTTCCCGAACACAAACTTCTTCTCAATGTGGGAGCACCTGTGATATTATTGCAGAACCTCAATCCTTCTAAGCTTTATAATGGCACCAGAGTCCGAGTGAAAGTTCTCCACAGAAATGTGATTGAGGCCACAGTGCTAACCGGTTCTGGCCATCTGGCCATGGGGAGTCTGTGTTCATGCCACGAAAGAACATCCGTTTGAATTCAAAAGACTTAAGTTCCCCTTAAAGGTTTGTTTCACCATGATCATCAACAAATCTCAGGGGCAGACTTTAAAGGTAGCAGGGATTGACCTAAGCAAAGACTGCTTCTTGCATTGGCAGTTTTACATGGCCTTTTCCAGAGTGAGCTTGCCTAACTCTTGGGCAAAAGCTAGTCTAAAATATTTATGATAATAACTAAGTGATTTCAAATTAGCAAAGTTATAATAGCAGAAGAATAGAATCGTTGGGTTAGCAGAAAACATGTAAATCGTGACATAATTTGCAAATATGTATGCCAATTCGCCATGATAAACAAAATAACTATAAGTATATTAAGACCCGAATTTGCTCTAGAAATTGATTGCTCAGACTGCTCTCTCCTCGGAGTAGAGTCAGCTGCGGCAGTTCAACTATATCACCCACCTGATTTCTCCAATGCAAACATATTACCAGACAGAATATCTTTCCGAACATAAGCAGCAATAAATTATTCTATTTTACTAGCTCACATTACAACTCTATATGGTCTGTGAACACTGCGTCCTTAAGTCATAAATTACACAATAATTGAACAAGGTGCATCTCATGTATTATTGAAACTGCATAAACCACGCTATGTACCTTCATATGAAAGACAAAATTTCAGCACTGGAGTGAATCCTCATATATGCCCATATCCAATCGGACAGACATGATTAATATGCATTGCGTGCTGCTTTTCCTCAATAATTCACAATCCCATTTAAGTGCATGCCTTGTGCATGCTCATGCTACAACAAGAAGTTATGATTTTGAATTCCTACAGTCAGAGATAGTGTAATATTTAAAAACATCGTAGCCACCATTTTGAAGAATTGCAAGTGCCAGGGCTGATTCTCTGGGTTGCAAAAGTGTTCAATATGAACAGTCACAATCCATGCCAAGTCATAGGTACAGTAGGACACTTCAGACATAAACAAGAACTACTACGGCATGCTTTCAGAAGTGAAATAGCACATTTGTCATTGAATATATAAAAGCAAAAATATGCCCAATAGGCTAAAATGATGACCAGTGCTGGATTTCCTATATGGGATTTTCTCCAGTAGGCTGCTGGGGGTGGAGGCTTGTTTTGTTTCTTTCACCTGCCATGCCACTAGTTAGAAACATTCTCTCAAACAAATCAACCTCACAATTTAATTTTGAACTTGTCTTTATTCCAGGGCACCTGGAGGGGTTTGGGTTGGGGCAAACAGGGAGATAGGGTTGAAGTCTCATGTTCTGTAGCAGTGGGTAAACTAGTTTGGGCAAACCTCAAGCCACCTGAATGTTTGGTGGAGAACGTCCCATGACCATTTCAACATTTTCTGAAGGTTTTCCAAATATGCTTAAGGAGATCAGGGAAGGCACGTTACTGATATACCCTTCTTGACCCTTTAATTTGCCTCAATGCCATGGGCGATGTTGTGATGTTGTGATTTTGTGATGTTGTGATGTTTTGCTGCCTTATGGCCAGCCGGCCTGTCGGCCGGCTGACATGTATTGTTGAATGAAAAGAACACTCCCAACCATGGGGGGTAGTTACAAAGCAGCCATCTGTGTGGGTTTGCATTCTTGCTCTGAGTCCACTATTCATATATTGAGGCCTTCCCTTGCTCCCAACACCAGTGACAAGAAGTGGAAATACCTGGTAACTAAGCCCCCAGAGCAAAAACTCCACAGTGGAGCATGGTTAGGCTGCATTATATGGCGTGGACAATAAGGCCTAGCACAGTGGAGGCTGCCCGGTGTCCTGTCTTGCAACTCTTCAGGAGAAGCGAATCAGCATACCATGCTGAGCTTTCTCTCTCTCTCTCATGGGAGTGGGGAGCAGCATTCGGTGTGCCTGCAACACAAGAAATCAGTGATACATTGGCATCACAGTCCCCAATAACACAGTGACTGGTTCCTTAGGGTGATTGTGTGGCATGCCTGGCACTGGAAGATACAATGGGCCTCATTACGACTCTGGCGGTAGCCGTGCCTGTATTACAGAAACGGCTGCCGCCCGAGTCGTCATTTTTCTTGCACCCTGAAACGGGCAATAACCGAGGTATTACAACCCCGGCGGATCCGGTAATTGCCCATTCCAGGGTGCCGGAAAATATTGTTCCCCATTCCCATTTGAGCCCCATAGGGCTCAATGGGAATGCGGAAGGCGGATGCACCGGCACCATTCGTGAAGGGTGCCGGTGCATCCGACATGCTCTGCTCGCGGGTGCCTTTGCAGCTGCCAGGTCAGACCTGGCAGCTTCAAAGGCACCCGTGAGCAGAGCTCGTAGTTTGTCAGTCCGGGAACTACGGTACGGTACCGGCATGCTTACCGGACCGGCAAACTTGTAATGAGGCCCAATATGTGCCCTGCTGTGCTGCAAACCACAGAACTGCTTAACTGCATATGGTTGCATGCTGACAACCACTATTCCAAATTGTGGCCAAGAAACACAGTAGTGAGACCATGTTACAATCATGAAAGGAGAGGAATTGTACGGTCTAGCAAACAATTTCATAATTGCCCAGTAACAGAGTTCGATGTGAATCAATCCCCTGTGACCTTTGATGGGCCCTGTTGACTGAATGCACGATAACTGTACTGATATGTATCGGATGTGTGCTGACCTCACAATTAATTGAAAGAACTAATAATCAACTCGCAAACATAGCTGGCAATTGTAGCAATGTGGTTGATAAAAGTCACAAAACATTGAGCCCAAACTAGGTGGGAATTTAATACAACACAATTGTTCATAGAGGTGACTGTAATACAGCCTCAAATCATGAAGTAGGCCCTATTGGTAGCCAACACGTGTTTCGACCTGCTTAGGTCTTTTTCAAGGTGGGGCCATAAGTGACAGATATAACTAAGAATGTGTCAAGAATGTCGTCGTGCCTCCTCCAGTTACAGTTGGAAACAGTGTGTCATGTTTCCTCACTTTAATGAATAACAACATCCTTCTTGTTTCGACATTTTAGCAGTTTCTCAGTGGGTAAAATCCATGTGCAAGACGCTCCGTCGCCCAGCCTATTCCACTCATGATAGGGCGAAATTCAGGTAACATGGAAAAATCTTTATGTATTTTGGGGAGAAAGTACATGGTCAGAATGGTAGGAAACTGTTTGAACAAAAAGCTCTTTTCTTCATCAGAGAGTAATCCCTGCAAGTGCCAAAAAGAAACTAGAATGTGTAATTCAGAGACCGTCTGTGTGGTGGTGTTAGCTCTTAGCTTCTCATAGCACCCTGGTGTGTTAAGGTGTTGATTGGCCATTTCAAGGTAATCTGAAGTATTGAGTATAACGATGTTGCCGCCCCCCTATCCGCCTCCTTGATCATGATGTTGCTGTCATTGGCTAACTGGTTAAGTGCTAGTTGTTCAGCTCTGGTCAGATTAGGTTTGAGACTAGAGTAACCCCTTTTAGAGTGGTCAATATTCTGGTGAATGTCTCTGGTGATAGCCTGGTAAAACGTGTCTATGATACTTTCATTAGGTTTCGGTGGTACAAACTTGGATGTATTCTTGAGTTCCAGAAGTTCCATATTGCGTTAATGTATTCCTAGTTCCTGTTGTATTGACATTGTGGATGGTGCTATTTCAGATGCCAGCGACATTACCAATTGTGTATTCTCTAGGTCCGCTATGGTGAAGGTACTCACAGCGTCCTGTCTCTCTGAAGGACGAAAGGTGGTGATTTTATTATGAAAACATTTTGGAGCTTCAATTTTCTAACAATTTTTTATAAATCAATTTGAAATTCAATAAGATCAGACTCAACACTGGGTGCGAAAGAAATGCCTTATTAAAAAGAGATAATTCAGACCTAGAGAGTACCCTGTTAGACAAGTTATAAACTAAGTTTTCAGAATGGACTTGGTCTTCAAATTCTTACTATCATTGATATAAAGGCGATATACTATATATTGATATAAAGGCGGTTCGCGCCAGTGGATGAGCGCTGGCATGGGGGGCTGTCAGGGGCGCGTAAGGCCAAGGTGCCAAACTACATGTACACTTCAAAAGGTATCAAACGCCAAGGGGCCATCGGTCACATGGCCTCCTCAGACCCCGCGTCTCCAGCCCGGCCTCCCCTTGAAGCAGGCCGCCCCCCTGCAATCCACATAAGTGTGTCTCCATTCAGCAGTCTTCCTGTGCCTTATCTGCACGCCGCAGGCCCATCCATCCCACCCACCCTCTATCAAAGGCAGTTCGCGCCAGTGGATGCGCGCTGTCAGGGGCGCGAAAGGCCAAGGTGCCAAACTACATGTACACTTCAAAAGGTATGAAACGCAAAGGGGCCATCGGTCACATGGCCTCCTCAGACCCCGTGTCTCCAGCCAGGCCTCCCCTTGAAGCAGGCCGCCCCCTTGCAATCCACATAAGTGTGTCTCCATTCAGCAGTCTTCCTGTGCCTTATCTGCACGCCCCAGGCCCATCCATCCCACCCACCCTCTATCAAAGGCGGTTCGCGCCAGTGGATGCGCGCTGTCAGAGGCGCGAAAGGCCAAGGTGCCAAACTATATGTACACTTCAAAAGGTATCAAACGCCAAGGGGCCATCGGTCACATGGCCTCCTCAGACCCCGTGTCTCCAGCCAGGCCTCCCCTTGAAGCAGGCCGCCCTCCTGCAATCCACATAAGTGTGTCTCCATTCAGCAGTCTTCCTGTGCCTTATCTGCACGCCCCAGGCCCATCCATCCCACCCACCCTCTATCAAAGGCGGTTCCCGCCAGTGGATGCGCGCTGTCAGGGGCGCGAAAGGCCAAGGTGCCAAACTACATGTACACTTCAAAAGGTATCAAACGCCAAGGGGTCATCGGTCACATGGCCTCCTCAGACCCTGTGTCTCGAGCCAGGCCTCCCCTTGAAGCAGGCCGCCCCCCTAAGACCACGACATACATACGTCATTCATTCACAAACACACCCCTGTTTCTAATACTTTATAAACCACTTGATATGTCTCATGAGAACATCTTTGTGCTTTGCAAGTCAACTCCTGAACGTGTTACCTGGCAACCACTGAGATCTACGCGAATCTGCTCGCGTCGTGCTATCCGTGAACTTCTGTGACCGCTTAGAGCAAACCCATCAGTGTGGTACCTGTGGCCACCCACCTATTCTCCTGCAACATACTGCTCTGCTTGCTGAATCCAACTGTTTGTTGGTCAAGGTAAGGCCATGTATCCTAGTCATATTTCGCAGATTTTTAAATTTCTATCTATTTGCGAGTTGAGTACACAATAGTGCTATGTTCATTGGTCTCATTGCTATTGACTTGAGTTTCCATTGCTATGCTATCAATAGATCTATATATTTTCATCTGTGTCTATTGTCATCGAATTGCATCCTTCGGGGATCCAGTCTATAATGTAAGCATGTTTCCTTCTCGTGCAATACAGAACATCCAAGGGATGAGTCACATGTTCAGATTTTAGTCACATCATTTATACATTTCTGCAACTTATGCAAATACTAAGCCGCACATAATGAACTGGTATAGTTCCTGCGACCAAAACAAACCTTGCATTGATCATTGTATGATTCATTTACTTTTGTATGAAATTTTTATTCTTGAAGATTGTATAATAATGTCGATATTTACTTTTCATATTTATCAACAATGCCTGCCTGTATGATTAGCGGTTGCCCTTCGAAGACCCATGCGAAATCTGAAGGCACTAAAATGCATGTATTCCCGAAAACTGTTGATCGAATAAGAGAATGGGTCAGACATTGTGGATATCTACTGGATGAGCTGGAAAGTAGAGTCCAACAAGTCTTACAGGACAAGAGGGGTGATCGATACCGCTTCTGCAGCCGGCACTTTTCCTTGGACATGTACACAACATCTTGGGTAACAAAGAAGAATAAACGGCGAACGACACGGAAATTGCTCGAAAACGCTATTCCCACTCTATTCGTCCACATTCCGCCACCGGTGAGTCAAGTGTCCGGATTTAGCTTTAGGCCTTGAGGTAGTGTGTAGGTATCCGAACGGATTAATTGATATTATAGGTGTTCTATACCTTGTAATAATTTCTATATTGATATGAGTGTATAGTTTTTTGAATAATGACATTTATCAATATATTCTTTTTCGATTTCATAACCCACAAACGCAATGTATATATATGGGAACAGGGAACTGTGCTGTATTGAGCATTTTTCAAGTATTCTGTCGCCTTACATGGCTATTTTTAATATTGGCATTTCATTATCAATCATTAATTTACTTTTACAACTTCTTGACTATCCCTTGAATCTGAAGCAAGAACATTCTACATCCTTGAAGTGGTCGCAGTTATCAACCACTTCTAGCACGTATCAGGTAATCTTACTATGCTAATCCGCTGCAGACTTGTTTTATGCATGTCAAGTAATAGTTTTATTTTATCGTGTAATTATTTTACCAAATGTTTGGTTAGTGCTTTCCAATTGATATACACCTTAGTTATCGTCCACTGGTGTTTGTTTTCAGTTATAATTAGTGTTATCCATACTAATGCAAGTACTGTCTTTCAGGGAGATGCTGAAGCGTCCGCCACATCTACAACATTTCTAGATGTTCTTCACCAGCAGGAGGTATGGATACTGACAGCTCCATCGAGCGTCATCATCAGAGCTGGAATTCTTGTCGTTTGATTGTTCTACACAATGTTTCATTCGTGGTTAGCCATTGATATGTACCTGTGCTGTCGATCCCAGGTGTTTGTTATGTTTTCACTATTGTTATCCTCACTAATGCAAGTACTATGTTTCAGGCAGTTGATGGAGCGTCAACCCCTGCACTTGATGCAGAGCCTGACATTCAAGTTATTCCAGGGGAAGTGGAAGCGGGACCATGCGTATACGAATCGGCGCAACAGCTTTCGGAAGTGCGCACTACATTTGCAACATCCATAGATATTCTTCAGCAGCACGAGGTATGGATAATGACAGCTACATCATGCGTGATCATATAATGTTATTCCATTTGCTATTCTTTCTTCCCTATTAACGCAAGTGCTGTGTTTCAGGGAGACGACGAAGCTTCCACTACAATCACAACATCCAATTTAGATGATGCAGATGTAAATAAATCGGAGAAATAAGTCGATGAAATGTGATCATATTTAGATTTTCCTTGATTCTTTTGGACAATGCATCATTTGCGGTTATCTCTTTATATGTACCTGTGCGTTCGACCCCAAGTGTGTGTTATGTTTCCAATATTGAAAACCATACTAATCCAAGTACTGTGTTTCAGGGAGACGACGGAGCTTCCACCACAATCACAACATCTCATTTAGATGATGCAGATGTAAAGGAATCGGAGAAATAAGTCGATGAAATGTAATCATATTTAGATTTTCCTTGATTCTTTTGGGCAATGCATCATTTGTGGTTATCTCTTTATATGTACCTGTGCCGTCGACCCCAAGGGTGTGTTGTGTTTCCAATATTGAAAAGCATACTAATGCAAGTACTGTGTTTCAGGGAGATGCAGATGCCTCCTCTCCAATACAACCATTCATGGCAGTCCATGCAGAGCCAGAGGTATGGATACTGACAGCTCCATCGAAATAGATCATCACTGGTCGAATACTTGTCGTTTGATTGTTGCACACAATGTTTAAATCGTGTTTGGCTATTGAGATGTACCCGTGTGTTCGTCCTCACGTGTGTTTTATGCTAACAATATTTTGATACATAGTAATGAAAGTACTATGTTTCAGGGAGACGATGGAGTCTCATTCCGTTCTGTCTATGCGGATACAGAAAATATAGTCGTTGCAGCGCAAGAGGAAGGGAGGACATGCGGAAACGAATTGGAGCTACAGCGTGCAGATGTTGAAGTTTGGGTAAAAAAAGTTGCAAAGAAAAATAACAAAAAAAGGTTAGTTACTTTCTATGTGATGAAAGAAGCCAATGACACATTGTCACGCAATTATCAGCATTGCAGCTGAAGATGTAGGCCTAGTATATTTTGGTGCAACGTTTATCAATCAGGCGTAGATAACCTCCTGATTGAGTACCAGGATCTAATTCAAGGAGTTCAACCAAGAAGTGTGACTACATATCTAGCCCACTATACAACCCATGGTTCTTCAGCACCACAGTATACCTTTTTATATCAGATAAAAAGTTGAAGTTGGGCTATGCAGGTTCAAAAAGTCCGACATCATAGAAAGATGGGTCCCCCCAATTCATGGTGGATCCTAAGCTTAAGCAGCCCGAAGATGTCCATTTGTGTGTAGATTAGGATCCCTAATATTGCCATGAGAAGGGAGAAACTTCTGAGGCCGACTTTGGATGACATCTTAGCAGATCTCCAAGGTGCTTCTGTCTTTTCAAAAATGGATCTTCAGTCAGGATACCATTAAATACCTCTACAGACAGACACCAGTCCCATAATCACCTTCTCGTCATATGGGCTTGTTCTGTTACAAACTGCTAAGCTTCGGGGTCTCGTTAGCGGCTGAAGTATTCCAACACCATGTCAATGGAGTGCCGGAAGGACTTCCAGATATAGTAAGTAATGTGAGCAACAAAATACTCATCTGCTCCAAGAATGAAAAGGAGCATTTAAGAATAATCAAGTTGGTATTCCCATGCCTTTGCCAACACCGGCTAAACCTAAATTAATAGAAATTTCAATTCCTCCCAAAAAGTAAAACCTTTTCATATTACTTTTCCAAGACAAGGGTGTTCTGGTGGATCCTTGCAAAATTGTGGACATTAGGGAATTTTTACCACCTATCACACTATAAGAGATAAGGATATTTCATGGTGAATTTTTGTGGGAGGTTCATTCCTAATTTCGCTACTATCAATGAACCCCTTAAAGTGTCAATGAAAAAATACCAAGAATAGCCAAGGCTTTTGAAAGCACAAAATTGCCCCTTGCTGCGGAAACCATAATGACATTGTTTTTGTATTCTTTTAGGCAATCAGTAATATCTGTAGATGCAAGCACGTTGTGCTGGGAGTGGTGTTGGATTTATTGCAGCATCAGACGTCCAATCGCTTCCCCAAATAAGGTGCTCACCCCCACAGAGCAGCGCTATTCACAAATTGAGAAGGAAGCATGTGCTGTGCTGTGGGGTAGGGTACATAGTCATTTGTATGTCTTTGGGTACCCCATCATGGCTGTGAGTGACCGCAAGTCACTCCTGCTCATGATGCAAGGGTCAGCTCTTCGACGTTCGATGTTACAATTACAGGACTATAGGTTCACACTTGACTTTGGAGGAGGTGCAGGTAATATGTGTCAGAGACATTGCAGAACCTATGCTCAGCACAGTGGAATGCAGAGAACTGTTGAGCAACTGTGAGTATGGCAGTGGTATTCATTCCTTGTGGATCAAGTACACTGCAATGCGGACACACAAATGTTCCCGCAAGTGCTTTGGCAAGTAATGGCAGAGCTATCAGTTGGTTTGGAGGGCATCCTCCTCGGAGGCAGGTGGTAAGTCATCCACATACACAAATACAAAGACCACTGCTCATTTCTAATAGAAGACCACTAAGGGATAGCAAAATAAAGACCCAATTGAGGGAGACATTATGATTCTTAGAATTGGATTAGAAAGTTGATTCTCTACTAGCAAGGTCACACATCCATTGTACTGATGCAGCCACTCCTGATGAAATCAGCTCAAATAGTCTCCACACTTGGACAGTCTGGGAGCATCAATTTTGAAACCATATGCCAGAATAAACACTTTGTAGTATTGTTGGACAATTATTGCCGGTACACCACACAGAGATACACTTTGTGTTCTCTGTCGTAGCAGACATATTTCTGATGGTACTAAAGGAAATCTTCGCAGCCCATGGCATTCACAGGACCCTGAGGTCACATAATGGACCACCTTTTTCAGAACAGGGTATTCGAAGGATACATGAACGGTGTTGGCATCCAGCATCGATGCATGAACACCTTATTGGCCTCAAGGCAAGAGGGGTGTGGAATGCTTCATGCACACCTTCAACAAGGCATTTTCAATAGCTCATGACAAGTGAAATCCCATTGAAGTGGTTCTCCCTACTTTCCTTATGGCATACCAAAACATCCCCATACACGTCTGTCGGTGTAGATCCACTGAGACATTTCTCGTTTGGTCCATGCTTACAGAGCATGAATCCACTCAGAGGCCTTGAATCAGTATGTTCATAACAAGGCACAAGCAAATACAAAACAAAGCTATGGGAACGACTGGATAGTAACTGGCACTGTCAACCGTAAAGGTGGGTGAAAAAGCATTGCAGTGTGATCGGCTCCCCTAACACAAACTATGCGCCTCATTACGAGTTTGGAGGTAGCCATGCCCTTAATAAGGACACTGCTATCCCCAAACCCGTGACTGGGTTCCCCGAATGGGGAAATACAGGGCCATTCCGATCTTGGAGGGCCCGGTATTTCCCCATAGGGCTCAATGGGAATGGGGAGCATGCTAACAACGAGCCCGTTAATGACAAACCCGTTGTTAGCATGCTGGGCCGCTCGCGGGACCCGCTAAGGACGTCTAGTAAAACCAGGCGTCCTGAGCGGGTCCCGCAAGCGGTCTCGTAATGGGGTGGTAAGGGGTTAACGGCTCTGGCACCTTTACCGGTGCCGTTAACCCCTTACTGCCCCCTCGTAATGAGGCCCTATGCCTCCCACATGAGACTGAAGCATGGACTGTTGTGAACAAAAGGCAGTCTATGATCACAGCAGAGAGACATAGTAATAGGGTGACCAGGAATTGCAGCTGGTCCCACAAGAGTGCATGCTCCAATTTAGATGGAGGCCATTCAGCCTGGACTGTGTTGGTGAGGTCTGGTATGCCAGAGGTCTGGGGGTTACTACGAGCTTACCTGTTCAGCTCCCAAGAGCCCAACAACCCTTCCCCAAGAACAAATGCAGGACTCGGTCAAGGTCAAGTTAGAACTGTTGTTTATTACAAAATCGACATGGATCATGTAGGACATTCAAAAAATCTCCAGAGCGCCCATTCCCACAATCATGGCAACCTTTTTTATGCAGAATGTTGTCAGACCCTGGGCCCTCACGGAAAAACCTATCACATGTACTAATTGGTTGCTCAGAGTGGTATACACTATGGATTGCCCTTATAGATCTTACTCAATGGGCCCTTACATGTCAGATGGCTGGCCTGCCATTTGCAGAGAAACTATCTTTTACATTGTTGCAGGGTTGCAGGATTACCATTGGCCCATGCCCCCTGCCATCCACCCCTGGGTTTCTGTCCCCTGAATGTCTGGAACTGGTCTCCTCAGGCCTGGGGCCCAGTTCTGTTCTCAGCCCTGTGTGCACCTCTTCAAGATGATGTGAATGACTATGTGTTCCCAATGTATCTGTTAGCAACACCACTTTTGCCTGTGAAAGTAATCTCCATGTTGCAATGTTGTTAACTGGTTCATGTTTCACTTCATGCCTGGGTCGCAAATTGTTCGTCTTCCCACTGCAGCGAATGAACATTGTCTAGCTCAACCGCATCACGTGGTTGAGGACCACAAAATCAAGCTCTTCTTGTTTGAAATTAGGAGGATTTGTTTTTTTCTGCAGCTGGCCCCTTGTTTGGAATGTGCTGCTTGTCTCTAACATTGGCTGTGAGCCTTGACCTTCCTGCCCTTTGTAACCTGATTCTGCATCCCCTCGTGTTTTGGTCCTGCCAGGCTCCTTATGTGATCCTGTAGTTTTATAGGGTTAGTTGCCTTAAGCGTCTGCAAGCTTGCTCTGAATCTCTTTGTTGTCTTGCATTCGTGTTTCTGCATTTGGCTAATGAGAAAAATAATTAGAGCTTTGACAGTATGTATATATATATCTTTATCTACAGAACTGTGTAAGCATGTTTTTCGTGTGCACAAGTGGGTGTTTGTGTAAAATTATGTACCTCATGACTAACATGGCTATGTTGTGGTATCACCAATGACGTCAGCACAGTGGTTTCTTGTCATTTGTCAATCTCATCCATCATGGCATTTGGGTCTATGACCACTGTTGAAGCAACTGTATCCATAAAGACACTCACTGGATAAGGTGTGAATGGCTGTTTGAGAGAATACTTCTCTGCATATGTGTCAGTCACTGGTCCCCCTAAGGGCTGTCTGAATAATGAGTGACTTTGTGCGTTATTGACTCTTCGGGATGTCGTGTTCATGGGGATAAAGAGGGGCATTCCTGGGACCCTCTCTTCAGTCCCACCTATGTCGACCAAACCTCCATACTTTGTCATTCTTGCTTTTGATAGCCATATCTTTGTTACTCCTCCAAGATGTCCATAGTAATTAGCATGGTCATCGAAACTCCAGGTCATATAATTGCAATCTCCTTCTGGGTTGCTCCGTACCCATTTCCCCCAGTATCTGTCATTGTCGAATATATTGTTGAATGTTATCATTTCAGTCAGGAACAGTGGTAATTCCTTTATGCTGGCCCTCAGGCTATTTCTTTCTTCCACTGTCTTGTCCTTTTGTACTTCCGTGTTCACATCTATTAACACTTTCATCCCTATTGTCTTCTCTGTAGTTTTGCAACATTGTTTAATGCAGATCTTCACCACACACAATTCCACTAGTACTAGTATTAGTGGCTCCTAGTAATGCTTTCAGTCTGTCAGCTATGATGGCATCCAGGACCATATATTTGACAACCAGCTCTGGTCTTCTCCTGTCCCTTTGGCTTCTTCATCCATCTTGGCGTGCATCTTTGATAATCGTTTCACTGCTTCTGTCAGTGTGCCGTTCTCTCTGTCATTGGCAAGGGTGAAGGTGCAACAGGAACTCCTGATCTTGACACAAACTCCTCCTTCCATTGCTATGAGAAAGTCTAGAACATATCTGTTTTGTAGTGCCATTAACCTTACTGCTCAGAGCTCTTCTTTTATCATATTGCAGCCTTTTACTGTAGAGTTTATTGTCTGCATCAGCTCCCATACAGTTATCAGCAACTATTTTGTATTTGTACATGTCTGGACAGCTTGAACTACTGAAGGAAAGAACATGTCCTTCCTGCAGAACAACGGATGCTTGCGTGGTACACTGTCTAGTGATACGTATGATTCTGATGAGAAATAGTTGTCTCTTTTCACTCTAGTCTGTGGGCCGTCATTTATGTATTGTATAGCTGGGTCTAATTGTCAGTAGTTGTTCATTATGTCAAGAGTCTTTATATAACTGCCTTAATAGGCGAACGTTGCCTGAGACATCCATCTCAATGTTACTGTCTTCCCTTGGAATCTTCCTCGGGTTCTAACCATGGATAGGTACATAAGGCATTGTGCTCTTGTTGCTGGTATTTCAGTTGCTATAAACCTTCTGGAGCCACTCATGGCATAGGGGATTAGTGAGAAGACATAGTAGTGCTCCCCAGTGCTTACTTTACCTACTCTGGTCATGTGTTTGTACCACATATTGTTAGACACTCGAGCAGTGTCAGTGAGATATAGGTCCACCCCTCCCATGTCTGTATCAGCACTGTGCTTACCTCTCCTTAACATACTTGCAGTGCTCCCCTGTCCACCTGACATGGTTGTTCCACCTGTCGGAGTTGGGGTATTGTTAGTAGAGGATACAGCGGCAGAACGAGATACAAGGGATGTTCACCAAAAGAGAAATGCAAAAATACCACTTGGAAATAAGAGACAAGACAAGATGAGCATGTTATTAATAACCCTTTCCATTAACTGTCCTGCTTGGTACCTGGTGCAGCTTGAAGATATCAGTTCCCCTCCTGAAATGCTCATAAATGAGCGTTACTGTGTTAGTGTTGTAGTAGTTCAAGCCCTGTTAATCATGTAATCTGTCAGGGCAAAAATAAATAGTTGTTCCCACACAGCCTTAATTCTACGGTCTCTGAAGAATACAAGGACAGATGGGTTTCCTCTTTCTAGTTGTGGGTACGCTTGGGTCAAATATGCTATGACGACATGACAATACACATTAGGAGGACATGCGGGGGATCTGTTGGATCTTCTGATAAATTGGACAAATTGGCCTTGTAAGGTATCAGGTTGAGGATCAGTGGGCAGCATGGAAGAAATGCAATAAAAACAGTTGCACTTTCATGATGAATGTGTGTGGAAAGATAAACAACAAACATGCAGTGTACCCTCAGTCTGGATGTATATGAAGTCCTTGCCCTAACTCTTCTGCCTGTGAGCGGGTAACAATTGGGTGTCCTCTGCTCAGCAGTGCTGCATCCCAATTGCTTCCTTGCTCTTCTTGTTGAGGATTGTTGGCCCTGTCATTGTTGCTGCCAGGTGAGGCCACAGCTTTGTAGGGATTGATGTTGCCTAAATGATTCCAAACGCTCTTTCCAATTAATTTGACAGCTCTTAAAGGGACTGCCTGAACTGTGTGGGGACCTGTGAACCGGGGTGTATCCCACCTTCTGGAAAAGCTCCTGAGGAAATCCTGGTCTCCTGGGTATATGAGTGACTCCTTAAGTAAGTTCTCTTGGCTTTCAATGCTGTCATTCTCCTTGCCGGCTACAGGCCTCTCCTGGTGTCATTGCAGCTGGTGAGAAATAAAAGAGGCACTAGCAATCAAGGAAGTTGAATACTCATACATTTCCTGACCCAATACATTTGCTGCACTCTCAGCATTGTTCACTGCTCTAGTGGGAGGAGCCAGGGGAAGTTGTGTCCTGTTACCACCTTGTGTGGGGTAAAATGGTGGTTGGACCCGGGTTTATTGCGCAGTGCGAACAGGGCCAGCGGTAGGCAATGCAACCAACTTTTGTTTAAGCTCTTTTTAGTCTTGGCTATAGCTTCTTTAAGCAAGTCGCTGAGGCATTCATACACCCCATTCGCTTATGGGTGATAGGCACAGGAGAATTTGTGTTGGATTCCTAGAAAGATTTTAATGTGCTGAAACATCTCATTGGCGAAGTGGGGGCCAATTTTTAAACCGCATGACCACACACGCGCCCCATCATGGGAATACCTCCCAGATCAGGAATTTCGCCACTCTAAGGGTGCCAGGATGAGAACAAGGACCAGCTTTGATCCAACGATAAAATAGATACACAACCACTATCATGTAGCCGTACCCTTGGCAGACTTGGATCATGTCGACATAGTCGACACAGAGTTGTTGGAATGGACCCACTTGGCGAGTTATGGCTCCTTTCACTACCCTTAATGTATAACCTGCAGTGTACAGTTTACATATCAAACAATTAACCATGAATTTGGCCATGTGTTCCACCAAGCAGAACCATGTTTCTTTAATATGGGCGGAAAGCCCCTCCTTCCCTGTATGGTTTACAAAAAGTAGTTGTGTCAGTGCTGTGTACAATAATGCGACTGGCATAACCACTTACCCTGTGTTGTTTTGCCACCATAAGGCATCTGTTGTAGATACTGTACATCCTCTCCTAAACCACAGTTTACTTTACTCCCTGGGTGCAGCTCCCTGCAGCTCCATAATGTGTGTCACTGGTAATATGTTATACCCCTCTTTCAGTATCATAGTTCTTGCATAATCGCAAGCGTGTGATGAAGCCTTCATTTCTAAAATACCCCCATAGTAGGCAGCACATTTTGGCTCCAAGTCAGCTGCTTCATTTCCCCTTGAGATACGATCCTCCCCTTTTGTTTGTGCTTGGCATTTCATGATTGCTTGTCGCTTTGGGAGATCTATGACGTCTAACAATCTGTCCAATAGGGGTGCAAGCTGCACCGGTGTCCCATCAGTATATCTGAAACCCCTACTCATCCAATGTGACAGCCCAGAATCCACTGTGGATGTCACCTGTGGATGTCACATAGGTTGAATCTGAATAAATGTTCACTTCCTTTCCTTTCCCAATGCCAATATTAAGGCCACTAATTCTGCTGCTTCTGTGGAATAATGTGATGGCAAATGTGTGCTTTTCACTATCTTGCTTGTCCGGTTCTCTCTCAGTCTCACGACTGCTGTCCCAGTAGGTCTTTGGGCAATTGTTGAATGCCTGTCAATGTAAAGCACCTCTCCTCCCTCAAGTGAGTCCTCCTGTAGCTTACGAGTGTCACTGAATTATTCTAGGTTTGCTGTGCAGTCATGTGCATAGTCACCCTACACTCAAGCATCAACAATAAATGTTGCTGGATTAACAAGTCTGTCTCTCACTATTTTGAGAGCTGGGTTGGAGAATAACACCTCATACCCTGAGGGACTCTGTGTTGTCAGTGTGTTCTTTGGTCTTTCCAGTATTGCAAAGAGAGCATTCTCCACTTAGAGAGCAGTGTTGAATCCCTTGGTAATACTCGCTGATTTGCCAATTGCGAACGTGGCTGCAGCCAATGCTTATTCACATGGATATTGTCCTCTCATTACTGGGTCTAATTTCCCACTGTAATAAGCTAGTGGCTTGTGCCCCAAGCTGGTCTTCTGTGTCAGTACTGCAGTCATCAATACTCCGTCAGAGTGTGAGAACAGAAATAATTCCTTTTGATAGTCTGGGATCCCTAATACTGGTGCTGTGCATATTGCTTCCTTCAGCTGGTCAAATGCCTCAGTCATTTCTGTCGTCCATTTTATGATCTTCTAACCTTTTTGTGCTTCCTTCAGTGAACTCAATAAAGGCCTAGTGTAAGTGCTGTAATCAAATACACATACCCTACAGTAATTACATAGCCCCAGAAACTGCTGTATCTCCCTGGCTGTTGTGGACTTTGCTGTCCTGCGTATTGCCTCTGCCCTTTCTGGTATCACTCGTCAGCTATTTTGGGAGTTCATCTTTCCAATGTATAGCACTTCTGACTGGCAATATTGTAGTTTGGCCTTGTCTACTTTATATCCCTTGTCTGCTAGCATTGCCAGCATGTGTACTGAGTCATTTATATACTGTTCTTCTGTCTTGCTGCAAATCAATATGTCGTCTATGTACTGTATAAATGTACTCTCCATCTGGATGTTGCCTAGGTCCATTTGAAGGACCCTAATGAATATGTTAGCTGATACACAGTACCCTTGATGAAGTCTTGTATGTTTCCACTTCCTATTTCTATATAGAAATGAAGTAAAGTCCTGTGAGTATGTGTGTAATGGTATAGAGAAGAAGACATTCTTTAAATCTATGACTGTGGGAATGCTGCAAAAATTGTCGCTGAGTTCAGAACTAAAGGATATTCTGCTTAATCTCTACAATATGATTAAGAGGGCGCAAGTCCTTTATAAAATGCCACGACTACCCTGTCCCCTGTTGCCTTTTTGACAAGGTACACATCTGTGTTGCATGGTGATTTGGATGGCACTAGGATGCCCTGCTTCACTAGTGCTGCAATAGTTTCTTAGATACCTTCATCTGCCTCCCTTGAAAGTGGGTATTGTTTAAACCATGGTAAAATGGCTCCTGGCTTTAGTTTTATCTTCACTGATCCTATCCCCTTCAGAAGCCCCACATCATAGGGACTTGTGGCCCGTAGGATGTTGGGTATCTTTGCCAAATCCTCCTCAAGAAAGGTAGGCAGTGCTTTTAGCACCATCGCCATTCTCTGTGGTACCAATCTATAATGTATTTTCACCCAATATGCGATGTTCACTTAGAACACCATCTCATGGTGCGATCTGTTGACTTTGAATAGTTCTTTGTCTGTTACTGTAGTAAACATGTACACTTAAGCTATGCCGATGACTGCTTGTCATGGTCACCCTGTGCCATCTGGCCCATGCACTGCTATCCAATCGTTTCCCACGATTACTGTCTCTAATTCTAGTGGCACTATTGTCCCTTCTTTCTCGTCTTATGGTATCTCTGAAATGAATAAGTACTCATTTGGAAGGCGCCACATTTTCCCTAACTCCCTAGAAGCCATGGTATTATTATTCCAGTCCCATATTAGAACAGCTGCTCATCCACTGGCACCCCCCCTCTGTACCCTTTGTCCACAATAGGCTTGAATGATATCCCTCGCATTGAGAAGGTGTGTCCCTGATGTGGAGCACACTATCCCCTTGTCAGTGAATGAAATGGTCATGTTAAGTCTGCTCATGATGTCTCTCCCCAGCATATTTACAGGTATCTGTCAGGAATAAAGTAGAGACAAGGACAGATCATGCTCCCCTATAGAGAGTGCAATATCGTCTGTGAAAGGAACCACTTCCGTCACCCCAGATAATCCGTGAGCATTCACGGCATTGCCTGAAATACTATATTTCCCTTCCCTGATGCAGGATTTTGTCGCTGCTGTGTCTACAAGAAAAGAAAAACACTTGCCACCTATCATCATCCCTTCATAGGGTCGGGTGTAATTTATAGGATGGAACACATCAAGTCAGTCTGCGGGCTGTCCTATTGAGGGTATAAGGACATCCCGTTCCTACAAAATGGGTTGACTCCCACTACAGTGACACCCGCAGTTTCCTAATGGGAGTTGTTGTCATGGAGTCTGTGCATAATTTGTGAGAATCTAGGTGCACTCCTTTTGTTAATGGTTACTGCTTTCTATGTTTAGGTATTTAGTGGGGTGCTGGGGAGATAAATAAAAACCATAACACTACGTGGTCAGAGCAATAGAACACAGCAGATGTCCACACTTTTGTGGAACTCTCCCCAAATTGGGAGTGCGGAGGATGGGAGAGTTCCACAAAAGTGTGGCCATCTGCTATGGAGTCTGTGCGTGCCATTGTCCTGTCATTTGGTTTTGTGCTGTTCCGCATCTGTGGTATTTGCTATGCCATGTATGCATGTTCTATGTTAGCCTGCATCTGTGGTGCCTGCGAATACTCCTGCATATGTGCTTGCATTTGTGGTGTCTGCATCATGGGCTGGTGTGTCTGTGGGTATGCGTTTGGTGCCTGACCTTGGTGTGGGGTCTGGTCCTGTGTGTAATACTCTTCCTGTTCCCCCTTGTATGGTGGCTGGTATTGCATTCCCCATTCTGTTGCGTCCCTCCCCTGCTTCTGCAGAACTCTCGAGATGTGTCCTATCTGCCTGCACACCCAGCATTGGGGTGGATCTCTCCCCTGCCCTTGCAACCCCCCAGAATATCCCCCTGGGCCCTTCTGCATTAGTTGCCCATAACCTGAAGCCCCCCTCGGAATCCACCTTTATTCTGCTGCATCTGGTGCCCATACCCGCATCCTCTAGGTGGTCCCCATCTTCCTCGACACCCATGCTGCACATTCCCCTGCCCCAGGAATTCTCTCCCCACTGGCTTTGGTGCGCACTGCATCTGTGGGGCCCCTTGTCCTCCTGTGCTCGTCAACACTGCCCCTTCCATGGCATATTTGGATAGCTTCCTCTTTAATTACTTCGACTCCTCCTGCTTTCTTTCCTCATGCTTTTTCCTTGTGTTTCTTGCAGTAGCCTACAATAATGTACTATCATCAGCTGTATTTCTGACCAAGGCTTTGCCTGCTTCCCCACTTACCTCTTGAGTTGCTTTTGCACTTGCTCTGGCAACCCTTGGCATAATATGTGGTACAATAATGATACTGATTTGTCCTACGGTTCTCACGTGTCAAGGTGCCAAAGCTCTTGATTCGTCTGAATGTAGTGTAAGGGGTCTTCGCCTTCCCCCATTTTGCGTGCCATAATCACAATACTATCTGAGGTGTCTGGGTAATGTGTCCTTAGAGCTTGCCATATGGCCGCTCAGCAGTTTGCAAATAGCGTGCCATTGTGTGCTGTGTCCTGGGTAGCCTGTCCTTTTCCATACTTCATCAGCGGCTTCCCTGACGATTGCCACTAGTAGCCCCTTTATGTCCACCACATCTCACTTCTATCTCACTGTCATCCTTTCCATTTCATATATCCATTTCCCCACATCCGCAGTTAACGAGGGTAGCCTAACCCTTAAGATGTCTTTGTCTGTGTGCTTCCATGGTATATATTGAGGTCATCCCTCCCTTTTCCAGTAGGGGCAACTGGGTGAACCCAATCTCCCCATTCACCCCTTGTGTTAGCCTGATCTGCCTATCACGTCTGTCGGTGTCTTTAATGTCATTGCATGCCTTTTCTGGCTCCCTTTTTTTTTTTCGCCCTGTAAGATCTCTAAGCCTTTGCATGTATGGGATCAGATCGTCCATACTGTGTGATGTGTCTCTGGACTGTTGTGATCAATCATCCTTGTCACCTCTAAACCTCCTTCTATCCTTTCCTACTTCCTATGTCACGCTCCTATCTGCACTTTACGCTATCGATCGATGCTTGGGTCACCCTCTTCCCTTGTCCTAACTTCCCTCTGTGTCCCCGTCTGAGTTGTTGCCCATATCACTGCAAAAATCATCAGCAAAGTTCAGCCTCTTAAAGGTTGTGTCTTAGCTGGGCATACCTCCAAAGTCAATCAAGTCTTCGCTACCCCTTCCCCTGAAGGACCTCATGTCTGTCCTGTCTGATGGAGTGGCAGTCCTGTCCTGTGTGGTAGTGGTGTCTGTCTCTGTTTGCCTAACTCCTCTCATTTTGTCATCTCCCGTTTCCATTACCCATTTTGTTCTTATATCCCTTATTGTGGGCTCCTCCTCCTCCTCCTCCTTGCATTTGCGTTCTCTTGCAAGTCTCACTATTTCACGCTTTCTCTGTTCCCTCTTCACTAAAACGTGCTTTTCCTCCTCATATTCTTCCTTAACCTTTTCATTTCTTCGATCTCCTTCCACCATTCTCGCTGCTCCTGCTCTTTCTCGTCCTCCCTTTGCTTGTCCCTATGCGCTCTTTCGCATCTCTCCTCATCGTCCTTCTCCTTTCTTTCTACATCTTACATTATCTCTGCCCATTCTCGTGCTTCGCTGCTCCCCTTAAGACCCTCCATTTCTTTGATCACCCCTGCTGATTCTCCTATTGCCTTCCCATTGAATTTCAGGAGTATCTACCCTCCAACCCATTTGTTCGATGCTATGCCTTCTAGCCCCTACTTTGTGCTAATCGGAGCCTCGCTGCGTGGTTCCTTCCCACTGTCAACCTGTCCAGCCCCCTTCTGCCCCTCTTCCATGGTGTATGATGGAGGTTGGAATATTGGATTTATGTACCCCTCTGCTCCCTTTCGCTCCTGTATAGGGTATAACCCTTGCTCATCTCCGGTATCCCCTTCTTTCTCGCTCGCAGGGGAAGGTGCAGGAGCGGAGGGCAAGGGCACTGGCCCCGGTGTCGCCTGTCGACTCAGAATCCATTGATGCCTCACTACTTCCCCCTCGTCCTCCTGGAACATTCTCCAGAGTTCAAATATCACCATACGATTGGCTAATTTCTTCCCCTTAAAAGTGTCCTGTAGGTGTGTCAGTAGTGGTTGCTGCATATTTTTGGAGAAACTTCTTCTTTGTGGCCATGACTTAGTCAATTTACACTTTGCACTTTTTGTCCATTTCAAGCTTTATTTACAAATCTTGTCCTTATAGCATGGAATGGTCTTACACCAGTACTGTAGGGGACGTGTCCCCCGCATTTGCCTTGAAACATTGCATTTATACTCACTTGACCTCAAGTCGGGGCTTTTGACATTCCGTTATTACACAAGCACAATGATTATTCTCAATTCAGATTCATAAATATCACAAATAACAGCTCTTAACAATTTTCCTCGAGCCTCCCTGGCCCCAAAACAACCTATCTGTCTCCTCAGGCACACCCACCAATCTCACGCATCTGCCTTCGAGCAACCCCACTGTACAATCTCCCTTGTCAATTTTTAGTTTCTCAAAATCAACTTCTATTTGTATTTGTTTTATTTGTATAGCGCAGCCAGGCCCATAGGCAACCGGGCGCATATCTTAAACAGTAGGTTACACACATACATATGAAATTACAGGAAAGTCTCATAGAACAGGGTTACAGTTAACGTAGCAGATAATTTATACAAAGGTCCAGTAACAGTTGGTTCAGTCCTGGATCCTATGGTCCCCATAGTTAAGTTGGGAGTCCGGCTGTGACCAATGGTTCAGTGAGGTGGTGAGCCAGAGCTTTGCTTTGTGTTTAAATGAGTTGAATGACGGTAAATTTCTAATGGTGAATGGCAAGGTATTCCAGAGTTTAGCCACCTGGACTGGGAAGCGGACACCTCCAGCTGTTTGCAGCTTGTATCTGGGGATCGAGAGCCCTTGGTTGTGGACCGATCTCAGAGTCTGCGTGGGAATGTATTGGGTGAAGTGTTAGGCTAGGTAAATGGGAGCCAAGTTGTTTACACATTTGTAGATGAGTGCCATAACTTTCAGGGAGATCCTTTGGGAGACTGATAACCAGTGAAGGTTCTTCCTGGTTACAGAGATGTGTGCTGATCTGGGTTGGTTGAGTGCCGCTCTGATGGCACTGTTTTGGGTAATCTGGAGTTTGTTGAGGTTCCGTTGATTGGTGCCTTGGTATAAGGCATTACAATAGTCCAGTTTGGACATGACCAATGTCCTGGCAGCAGTGATGCAATTTTGTGTGGTGAGGAAGGGGCGGCAGGCTGTGATCAGTTTGCAGGTGTAGGCTGATGCAGCTACAACTGCATTGGTTTGTCGGGTGAGGGAGAGTGTGGTATCGAGGTAGATTCCTAAGGTTTTCGTATCTTTAGATACTTTGATGGAGTTACTGTCGATATTGAAGGAGCTGAACAAAGGGTTCAGTTTGTTTAACCTCTGTTGTCTTCCCAAGATGAGGAGCTCTGTCTTGTCATCATTAAGACATAACTCATGTTGGGCCATCCACGCTTGAATGACTTGGTAGATGTCATTCAGAGCTTTGGAGACGACAATGTAGTCACCGGTAATGGGAATGAGTATCATATAACACCTTGTGCTCTCCGAGTCCTATGCACAGACTTAAGGGGTGACCTCACCACTTCACTAAACAAGGTAGTGCTAAAGATCACTTACAACACTCACAATACTGATGTCCCGTTACACACACATTTAGATAACCCCAACATGAACCCACACCTGTCTTCCTGCCTCCTAACAGGGGATATCAATATTGTTTGTGTTCAATCTGTATCTACAGCATTGCCTTGTAGATAAAACCCCTCTTCGGCACTTAACCAGTCAAACACCTTCCGCAATCTGGGCCAGCTCCCTTTCCTAAACCTTACAAGGGGATACCATCATCAATAACCCGACCTAAAATGCCCAACTCACAGTGAATCCAATATTCACATAACTTCTGTCATCTGTACCCTTAAGTCAATAGTCCATATTATTCACCAGAACCTTTTCCCTTAAGACCGAATATGCCCGAACCACAAAAAATCTACCTCCACTCCTTTCCCTACTATCCTTGATAATACTTGACAATGCTAAACAATACTTGACAATGCTTCAAAGATACTCAACAATACTCATTACCACCCTTGCATCCCCTGTTGCTTTCCCATGCCCCTTATTTGCTGTGTGGCTGAGTCAATACTTACACTCTGTGGTCCACTGACGCTGTTCGGCTATAAGATCTCCCAAAGCTTCCATGACACATGTCATGGACCACAGGCAGGATATTTCCAAGCTGGCTCCTGACGGCCTTTGCACAAGGTGCGCCCCCATCTGGCATGTTTTCCCCAAGGTGCTCCGCAGCCCTCCACACGTTCCGTGGCAGAGGCTGTTTATGCGAACGGGTGTAGTAAACGATCCCTCTACTACTAACTTGTTGGTGATGTCTGGTATGCCAGAGGTCTGGGGGTTACTACAAGCTCACCTGTTCTGCTTCCAAGGGCCCAACAACCATTCCCCCAGAACAAACGGAGGACTCAGCCATGAGCAAGTTAGAACTGTTGTTTATTACAAAAACTGACAGGAATCATAAAGGACATTAAAAAAATCTCCAGGGTTCCCATTCCCACAATTGTGTCAACAATTTTTGATGCAGAATGTCGTCACACCCTGGGCCCTCCACGGAAAAATGATCACACATACTCATTGGGTGCTCGGATTGGTATACACTATGGATTGCCCTTATAGATCTTAATCAATTGGCCCTTGCATGTCAGTTGGCTGGCCTGCCCCTTCCCTGAGAAACTATCACATTGTTGCAGGGTCGCAGGATTACCATTGGCCCTTATCCTCTGCCATCCATCCGTGGGTTTCTGTCCCCTGATTGACTGGAACTGGTCTTCTCAGGCCTGGCACCCAGTTCTGTTCTCAGCCCTATGTCCACCTCTTCAAGGTGAGGTGAATGACTATGTGTCCCCAATGTATCTGTTAGCAGCACCACTTTTGCCTGTGACAGTGCTCTCCATATTGCAATGCTATTAACTTGTTCATGTTTCACTTCATGTCTGGGTTGCTGAGAACTGTTTGTCTTTCCACTGTGGTGAATTACCATTGTCTTGCTTGGCCGCATCACGTGCTGGAGGACCACAAAAACGAGCTCTTCTGGCATGCAATTATGAAGATTTATTCTGTTTTTCTGCAGCTGGCCCCTTGTCATTTTAGGTTTGGAATGTGCTGCTTGTCTCTGACAATGGCCGTGAGCCCTGGCCTTTCTGCTTTGTGCAGCCTGATTCTGCTTCCCCTCGTCTCTTGGTCCTGCCAGGCTCCTTATGTGATCCTGTAGTTCCACAGGTTTAGTTGCCATAAGCATCTGCAAGCTTGCTCTGCATCTCTTCGGTGCCTTGCGTTCAGCGTTTCTGCACTTGGCTAATGACAAAAATAATAAAAACTTTGACAGTATGTATATGCATCTGTCCTCTAGCTACAGAACTGTGTGAGCATGTTCTTCGTGTAAACGAGTGTGTGTGTTTGTGTAAAAGGAGTGGCGGCGAGTGGCAGTCTTGCAGTGTACTCCCACCACCCAGTATTTTCTTCAGCTTCATTGTTGGAGGTGTGTTTCCAGCTACACCCAGCACCCTTCACTACAAAACCCTCATTTCCACCGCGGAGCGGCGCGGAGTGGCGGCGAGTGGCAGTCTTGCAGTGTACTCCCACCACCCAGTATTTTCTTCAGCTTCATTGTTGGAGGTGTGTTTCCAGCTACACCCAGCACCCTTCACTACAAAACCCTCATTTCCACCGCGGAGCGGCGCGGAGTGGCGGCGAGTGGCAGTCTTGCAGTCATGCCAGGCAAGACGGGCCCGACTGCTGTTCCACCAACCGCCGCCCTACCACCTAAACTCCAGGCTTTGGACCTCGAAGATCTGACAGGCCGCCGCCTGAGAAGCAATGCAAAATTGCCGTCTAAAAACGCAACTGAAACATTTACAGACACTCTCAATCACCTCCCTGTGTCTTGTCTTGAATCAACAGACGATCACCTTTCACCCCAGAGCCCTGACCCCAAAACAGGTCCTTATTTGGGAAAAAGTCGTAAAACACTGGGAAGGGGCATAGGTACAGGAAAAAGAGACGCTGAAAAGTGCACTTTTCTTCTCAATAGTAAAAGGCCTACACAAACACACGAAGCAGACTCACCAGAGGACGACACCTTGATCCTGGACGCCCACGCCATCGAGCCTCGCCTGCCTCCGGCACCCGTTGTCTCATTCCTGCACCTACAGGCGAGCCTGACGCCCCTCGGAGCTCCGCAGTATCCCGAAGGGGCGGCCGCGTTGAGTCCCGGAACGAATTCGTCCAGGCCGCCAAATGAGTGTACGCCGGCGGGGACAGCTGCCGCCGGTGATCGGCGGTCACCCGGAGGGGGGACCGCCTTGAATCCTGTGCGTATGCACCTTGTCTCCCTGCCGACGCTCGACAGGCCGACCCAAGTCACGGCCCTAGCTCCGCAGTCACCCGGAGGGGAGACGGCGTGGAGCGGGCTGTCCATCCTGAGGCCGGCGAACGCAGAAAACGGGCTGCCAGAATGGGAGGCGGCCGCAGCGGAAGGCGGCCCCCCGCCCCCCCCCCTTGGGGGGGAGAAAAGAAGTGTCATCCGACCCCGAGGGAGAACCACAACCCGGGGACAAAGAGCTGGAGTGCCAGAGCGGACAAACATCTGAGGGAAAATCGCCTGCGAGAACATCTGAGAGCGAATCCGCATCAGCGCCACCTATTGACCAAACTCAAAAATTCACAATATCACTCAATGAAGCCTCAATAAATTTGCCATCAGCTAACCTCGACGATGAAATCAACGAGGAGACTGCTCCAAACCGACCACCACTCAACGAAGAAAAGGGCTCTGCCTTTAATTCCACAAAAAAAAAGAGACCTCGGTCATTTGACGATTCAACAAAAAAAAAAAAAGTTTATGAGGAGGAAATAGCAAGCAAACAAAGGAACTTAGACAGTTTTGCCAAAAAACTACCAAAACACACGATCTTTAGTAAAACACTTCGCGTGGTCACTAAAGACTCAAGAAAGAACATGAAAAAACCTCAACGCCCTTTGAAACTATTATCGGACTTCTTCCACAAGCACTCCAAAGCCATCCAACAAAAGTGCAAAGAACTGACAGACGCAGAAATCTTGGAGGCAGCAGACGCAATCACCCCTCCTCGAAAACATCGCAGGGTAATACAAGTCCAACGTAGAGTACCCCCTCCTCTTTCTAAAGAAGACAACAGATCAGCAACCACCATAGATCCAACAAAATGGCACTTTTCGGGCCAAGTCACTTCAACAATCCCACAAATAACGACAGATGAGCCAGGGGTGCAAATCGCCCCTAAACTGACCTTACCCGCAGCTCCCTCCTGTAAACCGGCGGTACTCTATTCCGGTAATACAACAGCACAAACAACACCACCAATTTTGGCCCCCCAACAAAGTCAAAAGAGCAGCGACCATAAATCACAGATTCAACCCCAGCTCCATAGCCAAAAGACACAAGAGGGTGACAGACCCATACCTCCTCGACATAACCTGACCCCGTTGAAGCAAGTAGACTCCCCCACGACAAACAATACCCAACTTAACCCAATAGATATTCCAAGTGATAGGGAGGCCTCACCTCAACCAAACAACAGCGATAAAGACCCCTTACTTGAGACCTTGCCACGGCCATTGAGAGAGGCCCACACATCTATTCCACAAACCCAGGAAAGAGATTGTGAAAGAAACCACCCGGCAAAATCTAAAAATAGAATCCAGTTCGAGAAAACTCTAGATAATTTCTACTCAAACTTGGACAGCTATAATAACCAAAGAAGACACTCCTCAGATCATGCTTCCAGAAGGTTATCTGCAGTCACTATACCAGCCACACGACCGCCATCACCCACCAGAGGCAAATCGACACCGTATAGCCCCTTACCATCAAATGACTTACAGTCAAAAAAACTGGACACTTGCACCCTGATGTCAGCTTTATCCATAGCTTTAAATCCTTTTGTCAAGCTATACGAAACAATCGGAGACACAATGAAGGATCATACATCACTTCAAACGGTAATGCTAAATAAACTAACTTTTTTGGAGGGTTATATCACGGCCCTAGAAGCTAAGATAGCATTGATTGAAAACAACCCAACTCAAGACCAGACGACGCTTCCGTCTCAACAACCAATTCATCCAACGTGCCCTGTTCGTGAAGAAAGACCGCAAACAAAGTCATTGGGCACACAAACACTCTCATTCATCGACTTAACGGTGCCCACATCTCTCCCGACAGACAATTGCAAATCGTCAAAAGGAGGGAAAGAACCCAACTACAAAAGGAAAAAAACAGCATTATTAGAACCGATTTTCCAACGACAGGTCTCAGTCAGCTTAGAAACAACAGCCTCGTTAAAAAGCCCTATAACTAAACCTAAAGGGAAAGGGGAAGCTATAGACCGACGGGAAGCAAACACGGAAGTTCATGCAACATGTAACCACTCTTCTGGAGAGGCTGAAGTCTTTATAAACGACGAGGATTTGATGAACATTACTCAACATTTCTCAGATCAATCTACAACTTCAATCCAAGAAGTGCAAAGTGCAAACGACTCTTCACCTAACCACACAACGTCCTCAGAACACCGCAATAAAGAAAAAGAGACTACAGAATCTCCTTTTTATACCCTCGAAGAACGAAGACAGTGGCTTTCCAGGGATATCAACAACCTAAAAGAATCCCCATTGGGAAAACTGAAGACAGTACCCAACCCTAAACTCCAAAAGCCAGAAAACGAGAAACGGGATAAACAATCACATCGACGATCATCAAGGCACACTCAAAGATCGAGTAACAGCCACCATCATCATTGTCCAACAGGTCAACCAAAGAATCCTACATCAAGACCACACTCTAAGGAGGTTCCAAAAAGAACCTTCAAATCAAAAACCGTTAAATATCACACAAAACCTCAACCACGATGGATACTGAAACTAGAGCAGATTCCTGGGAATTCCGATGAAGTAACTCTAAACAGAAGAGCAGTTATGGACCTGTTTAGTTTCATTCCGAAATTACGCTCAATTAAATCAGATGACCTTCAGATCGTAGACCCAAGCCACCAAGGCCGAAGAGCAATTTCACATCTATACATCGCGTCACAAACAACAAATAATGCCCTTAAATCCGCCCTAGAAGAACTTTTAATAATGGGTTACGATCTTACAGAATCTACGAGAGAAATCAAACCTCGTAATCACCGAGAAATTAGAGAATCCCAAGAGCGTAAAAGAGCAACGGAGCACCACCGATTTTCTTATCAAAATTCTTACTCGACATCGAAAAAGACAGTCAAAACAAACGTTAGAGTCCAAAATCCAAACTCTAGCAACGCACCTCATCAACAAGAATCCACTCGGCCAGTAAAAGGTCCAGTTAGCTCAACTTTAACTGTCAAGGAAACAAAATCTTCCAAGATTCTGGCCAAAACCAACCATCCGACAGCAGACCTAAAGCTCCAAAGGACAGTCCGAAACAAGTCTTCTCCAGCAGACCCATCACAAGCCCAAACCTCGTCGCTACATTCCCTCTGGTCCTGGCTGCCGAAAGCCCTGAAGCTAAATTCACAAAAATAGCCACCCGAGAGAAGGATCTACAGCAACGCTACCGTCTACCAGAATCCAAACCCTCAAGACCAACTAAAAATGTGTTCATGGAATACTCGAGGTTTTCTTCACCTAACAGCCCCGGGGTCTGTGACCCTTACATCATATGATATCATCTGTCTGCAAGAGACATGGCTGCTTCAATCTCCAGTCCTGGACGGCTACGAGATCCACACAGTGTTGGCCAAGAAGAGCCTTTTAGGCCGCCCAACTGCAGGTCTCCTTATAGCAATTCGCAGTGGACGAGGCCTAACAGATACAGAAAAATTAAAGGAAAAGCACTTCATGATGATGGTAAAACTAAACTGGACCACAAGAGATGAAAAAACAAATAAAATACTGACGAAGAAATTAATAATCGTTAACATATACTGGAACCCAGCAACTATCGATTGTACAAAATTCATCAATACAATCGAACAAGATCTAGACTGGGCTCAAGTAACCCACCACCCCGACTATGTAGTCCTATGTGGTGACCTCAACATCACTAGACAACCTTATGGGAGCACAAAAGGACTGAAATTGAAAAAACGCCAAACTGATCAAAGATCGACTAAATGGCAGAATCTAATGAAGTCTAGAGCTTACGACAACCTAGACGAAGCCTTCCCTGACCCAAATAGATTACCAACATGGGAAGGAGCTAAATCAAACTCAACAATCGATTATATCCTAGTATCACGTCCTTTGTTACTGCTTATTAACTCCTTTAAAGTCGTCAAAACCAGAGAAAGTGACCATAACCTTCTCGAAACCACCTGGACAACAAAGGCTCCGATTAACCATACTATGAGCGTAGACATTGAACCCAATGCCCAGGGGACAAGATTAAGGATCACAGAAAAGGCTATAACATCTATTTCATTGCTCTACAGCGAGCACAAAACCACTTCAAGCAATAACGAAGTAGATTATATTCCACTGCTGACAGCATTTAGAACTTCAAAACGAAACAAGAAACCAATCGCCTCAGACCAAAAACATAAGTATGACACACTAGTCGCTGAAAGAAAAAGGGAGCTGAGGAAAATAAAAAGACAAGCTCGCAAACTCGACTTTCCACAGTCAACTACCATCATTAAAGACGCAGTTAAAAACTACAAAACTTGGCTCAAAAGCTACCGGCACAAGCTTTACCAGCAAGACGCAGAAGATATTCTGAAAGCTATCACAGGAAACCATGCAAGAGATTTTTGGTCCCTACTCCATTCAACAACCCCTGGCGCTAGACCTTGCCAATTGAATGGAATAGGCCAGCTAGAATGGGAAACATACTTCAGAAATCTCTTCAAGAACACCACGACCACAAGGCCCGTGATGGAAAACAACGATATCGCCTGGATCCGTGTAGATAATATCGAAGAAATCGTAACTTTAATCAAAAAATTAAAACCTTCACGCGCACCAGGCCCGGACGGCATCACGAATTTTGACCTGAAGGCCCACCCCGAAGCTTGGGCACCTTTGTTAAGCCAAATCTTCAGACGATGTGCCACCACAAAATCCATCCCTCCATCGTGGAAGAGTGCAAACGTGGTACCCATCTATAAAAAGGGCAATAGATCAGACCCTAGCAGTTATCGACCTATTGCCCTCCTTGACCCAATAGGAAAATTGTTTGGATCCCTTTTACTAAACCATTTCACCACCTGGGCCAATGACGCTCCCTGCCAAGACAATCTCCAAACCGGCTTCAAAAAGAACTTAGGGACCAACGCCAATATACTAATACTGAGTGCCTTGAAAAGCAAAACTTTGGAGGGACGTCCAAGTCTGTTTATCGCGTTCGTCGACCTGACACAGGCGTTCGACAAGGTGGATCGCGACAGATTGTGGGAGAAACTTGCACGATGGAAATGCCCGCCTGGCATCCTTACCCCAATCAGAGCCCTTTACTCCAACACTTCAATGCGAGTACGCCTCAACCAACAAGGCCTCCTAACAGAAGAAATAACAACGGCTAGAGGGGTAAAGCAAGGCTGCCCCCTAGCCCCGGCGCTGTTTTGGACCTACCTAGGAGACTTCCAGGAGACAGAAAAACTGGTGAGAGCATTTCCTCCTAAACTTGGAGGTGATCAGATTAGCCGCCTCCTTTACGCTGATGACCTCATCCTCTTGGACAACACTCCAATAGGCTTACAACGCCAACTTTCAAATTTACAACAATATATGTTGGCAAACAACTTGGAAATCAACCAAGCAAAAACCAAAATGATGGTCATCGAGAAATCTGCAAAAAGGAACGCCATTCAACCTCTAAAACTAGGTTCGATCACCATTGAGAAAGTCTCCAGCTTTAAATACCTGGGTGTCATCCTAGATAGTTCGCATAGAGAGAATGCGATGAAGGAAGAACTGCACGCAAAAACTATAAAACTGGCCGCACAAGGGAAAGCCATCGATATAAAATTCGGCAGATTCTCAATCATTCCGGTACGAGACTTTTACAAAAAGAAAGTCATACCATCTTTGACTTATGGCGCCGACGCAATGCCGAATCTTCCACAAGAACTGTGGCAAAGCCTGGAAGCAACTTTCTGGAGATCAGTCCTTGGCCTCCCAAAATCTACCCCGATAACATTAATCAGACGGGAACTTACTCTCTCTTCCTTAAAATCTACCACGGACAGCAATAGTGTGCTACTATATCGGAAATGTATACTGCAAGACGCTCCATATGCTTACAAGCTGATAAGAGAAGAAATCCGTCTCGGGACATGTCAAATGCTTACCCGATGGGAAACTAAAATCCTGTCCATGCTGGACTCAGTCGCCTGCAATACGGAGGACCTTATTAGCAACCCAGTTAGAGTAATCAAAAAAATCAAAGAAATGGACTGGATTAACACTCTTGAAACAGCTACTCGATATAAACTTACCAACCATCTCCCCCCGTTCTGTAAAAAATTAGACTCCGTTCAACCATACTTGAAACTATTCCCTAATAGATCAACTAGAAACTTCTTTTTAAAAATTCGACTCAACCTACTAGAAATAAAACGAAATCTTGGCGATTAGACGCATATCCACGACCAGTAATTGTCGGCTTTGCAAATCTACAGAGACTAAAGAATCGATAAGACACCTGCTTTTGACCTGCCCTGCGACGACAGACATCCGTCGAACTTATTTGAAAGACACCTTCTCAAACTTCACCTTGCAAGAAGAAGAATCATGTTGGAACAAACTGATAGACGGTGACAAACAAACATGGCAGCTGGCAACAACAAACATTATGAAGCACATTTTTAATGTCCTCCTTCCGCTGCAGTCTCAACACAATGTTCCTACGATTCAATGATTTTCTTTTCCTCCTTACACTGACAAATACGTGAGGCTGCTCTCGACTATTTAACTATTAGGAACGTCAAACGTTATAACCACATCAAGCGCGTTTTCAAACTTTCTTCCTTTGTTAAAAAATCTTATTTAGATTAAATACAAAAAAAAAAAAAAAAAAAATTGTGCATGGTTCCCAGTGTATTTAATGACTACCGTGGATATGTCTTTGTGTCACCAATGATATCATCACAGTGGTTTCCTGGTATTAGTCAATGTCATCCATCATGGCATTTGCCTATATGACCACTGTTGAAGCACCTGTATCCATAAAGACTTTCACTGGATAAGGTTTGAATGGCTGTCTGAGAGAATACTTCTCTGCATACGTGTCAGTCACTGATGCTCCTTGTGGCTGTCCAAATAATGAGTGACTTTGTTTGTTCTTGACTCCTCAGGCTGTCATGTTCATGGGGAAGATGGGGAGCATTCCAGGAACCCTCTCTTTAACTGTCTCATATGATGACACTGTGAAGGAACACAACAAGCAGGGCAGTGAGGAGATTGCTGAAGGTACAGAAGGATTAGTCAGATCATTGTATGCCATGTAATTAATGCTAGGATTAGTCAAAAACAATACAGAAACGATTGAAATGAGGAACAACCTTTATTTTGTAGATGCAAACGACTTTTATTCTTTCCTGGAAATTATTAGATTAGCATTGTATAATTGGATAAAAAGAGATTTGGAAGAAATATATATTGCTGTCAAATTCTATTTAATTCATGTGAGTTGAAAGAGATTTGTTGTGTAGTTAAGAATGATCCAGGAAGAAGAATAGAGGAGGGTTTGTATTGGTGCAACTGGCTTCCTAGTGTCTGTCTAATTGCAAATAAATTCTAATTCCTATTTTTATTGTCCATGGCAATGTGCAATCTACAAACACAAACACATTTATACCCCATCCCCATTATTCATGACAGTAAATTCAGACACATCTCTTATTGAATAGGAGTCCAATCATTTATTTATGTTATAGTTTCCACTCATTCGGCGCATGTGCTGTTTGATATGCTAGGATTTACTCCATTGCTTTTTTTTGGCGCATGACAAATGCAGTTCCACAAAGCTTGTGGTTTTCATTTCTTCCAAACTTTTATTCTCTTGAATTCATCAATTGATGGTATAGTAAGTGGTGCCGACATGTGTTTCGACCTAACAGGTCTTTTTCTAGGCTGGTGGGTATTTCAGGAGGGAATTGTCTTGGGTCCTGCTTGGTGCAGGTACGTCAGTTAAATACTGGGTAGTTGGGTTGGTGAGGGCTACTGTCCGCCCAATTAAGTAGTTCTCAGAGGTCAATACCTCTTGTGATCAATGTGCTTCTGTCTCCATATCTAGCTACCCGGAGTCAGAAGCACTTACTATACCATCATCCCAACACAATCATTTATGTATTTATTTATTTTTGCATTTGTTGAGCACGTTAAGCCCAGGAGCATCAGTGCGCTGGATACAGAAGGCATAACAGACATTGGGTCTCATTGGGGCCATGGTGCTCCCGTAATGAAGGGTGCCGGTATGGGTCCGGGATGCCTTATTACGAGGTCCCCTAGCGGGACCCGCACAGAACGTCTGGTCACACCAGACGACCTTTGTGGGTCCCGCAAGGGGACCAAGGAGCTAATAACAGGCCAGTTATAAACTGACCCGTTATTAGCTCCATCACCATTTCCATTGAGCCCTATGGGGGCTCAAATGGGAATGGGTATTGTTTTTGTGAATTAGGAATTACCGGGTCCTCCAAGGTTGGAATGACCCGGTAATTCCTCATTCACAGAACCTGGTACTGGAACACGGTATGGAGGCAGCCATACCCTTATTAAGGGCATGGCTGCCACCATACTCGTAATGAGCCCCATAGTTTCACTATGAAACAATTATGGCCTTTATGTCAGCCGAAAGCTTGCGGAATAAAGGAAGGTCATCAGTTGTTTACGGAATAGCCAGTATGATTGCCCGGCTCTTAGTGCTGGAGTTTGAAAGTTCATGATAGGCAATTTTGTACATCAAGCATTGCCTTGCAATTGGAAATGTGCATTCACACACAGACACTACTTTGTTCAAAATAGCTATGGTGTATTGACAATATATGAAAACTAGGTTGCAAAGGTAGCGGGCGCCCCTCTCTCGACAGAACAAGGCCTGATAACCTGTTCAGTGGTTATTAACCACTTCAGAGTTCGCAGCCACTGCTTTTACTCACTGTGCCTTTCACAGATGGGAAATATCCATTTGCATATCAGTATTTGTCCTGCCCAGGGGCAGTCCAGCACCGAAATGCAATGGCAATTCCAACCTGAACGAGAGTACCACCAGCAACCCCATACACGTGTTTCACCCTTGTTGGGGATCATCAGTGAGGTGAAGCTGATGCCTCTCTAAGCACAGTGAGAGGGAGACCACGTCTGGTTGCCCCCAGGAGACCTAGGGTTACCAATCCCAGGTTCCTTGAAATTTAGTTTGCAAAGGTAGCGGGCGCCCCTCTCTCGACAGAACAAGGCCTGATAACCTGTTCAGTGGTTATTAACCACTTGAGAGTTCGCAGCCACTGCTTTTACTCACTGTGCCTTTCACAGATGGGAAATATCCATTTGCATATCAGTATTTGTCCTGCCCAGGGGCAGTCCAGCACCGAAATGCAATGGCAATTCCAACCTGAACGAGAGTACCACCAGCAACCCCATACACGTGTTTCACCCTTGTTGGGGATCATCAGTGAAGTGAAGCTGATGCCTCTCTAAGCACAGTGAGAGGGAGACCACGTCTGGTTGCCCCCAGGAGACCTAGGGTTACCAATCCCAGGTTCCTTGAAATTTAGTTTGCAAAGGTAGCGGGCGCCCCTCTCTCGACAGAACAAGGCCTGATAACCTGTTCAGTGGTTATTAACCACTTGAGAGTTCGCAGCCACTGCTTTTACTCACTGTGCCTTTCACAGATGGGAAATATCCATTTGCATATCAGTATTTGTCCTGCCCAGGGGCAGTCCAGCACCGAAATGCAATGGCAATTCCAACCTGAACGAGAGTACCACCAGCAACCCCATACACGTGTTTCACCCTTGTTGGGGATCATCAGTGAGGTGAAGCTGATGCCTCTCTAAGCACAGTGAGAGGGAGACCACTTCTGGTTGCCCCCAGGAGACCTAGGGTTACCAATCCCAGGATCCTTGAAATTTAGTTTGCAAAGGTAGCGGGCGCCCCTCTCTCGACAGAACAAGGCCTGATAACCTGTTCAGTGGTTATTAACCACTTGAAAGTTCGCAGCCACTGCTTTTACTCACTGTGCCTTTCACAGATGGGAAATATCCATTTGCATATCAGTATTTGTCCTGCCCAGGGGCAGTCCAGCACCGAAATGCAATGGCAATTCCAACCTGAACGAGAGTACCACCAGCAACCCCATACACGTGTTTCACCCTTGTTGGGGATCATCAGTGAGGTGAAGCTGATGCCTCTCTAAGCACAGTGAGAGGGAGACCACGTCTGGTTGCCCCCAGGAGACCTAGGGTTACCAATCCCAGGTTCCTTGAAATTTAGTTTGCAAAGGTAGCGGGCGCCCCTCTCTCGACAGAACAAGGCCTGATAACCTGTTCAGTGGTTATTAACCACTTGAGAGTTCGCAGCCACTGCTTTTACTCACTGTGCCTTTCACAGATGGGAAATATCCATTTGCATATCAGTATTTGTCCTGCCCAGGGGCAGTCCAGCACCGAAATGCAATGGCAATTCCAACCTGAACGAGAGTACCACCAGCAACCCCATACACGTGTTTCACCCTTGTTGGGGATCATCAGTGAGGTGAAGCTGATGCCTCTCTAAGCACAGTGAGAGGGAGACCACGTCTGGTTGCCCCCAGGAGACCTAGGGTTACCAATCCCAGGTTCCTTGAAATTTAGTTTGCAAAGGTAGCGGGCGCCCCTCTCTCGACAGAACAAGGCCTGATAACCTGTTCAGTGGTTATTAACCACTTGAGAGTTCGCAGCCACTGCTTTTACTCACTGTGCCTTTCACAGATGGGAAATATCCATTTGCATATCAGTATTTGTCCTGCCCAGGGGCAGTCCAGCACCGAAATGCAATGGCAATTCCAACCTGAACGAGAGTACCACCAGCAACCCCATACACGTGTTTCACCCTTGTTGGGGATCATCAGTGAGGTGACGCTGATACTTCTCTAAGCACAGTGAGAGGGAGACCACGTCTGGTTGCCCCCAGGAGACCTAGGGTTACCAATCCCAGGTTCCTTGAAATTTAGTTTGCAAAGGTAGCGGGCGCCCCTCTCTCGACAGAACAAGGCCTGATAACCTGTTCAGTGGTTATTAAAGTGTCATTCCACCGCTTGTAGCAATCATCAGCTGTGCGCCTCACAAATCCAAGGGCACTTATGCGGTCCGCGATGGTCTGCCAGTGTGCCCTATGTTGACCAGGTGTGGTCTTGCACCCTGCAGTCACCAACATTTCGCGGCTATGTGCCGACACATAGCTCACAAGTGCATCAAGTTCCGGGTCATTAAAGCTAGGCTTCCTTGACGTGCCGCAGTGTGTAGCCGTGTCTGGGGTCTCAGCCTGTTGTGCCAGAGCACCCTTCTTCCTCTTCTTTAAAGGTGGAGCGGAGCCAGAGTGGCTTACGCCGCTCTGGTCAGTAGGGGAAGAAGCACCGGTGGACTGGGTAGTAGGAGTGTGGGAATGCACAATGACCATAGGTCTTGTTGCAGGCATTGGTTGCAGGGTAATGTTGGCAGGGGGAACGTCAGTTTGATGGACCTGGACCGACACTGTCCTGGCTGGGAGAGTCAGAGCTGGGGTGGATGAAGATGCAACTGCCCCTGCAGCCTCCCCACCCTGCCTACGCGGGGCAGCAGATGACATAGCTGCCCCAGATCCACGTGGCTTGGTGACAACAACTTGCACCACCACACGTGGCCTAGACTTGCTGACCTGGAAGTCAGCCTGGACGTCATCCTGTGCCAGGTAGGTGCCACAATGGGCTGGTCCAACAAGGGCTGAGCTGGGATGGTGTCAGCCACGTTTCCCTCAACCATGGGGGGGGGCATGGGTGTCCCTGATTGGTCCTCCACACATGGGAGTATAGGGGCACCCTGCAAATCCCGGCCACGTCCCCTACCGCACCCACCACGGCCACCTTTTGAAGGTCGTCCACCTTTGCCTCCCTTACCGCTTGATCGCCTCCCAACCATGGCACTGATGTTGTTGTGCGTATGGGAATTGCAGTAAACAATTGTCCTGGGCAATTGGGAGTCAAAGGGGTAGGGTACTAGATGGAATTCGTACCCTAGTGCTCTAACAAGGATGTCTGTGACCCCTGGGGGAAGATGACGGGTCACGCAACACACAGGCAGCCCAAAATCAAAAAATAATGTGCATGCAACCCCTCGTATACCACGTGCGTGAAAAAATGTACCCGCACTACGCTGTGGCACCCAGAAACACAAAAATAAGCGTACGCGTAATACACGCAGCCTACAATGACCTCTGAAGGGGTACGCGACACACGGGGCAAGCACAGTTGGTAAATACGTGTGCGACTCACCGTCTGCCTGGAAAAAGAACGTGAAAAATACACACGTGTGCGCGTTGGCAACACCCCCGCCAAAAGAAGAATTGTACGCAGTCTGAGAAGACAGGACAAAAGGGAATTTTTACCACCTATCACACTATAAGAGATAAGGATATTTCATGGTGAATTTTTGTGGGAGGTTCATTCCTAATTTCGCTACTATCAATGAACCCCTTAAAGTGTCAATGAAAAAATACCAAGAATAGCCAAGGCTTTTGAAAGCACAAAATTGCCCCTTGCTGCGGAAACCATAATGACATTGTTTTTGTATTCTTTTAGGCAATCAGTAATATCTGTAGATGCAAGCACGTTGTGCTGGGAGTGGTGTTGGATTTATTGCAGCATCAGACGTCCAATCGCTTCCCCAAATAAGGTGCTCACCCCCACAGAGCAGCGCTATTCACAAATTGAGAAGGAAGCATGTGCTGTGCTGTGGGGTAGGGTACATAGTCATTTGTATGTCTTTGGGTACCCCATCATGGCTGTGAGTGACCGCAAGTCACTCCTGCTCATGATGCAAGGGTCAGCTCTTCGACGTTCGATGTTACAATTACAGGACTATAGGTTCACACTTGACTTTGGAGGAGGTGCAGGTAATATGTGTCAGAGACATTGCAGAACCTATGCTCAGCACAGTGGAATGCAGAGAACTGTTGAGCAACTGTGAGTATGGCAGTGGTATTCATTCCTTGTGGATCAAGTACACTGCAATGCGGACACACAAATGTTCCCGCAAGTGCTTTGGCAAGTAATGGCAGAGCTATCAGTTGGTTTGGAGGGCATCCTCCTCGGAGGCAGGTGGTAAGTCATCCACATACACAAATACAAAGACCACTGCTCATTTCTAATAGAAGACCACTAAGGGATAGCAAAATAAAGACCCAATTGAGGGAGACATTATGATTCTTAGAATTGGATTAGAAAGTTGATTCTCTACTAGCAAGGTCACACATCCATTGTACTGATGCAGCCACTCCTGATGAAATCAGCTCAAATAGTCTCCACACTTGGACAGTCTGGGAGCATCAATTTTGAAACCATATGCCAGAATAAACACTTTGTAGTATTGTTGGACAATTATTGCCGGTACACCACACAGAGATACACTTTGTGTTCTCTGTCGTAGCAGACATATTTCTGATGGTACTAAAGGAAATCTTCGCAGCCCATGGCATTCACAGGACCCTGAGGTCACATAATGGACCACCTTTTTCAGAACAGGGTATTCGAAGGATACATGAACGGTGTTGGCATCCAGCATCGATGCATGAACACCTTATTGGCCTCAAGGCAAGAGGGGTGTGGAATGCTTCATGCACACCTTCAACAAGGCATTTTCAATAGCTCATGACAAGTGAAATCCCATTGAAGTGGTTCTCCCTACTTTCCTTATGGCATACCAAAACATCCCCATACACGTCTGTCGGTGTAGATCCACTGAGACATTTCTCGTTTGGTCCATGCTTACAGAGCATGAATCCACTCAGAGGCCTTGAATCAGTATGTTCATAACAAGGCACAAGCAAATACAAAACAAAGCTATGGGAACGACTGGATAGTAACTGGCACTGTCAACCGTAAAGGTGGGTGAAAAAGCATTGCAGTGTGATCGGCTCCCCTAACACAAACTATGCGCCTCATTACGAGTTTGGAGGTAGCCATGCCCTTAATAAGGACACTGCTATCCCCAAACCCGTGACTGGGTTCCCCGAATGGGGAAATACAGGGCCATTCCGATCTTGGAGGGCCCAGGATTTCCCCATAGGGCTCAATGGGAATGGGGAGCATGCTAACAACGAGCCCGTTAATGACGAACCCGTTGTTAGCATGCTGGGCCGCTCGCGGGACCCGCTAAGGACGTCTAGTAAAACCAGGCGTCCTGAGCGGGTCCCGCAAGCGGTCTCGTAATGGGGTGGTAAGGGGTTAACGGCTCTGGCACCTTTACCGGTGCCGTTAACCCCTTACTGCCCCCTCGTAATGAGGCCCTATGCCTCCCACATGAGACTGAAGCATGGACTGTTGTGAACAAAAGGCAGTCTATGATCACAGCAGAGAGACATAGTAATAGGGTGACCAGGAATTGCAGCTGGTCCCACAAGAGTGCATGCTCCAATTTAGATGGAGGCCATTCAGCCTGGACTGTGTTGGTGAGGTCTGGTATGCCAGAGGTCTGGGGGTTACTACGAGCTTACCTGTTCAGCTCCCAAGAGCCCAACAACCCTTCCCCAAGAACAAATGCAGGACTCGGTCAAGGTCAAGTTAGAACTGTTGTTTATTACAAAATCGACATGGATCATGTAGGACATTCAAAAAATCTCCAGAGCGCCCATTCCCACAATCATGGCAACCTTTTTTATGCAGAATGTTGTCAGACCCTGGGCCCTCACGGAAAAACCTATCACATGTACTAATTGGTTGCTCAGAGTGGTATACACTATGGATTGCCCTTATAGATCTTACTCAATGGGCCCTTACATGTCAGATGGCTGGCCTGCCATTTGCAGAGAAACTATCTTTTACATTGTTGCAGGGTTGCAGGATTACCATTGGCCCATGCCCCCTGCCATCCACCCCTGGGTTTCTGTCCCCTGAATGTCTGGAACTGGTCTCCTCAGGCCTGGGGCCCAGTTCTGTTCTCAGCCCTGTGTGCACCTCTTCAAGATGATGTGAATGACTATGTGTTCCCAATGTATCTGTTAGCAACACCACTTTTGCCTGTGAAAGTAATCTCCATGTTGCAATGTTGTTAACTGGTTCATGTTTCACTTCATGCCTGGGTCGCAAATTGTTCGTCTTCCCACTGCAGCGAATGAACATTGTCTAGCTCAACCGCATCACGTGGTTGAGGACCACAAAATCAAGCTCTTCTTGTTTGAAATTAGGAGGATTTGTTTTTTTCTGCAGCTGGCCCCTTGTTTGGAATGTGCTGCTTGTCTCTAACATTGGCTGTGAGCCTTGACCTTCCTGCCCTTTGTAGCCTGATTCTGCATCCCCTCGTGTTTTGGTCCTGCCAGGCTCCTTATGTGATCCTGTAGTTTTATAGGGTTAGTTGCCTTAAGCGTCTGCAAGCTTGCTCTGAATCTCTTTGTTGTCTTGCATTCGTGTTTCTGCATTTGGCTAATGAGAAAAATAATTAGAGCTTTGACAGTATGTATATATATATCTTTATCTACAGAACTGTGTAAGCATGTTTTTCGTGTGCACAAGTGGGTGTTTGTGTAAAATTATGTACCTCATGACTAACATGGCTATGTTGTGGTATCACCAATGACGTCAGCACAGTGGTTTCTTGTCATTTGTCAATCTCATCCATCATGGCATTTGGGTCTATGACCACTGTTGAAGCAACTGTATCCATAAAGACACTCACTGGATAAGGTGTGAATGGCTGTTTGAGAGAATACTTCTCTGCATACGTGTCAGTCACTGGTCCCCCTAAGGGCTGTCTGAATAATGAGTGACTTTGTGCGTTATTGACTCTTTGGGATGTCGTGTTCATGGGGATAAAGAGGGGCATTCCTGGGACCCTCTCTTCAGTCCCACCTATGTCGACCAAACCTCCATACTTTGTCATTCTTGCTTTTGATAGCCATATCTTTGTTACTCCTCCAAGATGTCCATAGTAATTAGCATGGTCATCGAAACTCCAGGTCATATAATTGCAATCTCCTTCTGGGTTGCTCCGTACCCATTTCCCCCAGTATCTGTCATTGTCGAATATATTGTTGAATGTTATCATTTCAGTCAGGAACAGTGGTAATTCCTTTATGCTGGCCCTCAGGCTATTTCTTTCTTCCACTGTCTTGTCCTTTTGTACTTCCGTGTTCACATCTATTAACACTTTCATCCCTATTGTCTTCTCTGTAGTTTTGCAACATTGTTTAATGCAGATCTTCACCACACACAATTCCACTAGTACTAGTATTAGTGGCTCCTAGTAATGCTTTCAGTCTGTCAGCTATGATGGCATCCAGGACCATATATTTGACAACCAGCTCTGGTCTTCTCCTGTCCCTTTGGCTTCTTCATCCATCTTGGCGTGCATCTTTGATAATCGTTTCACTGCTTCTGTCAGTGTGCCGTTCTCTCTGTCATTGGCAAGGGTGAAGGTGCAACAGGAACTCCTGATCTTGACACAAACTCCTCCTTCCATTGCTATGAGAAAGTCTAGAACATATCTGTTTTGTAGTGCCATTAACCTTACTGCTCAGAGCTCTTCTTTTATCATATTGCAGCCTTTTACTGTAGAGTTTATTGTCTGCATCAGCTCCCATACAGTTATCAGCAACTATTTTGTATTTGTACATGTCTGGACAGCTTGAACTACTGAAGGAAAGAACATGTCCTTCCTGCAGAACAACGGATGCTTGCGTGGTACACTGTCTAGTGATACGTATGATTCTGATGAGAAATAGTTGTCTCTTTTCACTCTAGTCTGTGGGCCGTCATTTATGTATTGTATAGCTGGGTCTAATTGTCAGTAGTTGTTCATTATGTCAAGAGTCTTTATATAACTGCCTTAATAGGCGAACGTTGCCTGAGACATCCATCTCAATGTTACTGTCTTCCCTTGGAATCTTCCTCGGGTTCTAACCATGGATAGGTACATAAGGCATTGTGCTCTTGTTGCTGGTATTTCAGTTGCTATAAACCTTCTGGAGCCACTCATGGCATAGGGGATTAGTGAGAAGACATAGTAGTGCTCCCCAGTGCTTACTTTACCTACTCTGGTCATGTGTTTGTACCACATATTGTTAGACACTCGAGCAGTGTCAGTGAGATATAGGTCCACCCCTCCCATGTCTGTATCAGCACTGTGCTTACCTCTCCTTAACATACTTGCAGTGCTCCCCTGTCCACCTGACATGGTTGTTCCACCTGTCGGAGTTGGGGTATTGTTAGTAGAGGATACAGCGGCAGAACGAGATACAAGGGATGTTCACCAAAAGAGAAATGCAAAAATACCACTTGGAAATAAGAGACAAGACAAGATGAGCATGTTATTAATAACCCTTTCCATTAACTGTCCTGCTTGGTACCTGGTGCAGCTTGAAGATATCAGTTCCCCTCCTGAAATGCTCATAAATGAGCGTTACTGTGTTAGTGTTGTAGTAGTTCAAGCCCTGTTAATCATGTAATCTGTCAGGGCAAAAATAAATAGTTGTTCCCACACAGCCTTAATTCTACGGTCTCTGAAGAATACAAGGACAGATGGGTTTCCTCTTTCTAGTTGTGGGTACGCTTGGGTCAAATATGCTATGACGACATGACAATACACATTAGGAGGACATGCGGGGGATCTGTTGGATCTTCTGATAAATTGGACAAATTGGCCTTGTAAGGTATCAGGTTGAGGATCAGTGGGCAGCATGGAAGAAATGCAATAAAAACAGTTGCACTTTCATGATGAATGTGTGTGGAAAGATAAACAACAAACATGCAGTGTACCCTCAGTCTGGATGTATATGAAGTCCTTGCCCTAACTCTGCTGCCTGTGAGCGGGTAACAATTGGGTGTCCTCTGCTCAGCAGTGCTGCATCCCAATTGCTTCCTTGCTCTTCTTGTTGAGGATTGTTGGCCCTGTCATTGTTGCTGCCAGGTGAGGCCACAGCTTTGTAGGGATTGATGTTGCCTAAATGATTCCAAACGCTCTTTCCAATTAATTTGACAGCTCTTAAAGGGACTGCCTGAACTGTGTGGGGACCTGTGAACCGGGGTGTATCCCACCTTCTGGAAAAGCTCCTGAGGAAATCCTGGTCTCCTGGGTATATGAGTGACTCCTTAAGTAAGTTCTCTTGGCTTTCAATGCTGTCATTCTCCTTGCCGGCTACAGGCCTCTCCTGGTGTCATTGCAGCTGGTGAGAAATAAAAGAGGCACTAGCAATCAAGGAAGTTGAATACTCATACATTTCCTGACCCAATACATTTGCTGCACTCTCAGCATTGTTCACTGCTCTAGTGGGAGGAGCCAGGGGAAGTTGTGTCCTGTTACCACCTTGTGTGGGGTAAAATGGTGGTTGGACCCGGGTTTATTGCGCAGTGCGAACAGGGCCAACGGTAGGCAATGCAACCAACTTTTGTTTAAGCTCTTTTTAGTCTTGGCTATAGCTTCTTTAAACAAGTCGCTGAGGCATTCATACACCCCATTCGCTTGTGGGTGATAGGCACAGGAGAATTTGTGTTGGATTCCTAGAAAGATTTTAATGTGCTGAAACATCTCATTGGCGAAGTGGGGGCCAATTTTTAAACCGCATGACCACACACGCGCCCCATCATGGGAATACCTCCCAGATCAGGAATTTCGCCACTCTAAGGGTGCCAGGATGAGAACAAGGACCAGCTTTGATCCAACGATAAAATAGATACACAACCACTATCATGTAGCCGTACCCTTGGCAGACTTGGATCATGTCGACATAGTCGACACAGAGTTGTTGGAATGGACCCACTTGGCGAGTTATGGCTCCTTTCACTACCCTTAATGTATAACCTGCAGTGTACAGTTTACATATCAAACAATTAACCATGAATTTGGCCATGTGTTCCACCAAGCAGAACCATGTTTCTTTAATATGGGCGGAAAGCCCCTCCTTCCCTGTATGGTTTACAAAAAGTAGTTGTGTCAGTGCTGTGTACAATAATGCGACTGGCATAACCACTTACCCTGTGTTGTTTTGCCACCATAAGGCATCTGTTGTAGATACTGTACATCCTCTCCTAAACCACAGTTTACTTTACTCCCTGGGTGCAGCTCCCTGCAGCTCCATAATGTGTGTCACTGGTAATATGTTATACCCCTCTTTCAGTATCATAGTTCTTGCATAATCGCAAGCGTGTGATGAAGCCTTCATTTCTAAAATACCCCCATAGTAGGCAGCACATTTTGGCTCCAAGTCAGCTGCTTCATTTCCCCTTGAGATACGATCCTCCCCTTTTGTTTGTGCTTGGCATTTCATGATTGCTTGTCGCTTTGGGAGATCTATGACGTCTAACAATCTGTCCAATAGGGGTGCAAGCTGCACCGGTGTCCCATCAGTATATCTGAAACCCCTACTCATCCAATGTGACAGCCCAGAATCCACTGTGGATGTCACCTGTGGATGTCACATAGGTTGAATCTGAATAAATGTTCACTTCCTTTCCCTTGCTGTGCTCCAATGCCAATATTAAGGCCACTAATTCTGCTGCTTCTGTGGAATAATGTGATGGCAAATGTGTGCTTTTCACTATCTTGCTTGTCCGGTTCTCTCTCAGTCTCACGACTGCTGTCCCAGTAGGTCTTTGGGCAATTGTTGAATGCCTGTCAATGTAAAGCACCTCTCCTCCCTCAAGTGAGTCCTCCTGTAGCTTACGAGTGTCACTGAATTATTCTAGGTTTGCTGTGCAGTCATGTGCATAGTCACCCTACACTCAAGCATCAACAATAAATGTTGCTGGATTAACAAGTCTGTCTCTCACTATTTTGAGAGCTGGGTTGGAGAATAACACCTCATACCCTGAGGGACTCTGTGTTGTCAGTGTGTTCTTTGGTCTTTCCAGTATTGCAAAGAGAGCATTCTCCACTTAGAGAGCAGTGTTGAATCCCTTGGTAATACTCGCTGATTTGCCAATTGCGAACGTGGCTGCAGCCAATGCTTATTCACATGGATATTGTCCCCTCATTACTGGGTCTAATTTCCCACTGTAATAAGCTAGTGGCTTGTGCCCCAAGCTGGTCTTCTGTGTCAGTACTGCAGTCATCAATACTCCGTCAGAGTGTGAGAACAGAAATAATTCCTTTTGATAGTCTGGGATCCCTAATACTGGTGCTGTGCATATTGCTTCCTTCAGCTGGTCAAATGCCTCAGTCATTTCTGTCGTCCATTTTATGATCTTCTAACCTTTTTGTGCTTCCTTCAGTGAACTCAATAAAGGCCTAGTGTAAGTGCTGTAATCAAATACACATACCCTACAGTAATTACATAGCCCCAGAAACTGCTGTATCTCCCTGGCTGTTGTGGACTTTGCTGTCCTGCGTATTGCCTCTGCCATTTCTGGCATCACTCGTCAGCTATTTTGGGAGTTCATCTTTCCAATGTATAGCACTTCTGACTGGCAATATTGTAGTTTGGCCTTGTCTACTTTATATCCCTTGTCTGCTAGCATTGCCAGCATGTGTACTGAGTCATTTATATACTGTTCTTCTGTCTTGCTGCAAATCAATATGTCGTCTATGTACTGTATAAATGTACTCTCCATCTGGATGTTGCCTAGGTCCATTTGAAGGACCCTAATGAATATGTTAGCTGATACACAGTACCCTTGATGAAGTCTTGTATGTTTCCACTTCCTATTTCTATATAGAAATGAAGTAAAGTCCTGTGAGTATGTGTGTAATGGTATAGAGAAGAAGACATTCTTTAAATCTATGACTGTGGGAATGCTGCAAAAATTGTCGCTGAGTTCAGAACTAAAGGATATTCTGCTTAATCTCTACAATATGATTAAGAGGGCGCAAGTCCTTTATAAAATGCCACGACTACCCTGTCCCCTGTTGCCTTTTTGACAAGGTACACATCTGTGTTGCATGGTGATTTGGATGGCACTAGGATGCCCTGCTTCACTAGTGCTGCAATAGTTTCTTAGATACCTTCATCTGCCTCCCTTGAAAGTGGGTATTGTTTAAACCATGGTAAAATGGCTCCTGGCTTTAGTTTTATCTTCACTGATCCTATCCCCTTCAGAAGCCCCACATCATAGGGACTTGTGGCCCGTAGGATGTTGGGTATCTTTGCCAAATCCTCCTCAAGAAAGGTAGGGAGTGCTTTTAGCACCATCGCCATTCTCTGTGGTACCAATCTATAATGTATTTTCACCCAATATGCGATGTTCACTTAGAACACCATCTCATGGTGCGATCTGTTGACTTTGAATAGTTATTTGTCTGTTACTGTAGTAAACATGTACACTTAAGCTATGCCGATGACTGCTTGTCATGGTCACCCTGTGCCATCTGGCCCATGCACTGCTATCCAATCGTTTCCCACGATTACTGTCTCTAATTCTAGTGGCACTATTGTCCCTTCTTTCTCGTCTTATGGTATCTCTGAAATGAATAAGTACTCATTTGGAAGGCGCCACATTTTCCCTAACTCCCTAGAAGCCATGGTATTATTATTCCAGTCCCATATTAGAACAGCTGCTCATCCACTGGCACCCCCCCTCTGTACCCTTTGTCCACAATAGGCTTGAATGATATCCCTCGCATTGAGAAGGTGTGTCCCTGATGTGGAGCACACTATCCCCTTGTCAGTGAATGAAATGGTCATGTTAAGTCTGCTCATGATGTCTCTCCCCAGCATATTTACAGGTATCTGTCAGGAATAAAGTAGAGACAAGGACAGATCATGCTCCCCTATAGAGAGTGCAATATCGTCTGTGAAAGGAACCACTTCCGTCACCCCAGATAATCCGTGAGCATTCACGGCATTGCCTGAAATACTATATTTCCCTTCCCTGATGCAGGATTTTGTCGCTGCTGTGTCTACAAGAAAAGAAAAACACTTGCCACCTATCATCATCCCTTCATAGGGTCGGGTGTAATTTATAGGATGGAACACATCAAGTCAGTCTGCGGGCTGTCCTATTGAGGGTATAAGGACATCCCGTTCCTACAAAATGGGTTGACTCCCACTACAGTGACACCCGCAGTTTCCTAATGGGAGTTGTTGTCATGGAGTCTGTGCATAATTTGTGAGAATCTAGGTGCACTCCTTTTGTTAATGGTTACTGCTTTCTATGTTTAGGTATTTAGTGGGGTGCTGGGGAGATAAATAAAAACCATAACACTACGTGGTCAGAGCAATAGAACACAGCAGATGTCCACACTTTTGTGGAACTCTCCCCAAATTGGGAGTGCGGAGGATGGGAGAGTTCCACAAAAGTGTGGCCATCTGCTATGGAGTCTGTGCGTGCCATTGTCCTGTCATTTGGTTTTGTGCTGTTCCGCATCTGTGGTATTTGCTATGCCATGTATGCATGTTCTATGTTAGCCTGCATCTGTGGTGCCTGCGAATACTCCTGCATATGTGCTTGCATTTGTGGTGTCTGCATCATGGGCTGGTGTGTCTGTGGGTATGCGTTTGGTGCCTGACCTTGGTGTGGGGTCTGGTCCTGTGTGTAATACTCTTCCTGTTCCCCCTTGTATGGTGGCTGGTATTGCATTCCCCATTCTGTTGCGTCCCTCCCCTGCTTCTGCAGAACTCTCGAGATGTGTCCTATCTGCCTGCACACCCAGCATTGGGGTGGATCTCTCCCCTGCCCTTGCAACCCCCCAGAATATCCCCCTGGGCCCTTCTGCATTAGTTGCCCATAACCTGAAGCCCCCCTCGGAATCCACCTTTATTCTGCTGCATCTGGTGCCCATACCCGCATCCTCTAGGTGGTCCCCATCTTCCTCGACACCCATGCTGCACATTCCCCTGCCCCAGGAATTCTCTCCCCACTGGCTTTGGTGCGCACTGCATCTGTGGGGCCCCTTGTCCTCCTGTGCTCGTCAACACTGCCCCTTCCATGGCATATTTGGATAGCTTCCTCTTTAATTACTTCGACTCCTCCTGCTTTCTTTCCTCATGCTTTTTCCTTGTGTTCTCTTGCAGTAGCCTACAATAATGTACTATCATCAGCTGTATTTCTGACCAAGGCTTTGCCTGCTTCCCCACTTACCTCTTGAGTTGCTTTTGCACTTGCTCTGGCAACCCTTGGCATAATATGTGGTACAATAATGATACTGATTTGTCCTACGGTTCTCACGTGTCAAGGTGCCAAAGCTCTTGATTCGTCTGAATGTAGTGTAAGGGGTCTTCGCCTTCCCCCATTTTGCGTGCCATAATCACAATACTATCTGAGGTGTCTGGGTAATGTGTCCTTAGAGCTTGCCATATGGCCGCTCAGCAGTTTGCAAATAGCGTGCCATTGTGTGCTGTGTCCTGGGTAGCCTGTCCTTTTCCATACTTCATCAGCGGCTTCCCTGACGATTGCCACTAGTAGCCCCTTTATGTCCACCACATCTCACTTCTATCTCACTGTCATCCTTTCCATTTCATATATCCATTTCCCCACATCCGCAGTTAACGAGGGTAGCCTAACCCTTAAGATGTCTTTGTCTGTGTGCTTCCATGGTATATATTGAGGTCATCCCTCCCTTTTCCAGTAGGGGCAACTGGGTGAACCCAATCTCCCCATTCACCCCTTGTGTTAGCCTGATCTGCCTATCACGTCTGTCGGTGTCTTTAATGTCATTGCATGCCTTTTCTGGCTCCCTTTTTTTTTTTCGCCCTGTAAGATCTCTAAGCCTTTGCATGTATGGGATCAGATCGTCCATACTGTGTGATGTGTCTCTGGACTGTTGTGATCAATCATCCTTGTCACCTCTAAACCTCCTTCTATCCTTTCCTACTTCCTATGTCACGCTCCTATCTGCACTTTACGCTATCGATCGATGCTTGGGTCACCCTCTTCCCTTGTCCTAACTTCCCTCTGTGTCCCCGTCTGAGTTGTTGCCCATATCACTGCAAAAATCATCAGCAAAGTTCAGCCTCTTAAAGGTTGTGTCTTAGCTGGGCATACCTCCAAAGTCAATCAAGTCTTCGCTACCCCTTCCCCTGAAGGACCTCATGTCTGTCCTGTCTGATGGAGTGGCAGTCCTGTCCTGTGTGGTAGTGGTGTCTGTCTCTGTTTGCCTAACTCCTCTCATTTTGTCATCTCCCGTTTCCATTACCCATTTTGTTCTTATATCCCTTATTGTGGGCTCCTCCTCCTCCTCCTCCTTGCATTTGCGTTCTCTTGCAAGTCTCACTATTTCACGCTTTCTCTGTTCCCTCTTCACTAAAACGTGCTTTTCCTCCTCATATTCTTCCTTAACCTTTTCATTTCTTCGATCTCCTTCCACCATTCTCGCTGCTCCTGCTCTTTCTCGTCCTCCCTTTGCTTGTCCCTATGCGCTCTTTCGCATCTCTCCTCATCGTCCTTCTCCTTTCTTTCTACATCTTACATTATCTCTGCCCATTCTCGTGCTTCGCTGCTCCCCTTAAGACCCTCCATTTCTTTGATCACCCCTGCTGATTCTCCTATTGCCTTCCCATTGAATTTCAGGAGTATCTACCCTCCAACCCATTTGTTCGATGCTATGCCTTCTAGCCCCTACTTTGTGCTAATCGGAGCCTCGCTGCGTGGTTCCTTCCCACTGTCAACCTGTCCAGCCCCCTTCTGCCCCTCTTCCATGGTGTATGATGGAGGTTGGAATATTGGATTTATGTACCCCTCTGCTCCCTTTCGCTCCTGTATAGGGTATAACCCTTGCTCATCTCCGGTATCCCCTTCTTTCTCGCTCGCAGGGGAAGGTGCGGGAGCGGAGGGCAAGGGCACTGGCCCCGGTGTCGCCTGTCGACTCAGAATCCATTGATGCCTCACTACTTCCCCCTCGTCCTCCTGGAACATTCTCCAGAGTTCAAATATCACCATACGATTGGCTAATTTCTTCCCCTTAAAAGTGTCCTGTAGGTGTGTCAGTAGTGGTTGCTGCATATTTTTGGAGAAACTTCTTATTTGTGGCCATGACTTAGTCAATTTACACTTTGCACTTTTTGTCCATTTCAAGCTTTATTTACAAATCTTGTCCTTATAGCATGGAATGGTCTTACACCAGTACTGTAGGGGACGTGTCCCCCGCATTTGCCTTGAAACATTGCATTTATACTCACTTGACCTCAAGTCGGGGCTTTTGACATTCCGTTATTACACAAGCACAATGATTATTCTCAATTCAGATTCATAAATATCACAAATAACAGCTCTTAACAATTTTCCTCGAGCCTCCCTGGCCCCAAAACAACCTATCTGTCTCCTCAGGCACACCCACCAATCTCACGCATCTGCCTTCGAGCAACCCCACTGTACAATCTCCCTTGTCAATTTTTAGTTTCTCAAAATCAACTTCTATTTGTATTTGTTTTATTTGTATAGCGCAGCCAGGCCCATAGGCAACCGGGCGCATATCTTAAACAGTAGGTTACACACATACATATGAAATTACAGGAAAGTCTCATAGAACAGGGTTACAGTTAACGTAGCAGATAATTTATACAAAGGTCCAGTAACAGTTGGTTCAGTCCTGGATCCTATGGTCCCCATAGTTAAGTTGGGAGTCCGGCTGTGACCAATGGTTCAGTGAGGTGGTGAGCCAGAGCTTTGCTTTGTGTTTAAATGAGTTGAATGACGGTAAATTTCTAATGGTGAATGGCAAGGTATTCCAGAGTTTAGCCACCTGGACTGGGAAGCGGACACCTCCAGCTGTTTGCAGCTTGTATCTGGGGATCGAGAGCCCTTGGTTGTGGACCGATCTCAGAGTCTGCGTGGGAATGTATTGGGTGAAGTGTGAGGCTAGGTAAATGGGAGCCAAGTTGTTTACACATTTGTAGATGAGTGCCATAACTTTCAGGGAGATCCTTTGGGAGACTGATAACCAGTGAAGGTTCTTCCTGGTTACAGAGATGTGTGCTGATCTGGGTTGGTTGAGTGCCGCTCTGATGGCACTGTTTTGGGTAATCTGGAGTTTGTTGAGGTTCCGTTGATTGGTGCCTTGGTATAAGGCATTACAATAGTCCAGTTTGGACATGACCAATGTCCTGGCAGCAGTGATGCAATTTTGTGTGGTGAGGAAGGGGCGGCAGGCTGTGATCAGTTTGCAGGTGTAGGCTGATGCAGCTACAACTGCATTGGTTTGTCGGGTGAGGGAGAGTGTGGTATCGAGGTAGATTCCTAAGGTTTTCGTATCTTTAGATACTTTGATGGAGTTACTGTCGATATTGAAGGAGCTGAACAAAGGGTTCAGTTTGTTTAACCTCTGTTGTCTTCCCAAGATGAGGAGCTCTGTCTTGTCATCATTAAGACATAACTCATGTTGGGCCATCCACGCTTGAATGACTTGGTAGATGTCATTCAGAGCTTTGGAGACGACAATGTAGTCACCGGTAATGGGAATGAGTATCATATAACACCTTGTGCTCTCCGAGTCCTATGCACAGACTTAAGGGGTGACCTCACCACTTCACTAAACAAGGTAGTGCTAAAGATCACTTACAACACTCACAATACTGATGTCCCGTTACACACACATTTAGATAACCCCAACATGAACCCACACCTGTCTTCCTGCCTCCTAACAGGGGATATCAATATTGTTTGTGTTCAATCTGTATCTACAGCATTGCCTTGTAGATAAAACCCCTCTTCGGCACTTAACCAGTCAAACACCTTCCGCAATCTGGGCCAGCTCCCTTTCCTAAACCTTACAAGGGGATACCATCATCAATAACCCGACCTAAAATGCCCAACTCACAGTGAATCCAATATTCACATAACTTCTGTCATCTGTACCCTTAAGTCAATAGTCCATATTATTCACCAGAACCTTTTCCCTTAAGACCGAATATGCCCGAACCACAAAAAATCTACCTCCACTCCTTTCCCTACTATCCTTGATAATACTTGACAATGCTAAACAATACTTGACAATGCTTCAAAGATACTCAACAATACTCATTACCACCCTTGCATCCCCTGTTACTTTCCCATGCCCCTTATTTGCTGTGTGGCTGAGTCAATACTTACACTCTGTGGTCCACTGACGCTGTTCGGCTATAAGATCTCCCAAAGCTTCCATGACACATGTCATGGACCACAGGCAGGATATTTCCAAGCTGGCTCCTGACGGCCTTTGCACAAGGTGCGCCCCCATCTGGCATGTTTTCCCCAAGGTGCTCCGCAGCCCTCCACACGTTCCGTGGCAGAGGCTGTTTATGCGAACGGGTGTAGTAAACGATCCCTCTACTACTAACTTGTTGGTGATGTCTGGTATGCCAGAGGTCTGGGGGTTACTACAAGCTCACCTGTTCTGCTTCCAAGGGCCCAACAACCATTCCCCCAGAACAAACGGAGGACTCAGCCATGAGCAAGTTAGAACTGTTGTTTATTACAAAAACTGACAGGAATCATAAAGGACATTAAAAAAATCTCCAGGGTTCCCATTCCCACAATTGTGTCAACAATTTTTGATGCAGAATGTCGTCACACCCTGGGCCCTCCACGGAAAAATGATCACACATACTCATTGGGTGCTCGGATTGGTATACACTATGGATTGCCCTTATAGATCTTAATCAATTGGCCCTTGCATGTCAGTTGGCTGGCCTGCCCCTTCCCTGAGAAACTATCACATTGTTGCAGGGTTGCAGGATTACCATTGGCCCTTATCCTCTGCCATCCATCCGTGGGTTTCTGTCCCCTGATTGACTGGAACTGGTCTTCTCAGGCCTGGCACCCAGTTCTGTTCTCAGCCCTATGTCCACCTCTTCAAGGTGAGGTGAATGACTATGTGTCCCCAATGTATCTGTTAGCAGCACCACTTTTGCCTGTGACAGTGCTCTCCATATTGCAATGCTATTAACTTGTTCATGTTTCACTTCATGTCTGGGTTGCTGAGAACTGTTTGTCTTTCCACTGTGGTGAATTACCATTGTCTTGCTTGGCCGCATCACGTGCTGGAGGACCACAAAATCGAGCTCTTCTGGCATGCAATTATGAAGATTTATTCTGTTTTTCTGCAGCTGGCCCCTTGTCATTTTAGGTTTGGAATGTGCTGCTTGTCTCTGACAATGGCCGTGAGCCCTGGCCTTTCTGCTTTGTGCAGCCTGATTCTGCTTCCCCTCGTCTCTTGGTCCTGCCAGGCTCCTTATGTGATCCTGTAGTTCCACAGGTTTAGTTGCCATAAGCATCTGCAAGCTTGCTCTGCATCTCTTCGGTGCCTTGCGTTCAGCGTTTCTGCACTTGGCTAATGACAAAAATAATAAAAACTTTGACAGTATGTATATGCATCTGTCCTCTAGCTACAGAACTGTGTGAGCATGTTCTTCGTGTAAACGAGTGTGTGTGTTTGTGTAAAAGGAGTGGCGGCGAGTGGCAGTCTTGCAGTGTACTCCCACCACCCAGTATTTTCTTCAGCTTCATTGTTGGAGGTGTGTTTCCAGCTACACCCAGCACCCTTCACTACAAAACCCTCATTTCCACCGCGGAGCGGCGCGGAGTGGCGGCGAGTGGCAGTCTTGCAGTGTACTCCCACCACCCAGTATTTTCTTCAGCTTCATTGTTGGAGGTGTGTTTCCAGCTACACCCAGCACCCTTCACTACAAAACCCTCATTTCCACCGCGGAGCGGCGCGGAGTGGCGGCGAGTGGCAGTCTTGCAGTCATGCCAGGCAAGACGGGCCCGACTGCTGTTCCACCAACCGCCGCCCTACCACCTAAACTCCAGGCTTTGGACCTCGAAGATCTGACAGGCCGCCGCCTGAGAAGCAATGCAAAATTGCCGTCTAAAAACGCAACTGAAACATTTACAGACACTCTCAATCACCTCCCTGTGTCTTGTCTTGAATCAACAGACGATCACCTTTCACCCCAGAGCCCTGACCCCAAAACAGGTCCTTATTTGGGAAAAAGTCGTAAAACACTGGGAAGGGGCATAGGTACAGGAAAAAGAGGCGCTGAAAAGTGCACTTTTCTTCTCAATAGTAAAAGGCCTACACAAACACACGAAGCAGACTCACCAGAGGACGACACCTTGATCCTGGACGCCCACGCCATCGAGCCTCGCCTGCCTCCGGCACCCGTTGTCTCATTCCTGCACCTACAGGCGAGCCTGACGCCCCTCGGAGCTCCGCAGTATCCCGAAGGGGCGGCCGCGTTGAGTCCCGGAACGAATTCGTCCAGGCCGCCAAATGAGTGTACGCCGGCGGGGACAGCTGCCGCCGGTGATCGGCGGTCACCCGGAGGGGGGACCGCCTTGAATCCTGTGCGTATGCACCTTGTCTCCCTGCCGACGCTCGACAGGCCGACCCAAGTCACGGCCCTAGCTCCGCAGTCACCCGGAGGGGAGACGGCGTGGAGCGGGCTGTCCATCCTGAGGCCGGCGAACGCAGAAAACGGGCTGCCAGAACGGGAGGCGGCCGCAGCGGAAGGCGGCCCCCCGCCCCCCCCCTTGGGGGGGAGAAAAGAAGTGTCATCCGACCCCGAGGGAGAACCACAACCCGGGGACAAAGAGCTGGAGTGCCAGAGCGGACAAACATCTGAGGGAAAATCGCCTGCGAGAACATCTGAGAGCGAATCCGCATCAGCGCCACCTATTGACCAAACTCAAAAATTCACAATATCACTCAATGAAGCCTCAATAAATTTGCCATCAGCTAACCTCGACGATGAAATCAACGAGGAGACTGCTCCAAACCGACCACCACTCAACGAAGAAAAGGGCTCTGCCTTTAATTCCACAAAAAAAAAGAGACCTCGGTCATTTGACGATTCAACAAAAAAAAAAAAAGTTTATGAGGAGGAAATAGCAAGCAAACAAAGGAACTTAGACAGTTTTGCCAAAAAACTACCAAAACACACGATCTTTAGTAAAACACTTCGCGTGGTCACTAAAGACTCAAGAAAGAACATGAAAAAACCTCAACGCCCTTTGAAACTATTATCGGACTTCTTCCACAAGCACTCCAAAGCCATCCAACAAAAGTGCAAAGAACTGACAGACGCAGAAATCTTGGAGGCAGCAGACGCAATCACCCCTCCTCGAAAACATCGCAGGGTAATACAAGTCCAACGTAGAGTACCCCCTCCTCTTTCTAAAGAAGACAACAGATCAGCAACCACCATAGATCCAACAAAATGGCACTTTTCGGGCCAAGTCACTTCAACAATCCCACAAATAACGACAGATGAGCCAGGGGTGCAAATCGCCCCTAAACTGACCTTACCCGCAGCTCCCTCCTGTAAACCGGCGGTACTCTATTCCGGTAATACAACAGCACAAACAACACCACCAATTTTGGCCCCCCAACATAGTCAAAAGAGCAGCGACCATAAATCACAGATTCAACCCCAGCTCCATAGCCAAAAGACACAAGAGGGTGACAGACCCATACCTCCTCGACATAACCTGACCCCGTTGAAGCAAGTAGACTCCCCCACGACAAACAATACCCAACTTAACCCAATAGATATTCCAAGTGATAGGGAGGCCTCACCTCAACCAAACAACAGCGATAAAGACCCCTTACTTGAGACCTTGCCACGGCCATTGAGAGAGGCCCACACATCTATTCCACAAACCCAGGAAAGAGATTGTGAAAGAAACCACCCGGCAAAATCTAAAAATAGAATCCAGTTCGAGAAAACTCTAGATAATTTCTACTCAAACTTGGACAGCTATAATAACCAAAGAAGACACTCCTCAGATCATGCTTCCAGAAGGTTATCTGCAGTCACTATACCAGCCACACGACCGCCATCACCCACCAGAGGCAAATCGACACCGTATAGCCCCTTACCATCAAATGACTTACAGTCAAAAAAACTGGACACTTGCACCCTGATGTCAGCTTTATCCATAGCTTTAAATCCTTTTGTCAAGCTATACGAAACAATCGGAGACACAATGAAGGATCATACATCACTTCAAACGGTAATGCTAAATAAACTAACTTTTTTGGAGGGTTATATCACGGCCCTAGAAGCTAAGATAGCATTGATTGAAAACAACCCAACTCAAGACCAGACGACGCTTCCGTCTCAACAACCAATTCATCCAACGTGCCCTGTTCGTGAAGAAAGACCGCAAACAAAGTCATTGGGCACACAAACACTCTCATTCATCGACTTAACGGTGCCCACATCTCTCCCGACAGACAATTGCAAATCGTCAAAAGGAGGGAAAGAACCCAACTACAAAAGGAAAAAAACAGCATTATTAGAACCGATTTTCCAACGACAGGTCTCAGTCAGCTTAGAAACAACAGCCTCGTTAAAAAGCCCTATAACTAAACCTAAAGGGAAAGGGGAAGCTATAGACCGACGGGAAGCAAACACGGAAGTTCATGCAACATGTAACCACTCTTCTGGAGAGGCTGAAGTCTTTATAAATGACGAGGATTTGATGAACATTACTCAACATTTCTCAGATCAATCTACAACTTCAATCCAAGAAGTGCAAAGTGCAAACGACTCTTCACCTAACCACACAACGTCCTCAGAACACCGCAATAAAGAAAAAGAGACTACAGAATCTCCTTTTTATACCCTCGAAGAACGAAGACAGTGGCTTTCCAGGGATATCAACAACCTAAAAGAATCCCCATTGGGAAAACTGAAGACAGTACCCAACCCTAAACTCCAAAAGCCAGAAAACGAGAAACGGGATAAACAATCACATCGACGATCATCAAGGCACACTCAAAGATCGAGTAACAGCCACCATCATCATTGTCCAACAGGTCAACCAAAGAATCCTACATCAAGACCACACTCTAAGGAGGTTCCAAAAAGAACCTTCAAATCAAAAACCGTTAAATATCACACAAAACCTCAACCACGATGGATACTGAAACTAGAGCAGATTCCTGGGAATTCCGATGAAGTAACTCTAAACAGAAGAGCAGTTATGGACCTGTTTAGTTTCATTCCGAAATTACGCTCAATTAAATCAGATGACCTTCAGATCGTAGACCCAAGCCACCAAGGCCGAAGAGCAATTTCACATCTATACATCGCGTCACAAACAACAAATAATGCCCTTAAATCCGCCCTAGAAGAACTTTTAATAATGGGTTACGATCTTACAGAATCTACGAGAGAAATCAAACCTCGTAATCACCGAGAAATTAGAGAATCCCAAGAGCGTAAAAGAGCAACGGAGCACCACCGATTTTCTTATCAAAATTCTTACTCGACATCGAAAAAGACAGTCAAAACAAACGTTAGAGTCCAAAATCCAAACTCTAGCAACGCACCTCATCAACAAGAATCCACTCGGCCAGTAAAAGGTCCAGTTAGCTCAACTTTAACTGTCAAGGAAACAAAATCTTCCAAGATTCTGGCCAAAACCAACCATCCGACAGCAGACCTAAAGCTCCAAAGGACAGTCCGAAACAAGTCTTCTCCAGCAGACCCATCACAAGCCCAAACCTCGTCGCTACATTCTTTCTGGTCCTGGCTGCCGAAAGCCCTGAAGCTAAATTCACAAAAATAGCCACCCGAGAGAAGGATCTACAGCAACGCTACCGTCTACCAGAATCCAAACCCTCAAGACCAACTAAAAATGTGTTCATGGAATACTCGAGGTTTTCTTCACCTAACAGCCCCGGGGTCTGTGACCCTTACATCATATGATATCATCTGTCTGCAAGAGACATGGCTGCTTCAATCTCCAGTCCTGGACGGCTACGAGATCCACACAGTGTTGGCCAAGAAGAGCCTTTTAGGCCGCCCAACTGCAGGTCTCCTTATAGCAATTCGCAGTGGACGAGGCCTAACAGATACAGAAAAATTAAAGGAAAAGCACTTCATGATGATGGTAAAACTAAACTGGACCACAAGAGATGAAAAAACAAATAAAATACTGACGAAGAAATTAATAATCGTTAACATATACTGGAACCCAGCAACTATCGATTGTACAAAATTCATCAATACAATCGAACAAGATCTAGACTGGGCCCAAGTAACCCACCACCCCGACTATGTAGTCCTATGTGGTGACCTCAACATCACTAGACAACCTTATGGGAGCACAAAAGGACTGAAATTGAAAAAACGCCAAACTGATCAAAGATCGACTAAATGGCAGAATCTAATGAAGTCTAGAGCTTACGACAACCTAGACGAAGCCTTCCCTGACCCAAATAGATTACCAACATGGGAAGGAGCTAAATCAAACTCAACAATCGATTATATCCTAGTATCACGTCCTTTGTTACTGCTTATTAACTCCTTTAAAGTCGTCAAAACCAGAGAAAGTGACCATAACCTTCTCGAAACCACCTGGACAACAAAGGCTCCGATTAACCATACTATGAGCGTAGACATTGAACCCAATGCCCAGGGGACAAGATTAAGGATCACAGAAAAGGCTATAACATCTATTTCATTGCTCTACAGCGAGCACAAAACCACTTCAAGCAATAACGAAGTAGATTATATTCCACTGCTGACAGCATTTAGAACTTCAAAACGAAACAAGAAACCAATCGCCTCAGACCAAAAACATAAGTATGACACACTAGTCGCTGAAAGAAAAAGGGAGCTGAGGAAAATAAAAAGACAAGCTCGCAAACTCGACTTTCCACAGTCAACTACCATCATTAAAGACGCAGTTAAAAACTACAAAACTTGGCTCAAAAGCTACCGGCACAAGCTTTACCAGCAAGACGCAGAAGATATTCTGAAAGCTATCACAGGAAACCACGCAAGAGATTTTTGGTCCCTACTCCATTCCACAACCCCTGGCGCTAGACCTTGCCAATTGAATGGAATAGGCCAGCTAGAATGGGAAACATACTTCAGAAATCTCTTCAAGAACACCACGACCACAAGGCCCGTGATGGAAAACAACGATATCGCCTGGATCCGTGTAGATAATATCGAAGAAATCGTAACTTTAATCAAACAATTAAAACCTTCACGCGCACCAGGCCCGGACGGCATCACGAATTTTGACCTGAAGGCCCACCCCGAAGCTTGGGCACCTTTGTTAAGCCAAATCTTCAGACGATGTGCCACCACAAAATCCATCCCTCCATCGTGGAAGAGTGCAAACGTGGTACCCATCTATAAAAAGGGCAATAGATCAGACCCTAGCAGTTATCGACCTATTGCCCTCCTTGACCCAATAGGAAAATTGTTTGGATCCCTTTTACTAAACCATTTCACCACCTGGGCCAATGACGCTCCCTGCCAAGACAATCTCCAAACCGGCTTCAAAAAGAACTTAGGGACCAACGCCAATATACTAATACTGAGTGCCTTGAAAAGCAAAACTTTGGAGGGACGTCCAAGTCTGTTTATCGCGTTCGTCGACCTGACACAGGCGTTCGACAAGGTGGATCGCGACAGATTGTGGGAGAAACTTGCACGATGGAAATGCCCGCCTGGCATCCTTACCCCAATCAGAGCCCTTTACTCCAACACTTCAATGCGAGTACGCCTCAACCAACAAGGCCTCCTAACAGAAGAAATAACAACGGCTAGAGGGGTAAAGCAAGGCTGCCCCCTAGCCCCGGCGCTGTTTTGGACCTACCTAGGAGACTTCCAGGAGACAGAAAAACTGGTGAGAGCATTTCCTCCTAAACTCGGAGGTGATCAGATTAGCCGCCTCCTTTACGCTGATGACCTCATCCTCTTGGACAACACTCCAATAGGCTTACAACGCCAACTTTCAAATTTACAACAATATATGTTGGCAAACAACTTGGAAATCAACCAAGCAAAAACCAAAATGATGGTCATCGAGAAATCTGCAAAAAGGAACGCCATTCAACCTCTAAAACTAGGTTCGATCACCATTGAGAAAGTCTCCAGCTTTAAATACCTGGGTGTCATCCTAGATAGTTCGCATAGAGAGAATGCGATGAAGGAAGAACTGCACGCAAAAACTATAAAACTGGCCGCACAAGGGAAAGCCATCGATATAAAATTCGGCAGATTCTCAATCATTCCGGTACGAGACTTTTACAAAAAGAAAGTCATACCATCTTTGACTTATGGCGCCGACGCAATGCCGAATCTTCCACAAGAACTGTGGCAAAGCCTGGAAGCAACTTTCTGGAGATCAGTCCTTGGCCTCCCAAAATCTACCCCGATAACATTAATCAGACGGGAACTTACTCTCTCTTCCTTAAAATCTACCACGGACAGCAATAGTGTGCTACTATATCGGAAATGTATACTGCAAGACGCTCCATATGCTTACAAGCTGATAAGAGAAGAAATCCGTCTCGGGACATGTCAAATGCTTACCCGATGGGAAACTAAAATCCTGTCCATGCTGGACTCAGTCGCCTGCAATACGGAGGACCTTATTAGCAACCCAGTTAGAGTAATCAAAAAAATCAAAGAAATGGACTGGATTAACACTCTTGAAACAGCTACTCGATATAAACTTACCAACCATCTCCCCCCGTTCTGTAAAAAATTAGACTCCGTTCAACCATACTTGAAACTATTCCCTAATAGATCAACTAGAAACTTCTTTTTAAAAATTCGACTCAACCTACTAGAAACAAACGAAATCTTGGCGATTAGACGCATATCCACGACCAGTAATTGTCGGCTTTGCAAATCTACAGAGACTAAAGAATCGATAAGACACCTGCTTTTGACCTGCCCTGCGACGACAGACATCCGTCGAACTTATTTGAAAGACACCTTCTCAAACTTCACCTTGCAAGAAGAAGAATCATGTTGGAACAAACTGATAGACGGTGACAAACAAACATGGCAGCTGGCAACAACAAACATTATGAAGCACATTTTTAATGTCCTCCTTCCGCTGCAGTCTCAACACAATGTTCCTACGATTCAATGATTTTCTTTTCCTCCTTACACTGACAAATACGTGAGGCTGCTCTCGACTATTTAACTATTAGGAACGTCAAACGTTATAACCACATCAAGCGCGTTTTCAAACTTTCTTCCTTTGTTAAAAAATCTTATTTAGATTAAATACAAAAAAAAAAAAAAAAAAAAATTGTGCATGGTTCCCAGTGTATTTAATGACTACCGTGGATATGTCTTTGTGTCACCAATGATATCATCACAGTGGTTTCCTGGTATTAGTCAATGTCATCCATCATGGCATTTGCCTATATGACCACTGTTGAAGCACCTGTATCCATAAAGACTTTCACTGGATAAGGTTTGAATGGCTGTCTGAGAGAATACTTCTCTGCATACGTGTCAGTCACTGATGCTCCTTGTGGCTGTCCAAATAATGAGTGACTTTGTGTGTTCTTGACTCTTCAGGCTGTCATGTTCATGGGGAAGATGGGGAGCATTCCAGGAACCCTCTCTTTAACTGTCTCATATGATGACACTGTGAAGGAACACAACAAGCAGGGCAGTGAGGAGATTGCTGAAGGTACAGAAGGATTAGTCAGATCATTGTATGCCATGTAATTAATGCTAGGATTAGTCAAAAACAATAAAGAAACGATTGAAATGAGGAACAACCTTTATTTTGTAGATGCAAACGACTTTTATTCTTTCCTGGAAATTATTAGATTAGCATTGTATAATTGGATAAAAAGAGATTTGGAAGAAATATATATTGCTGTCAAATTCTATTTAATTCATGTGAGTTGAAAGAGATTTGTTGTGTAGTTAAGAATGATCCAGGAAGAAGAATAGAGGAGGGTTTGTATTGGTGCAACTGGCTTCCTAGTGTCTGTCTAATTGCAAATAAATTCTAATTCCTATTTTTATTGTCCATGGCAATGTGCAATCTACAAACACAAACACATTTATACCCCATCCCCATTATTCATGACAGTAAATTCAGACACATCTCTTATTGAATAGGAGTCCAATCATTTATTTATGTTATAGTTTCCACTCATTCGGCGCATGTGCTGTTTGATATGCTAGGATTTACTCCATTGCTTTTTTTTGGCGCATGACAAATGCAGTTCCACAAAGCTTGTGGTTTTCATTTCTTCCAAACTTTTATTCTCTTGAATTCATCAATTGATGGTATAGTAAGTGGTGCCGACATGTGTTTCGACCTAACAGGTCTTTTTCTAGGCTGGTGGGTATTTCAGGAGGGAATTGTCTTGGGTCCTGCTTGGTGCAGGTACGTCAGTTAAATACTGGGTAGTTGGGTTGGTGAGGGCTACTGTCCGCCCAATTAAGTAGTTCTCAGAGGTCAATACCTCTTGTGATCAATGTGCTTCTGTCTCCATATCTAGCTACCCGGAGTCAGAAGCACTTACTATACCATCATCCCAACACAATCATTTATGTATTTATTTATTTTTGCATTTGTTGAGCACGTTAAGCCCAGGAGCATCAGTGCGCTGGATACAGAAGGCATAACAGACATTGGGTCTCATTACGGCCATGGTGCTCCCGTAATGAAGGGTGCCGGTATGGGTCCGGGATGCCTTATTACGAGGTCCCCTAGCGGGACCCGCACAGAACGTCTGGTCACACCAGACGACCTTTGTGGGTCCCGCAAGGGGACCAAGGAGCTAATAACAGGCCAGTTATAAACTGACCCGTTATTAGCTCCATCACCATTTCCATTGAGCCCTATGGGGGCTCAAATGGGAATGGGGATTGTTTTTGTGAATTAGGAATTACCGGGTCCTCCAAGGTTGGAATGACCCGGTAATTCCTCATTCACAGAACCTGGTACTGGAACACGGTATGGAGGCAGCCATACCCTTATTAAGGGCATGGCTGCCTCCATACTCGTAATGAGCCCCATAGTTTCATTATGAAACAATTATGGCCTTTATGTCAGCCGAAAGCTTGCGGAATAAAGGAAGGTCATCAGTTGTTTACGGAATAGCCAGTATGATTGCCCGGCTCTTAGTGCTGGAGTTTGAAAGTTCATGATAGGCAATTTTGTACATCAAGCATTGCCTTGCAATTGGAAATGTGCATTCACACACAGACACTACTTTGTTCAAAACAGCTATGGTGTATTGACAATATATGAAAACTAGGTTGCAAAGGTAGCGGGCGCCCCTCTCTCGACAGAACAAGGCCTGATAACCTGTTCAGTGGTTATTAACCACTTCAGAGTTCGCAGCCACTGCTTTTACTCACTGTGCCTTTCACAGATGGGAAATATCCATTTGCATATCAGTATTTGTCCTGCCCAGGGGCAGTCCAGCACCGAAATGCAATGGCAATTCCAACCTTAACGAGAGTACCACCAGCAACCCCATACACGTGTTTCACCCTTGTTGGGGATCATCAGTGAGGTGAAGCTGATGCCTCTCTAAGCACAGTGAGAGGGAGACCACGTCTGGTTGCCCCCAGGAGACCTAGGGTTACCAATCCCAGGTTCCTTGAAATTTAGTTTGCAAAGGTAGCGGGCGCCCCTCTCTCGACAGAACAAGGCCTGATAACCTGTTCAGTGGTTATTAACCACTTGAGAGTTCGCAGCCACTGCTTTTACTCACTGTGCCTTTCACAGATGGGAAATATCCATTTGCATATCAGTATTTGTCCTGCCCAGGGGCAGTCCAGCACCGAAATGCAATGGCAATTCCAACCTGAACGAGAGTACCACCAGCAACCCCATACACGTGTTTCACCCTTGTTGGGGATCATCAGTGAAGTGAAGCTGATGCCTCTCTAAGCACAGTGAGAGGGAGACCACGTCTGGTTGCCCCCAGGAGACCTAGGGTTACCAATCCCAGGTTCCTTGAAATTTAGTTTGCAAAGGTAGCGGGCGCCCCTCTCTCGACAGAACAAGGCCTGATAACCTGTTCAGTGGTTATTAACCACTTGAGAGTTCGCAGCCACTGCTTTTACTCACTGTGCCTTTCACAGATGGGAAATATCCATTTGCATATCAGTATTTGTCCTGCCCAGGGGCAGTCCAGCACCGAAATGCAATGGCAATTCCAACCTGAACGAGAGTACCACCAGCAACCCCATACACGTGTTTCACCCTTGTTGGGGATCATCAGTGAGGTGAAGCTGATGCCTCTCTAAGCACAGTGAGAGGGAGACCACTTCTGGTTGCCCCCAGGAGACCTAGGGTTACCAATCCCAGGATCCTTGAAATTTAGTTTGCAAAGGTAGCGGGCGCCCCTCTCTCGACAGAACAAGGCCTGATAACCTGTTCAGTGGTTATTAACCACTTGAGAGTTCGCAGCCACTGCTTTTACTCACTGTGCCTTTCACAGATGGGAAATATCCATTTGCATATCAGTATTTGTCCTGCCCAGGGGCAGTCCAGCACCGAAATGCAATGGCAATTCCAACCTGAACGAGAGTACCACCAGCAACCCCATACACGTGTTTCACCCTTGTTGGGGATCATCAGTGAGGTGAAGCTGATGCCTCTCTAAGCACAGTGAGAGGGAGACCACGTCTGGTTGCCCCCAGGAGACCTAGGGTTACCAATCCCAGGTTCCTTGAAATTTAGTTTGCAAAGGTAGCGGGCGCCCCTCTCTCGACAGAACAAGGCCTGATAACCTGTTCAGTGGTTATTAACCACTTGAGAGTTCGCAGCCACTGCTTTTACTCACTGTGCCTTTCACAGATGGGAAATATCCATTTGCATATCAGTATTTGTCCTGCCCAGGGGCAGTCCAGCACCGAAATGCAATGGCAATTCCAACCTGAACGAGAGTACCACCAGCAACCCCATACACGTGTTTCACCCTTGTTGGGGATCATCAGTGAGGTGACGCTGATACTTCTCTAAGCACAGTGAGAGGGAGACCACGTCTGGTTGCCCCCAGGAGACCTAGGGTTACCAATCCCAGGTTCCTTGAAATTTAGTTTGCAAAGGTAGCGGGCGCCCCTCTCTCGACAGAACAAGGCCTGATAACCTGTTCAGTGGTTATTAACCACTTGAGAGTTCGCAGCCACTGCTTTTACAGGACAAAGACTGATATGCAAATGGATATTTCCCATCTGTGAAAGGCACAGTGAGTAAAAGCAGTGGCTGCGAACTCTCAAGTGGTTAATAACCACTGAACAGGTTATCAGGCCTTGTTCTGTCGAGAGAGGGGCGCCCGCTACCTTTGCAAACTAAATTTCAAGGAACCTGGGATTGGTAACCCTAGGTCTCCTGGGGGCAACCAGACGTGGTCTCCCTCTCACTGTGCTTAGAGCGGCATCAGCTTCACCTCACTGATGATCCCCAACAAGGATGAAACACGTGTATGGGGTTGCTGGTGGTACTCTCGTTCAGGTTGGAATTGCCATTGCATTTCGGTGCTGGACTGCCCCTGGGCAGGACAAATACTGATATGCAAATGGATATTTCCCATCTGTGAAAGGCACAGTGAGTAAAAGCAGTGGCTGCGAACTCTCAAGTGGTTAATAACCACTGAACAGGTTATCAGGCCTTGTTCTGTCGAGAGAGGGGCGCCCGCTACCTTTGCAAACTAAATTTCAAGGAACCTGGGATTGGTAACCCTAGGTCTCCTGGGGGCAACCAGACGTGGTCTCCCTCTCACTGTGCTTAGAGAGGCATCAGCTTCACCTCACTGATGATCCCCAACAAGGGTGAAACACGTGTATGGGGTTGCTGGTGGTACTCTCGTTCAGGTTGGAATTGCCATTGCATTTCGGTGCTGGACTGCCCCTGGGCAGGACAAATACTGATATGCAAATGGATATTTCCCATCTGTGAAAGGCACAGTGAGTAAAAGCAGTGGCTGCGAACTCTCAAGTGGTTAATAACCACTGAACAGGTTATCAGGCCTTGTTCTGTCGAGAGAGGGGCGCCCGCTACCTTTGCAAGCTAAATTTCAAGGAACCTGGGATTGGTAACCCTAGGTCTCCTGGGGGCAACCAGACATGGTCTCCCTCTCACTGTGCTTAGAGAGGCATCAGCTTCACCTCACTGATGATCCCCAACAAGGGTGAAACACGTGTATGGGGTTGCTGGTGGTACTCTCGTTCAGGTTGGAATTGCCATTGCATTTCGGTGCTGGACTGCCCCTGGGCAGGACAAATACTGATATGCAAATGGATATTTCCCATCTGTGAAAGGAACAGTTAGTAAAAGCAGTGGCTGCGAACTCTCAAGTGGTTAATAACCACTGAACAGGTTATCAGGCCTTGTTCTGTCGAGAGAGGGGCGCCCGCTACCTTTGCAAACTAAATTTCAAGGAACCTGGGATTGGTAACCCTAGGTCTCCTGGGGGCAACCAGACGTGGTCTCCCTCTCACTGTGCTTAGAGAGGCATCAGCTTCACTTCACTGAGGATCCCCAACAAGGGTGAAACACGTGTATGGGGTTGCTGGTGGTACTCTCGTTCAGGTTGGAATTGCCATTGCATTTCGGTGCTGGACTGCCCCTGGGCAGGACAAATACTGATATGCAAATGGATATTTCCCATCTGTGAAAGGCACAGTGAGTAAAAGCAGTGGCTGCGAACTCTCAAGTGGTTAATAACCACTGAACAGGCTATCAGGCCTTGTTCTGTCGAGAGAGGGGCGCCCGCTACCTTTGCAAACTAAATTTCAAGGAACCTGGGATTGGTAACCCTAGGTCTCCTGGGGGCAACCAGACCTGGTCTCCCTCTCACTGTGCTTAGAGAGGCATCAGCTTCACCTCACTGATGATCCCCAACAAGGGTGAAACACGTGTATGGAGTTGCTGGTGGTACTCTCGTTCAGGTTGGAATTACCATTGCATTTCGGTGCTGGACTGCCCCTGGGCAGGACAAAGACTGATATGCAAATGGATATTTCCCATCTGTGAAAGGCACAGTGAGTAAAAGCAGTGGCTGCGAATTCTCAAGTGGGTAATAACCACTGAACAGGTTATCAGGCCTTGTTCTGTCGAGAGAGGGGCGCCCATTACCTTTGCAAACTAAATTTCAAGGAACCTGGGATTGGTAACCCTAGGTCTCCTGGGGGCAACCAGACGTGGTCTCCCTCTCACTGTGCTTAGAGAGGCATCAGCTTCACCTCACTGATGATCCCCACCAAGGGTGAAACACGTGTATGGGTTTGCTGGTGGTACTCTCGTTCAGGTTGGAATTGCCATTGCATTTCGGTGCTGGACTGCCCCTGGGCAGGACAAAGACTGATATGCAAATGGAAATTTCCCATCTGTGAAAGGCACAGTGAGTAAAAGCAGTGGCTGCGAATTCTCAAGTGGTTAATAACCACTGAACAGGTTATCAGGCCTTGTTCTGTCGAGAGAGGGGCGCCCGCTACCTTTGCAAACTAAATTTCAAGGAACCTGGGATTGGTAACCCTAGGTCTCCTGGGGGCAACCAGACATGGTCTCCCTCTCACTGTGCTTAGAGAGGCATCAGCTTCACCTCACTGATGATCCCAACAAGGGTGAAACACGTGTATGGGGTTGCTGGTGGTACTCTCGTTCAGGTTGGAATTGCCATTGCATTTCGGTGCTGGACTGCCCCTGGGCAGGACAAATACTGATATGCAAATGGATATTTCCCATCTGTGAAAGGCACAGTGAGTAAAAGCAGTGGCTGCGAACTCTCAAGTGGTTAATAACCACTGAACAGGTTATCAGGCCTTGTTCTGTCGAGAGAGGGGCGCCCGCTACCTTTGCAAACTAAATTTCAAGGAACCTGGGATTGGTAACCCTAGGTCTCCTGGGGGCAACCAGACGTGGTCTCCCTCTCACTGTGCTTAGAGAGGCATCAGCTTCACTTCACTGATGATCCCCAACAAGGGTGAAACACGTGTATGGGGTTGCTGGTGGTACTCTCGTTCAGGTTGGAATTGCCATTGCATTTCGGTGCTGGACTGCCCCTGGGCAGGACAAATACTGATATGCAAATGGATATTTCCCATCTGTGAAAGGCACAGTGAGTAAAAGCAGTGGCTGCGAACTCTCAAGTGGTTAATAACCACTGAACAGGTTATCAGGCCTTGTTCTGTCGAGAGAGGGGCGCCCGCTACCTTTGCAAACTAAATTTCAAGGAACCTGGGATTGGTAACCCTAGGTCTCCTGGGGGCAACCAGACGTGGTCTCCCTCTCACTGTGCTTAGAGAGGCATCAGCTTCACTTCACTGATGATCCCCAACAAGGGTGGAACACGTGTATGGGGTTGCTGGTGGTACTCTCGTTCAGGTTGGAATTGCCATTGCATTTCGGTGCTGGACTGCCCCTGGGCAGGACAAATACTGATATGCAAATGGATATTTCCCATCTGTGAAAGGCACAGTGAGTAAAAGCAGTGGCTGCGAACTCTCAAGTGGTTAATAACCACTGAACAGGCTATCAGGCCTTGTTCTGTCGAGAGAGGGGCGCCCGCTACCTTTGCAAACTAAATTTCAAGGAACCTGGGATTGGTAACCCTAGGTCTCCTGGGGGCAACCAGACCTGGTCTCCCTCTCACTGTGCTTAGAGAGGCATCAGCTTCACCTCACTGATGATCCCCAACAAGGGTGAAACACGTGTATGGAGTTGCTGGTGGTACTCTCGTTCAGGTTGGAATTACCATTGCATTTCGGTGCTGGACTGCCCCTGGGCAGGACAAAGACTGATATGCAAATGGATATTTCCCATCTGTGAAAGGCACAGTGAGTAAAAGCAGTGGCTGCGAATTCTCAAGTGGGTAATAACCACTGAACAGGTTATCAGGCCTTGTTCTGTCGAGAGAGGGGCGCCCGCTACCTTTGCAAACTAAATTTCAAGGAACCTGGGATTGGTAACCCTAGGTCTCCTGGGGGAAACAGACGTGGTCTCCCTCTCACTGTGCTTAGAGAGGCATCAGCTTCACCTCACTGATGATCCCCACCAAGGGTGAAACACGTGTATGGGTTTGCTGGTGGTACTCTCGTTCAGGTTGGAATTGCCATTGCATTTCGGTGCTGGACTGCCCCTGGGCAGGACAAATACTGATATGCAAATGGATATTTCCCATCTGTGAAAGGCACAGTGAGTAAAAGCAGTGGCTGCGAACTCTCAAGTGGTTAATAACCACTGAACAGGTTATCAGGCCTTGTTCTGTCGAGAGAGGGGCGCCTGCTACCTTTGCAAACTAAATTTCAAGGAACCTGGGATTGGTAACCCTAGGTCTCCTGGGGGCAACCAGACCTGGTCTCCCTCTCACTGTGCTTAGAGAGGCATCAGCTTCACCTCACTGATGATCCCCAACAAGGGTGAAACACGTGTATGGGGTTGCTGGTGGTACTCTCGTTCAGGTTGGAATTGCCATTGCATTTCGGTGCTGGACTGCTCCTGGGCAGGACAAAGACTGATATGCAAATGGAAATTTCCCATCTGTGAAAGGCACAGTGAGTAAAAGCAGTGGCTGCGAACTCTCAAGTGGTTAATAACCACTGAACAGGTTATCAGGCCTTGTTCTGTCGAGAGAGGGGCGCCCGCTACCTTTGCAAACTAAATTTCAAGGAACCTGGGATTGGTAACCCTAGGTCTCCTGGGGGCAACCAGACGTGGTCTCCCTCTCACTGTGCTTAGAGAGGCATCAGCTTCACCTCACTGATGATCCCCAACAAGGGTGAAACACGTGTATGGGGTTGCTTGTGGTACTCTCGTTCAGGTTGGAATTGCCATTGCATTTCGGTGCTGGACTGCCCCTGGGCAGGACAAATACTGATATGCAAATGGATATTTCCCATCTGTGAAAGGCACAGTGAGTAAAAGCAGTGGCTGCGAACTCTCAAGTGGTTAATAACCACTGAACAGGTTATCAGGCCTTGTTCTGTCGAGAGAGGGGCGCCCGCTACCTTTGCAAACTAAATATATGAAAACTGCTTTCATTTGTGTGCAAAAAGCAACTCCAAAAATCCAATGTGCAATAAGAGAACCCTTATTCATAATATACAATAGGGGATTTCACTTAACAAATAAACCTTCACAGATCATGAGCTGTGAGCAATCAATTGTATTCAAATGTAATGATTTTGGAAAGGACAAAACATTTCTAATTTGAATAGATTTAAATAGTGGTTATATTGTGATTCAGATGATTTTAGCATTTTGTGTATCTATTGGAACAGCATATGAACAGCAATAAGAGAGTGGGAGAACAACCCATGTCCCTGTCCACCAACAAGTTAATAAAATTCAGTGTCAAGATAGGTATCCAGAACTAGCCCAGTGGGAGATTCCTGAGAGACCACCCTTGTTCGATAACAGCGTAGTTAACACATAGGTCCAGCTGACTTCTGGAGTAACAGGGGCAGAGTAATAGTATAGTACACCACACATAAAGCAATCAAATAAAGAATCAACACATAAGCACAAGGATATACTAATTATTAAAACAGATTTTACCTTTACCAAAACAAAATTATATACAAATATTTGTAAAGAGATGGTCATCTCAAATTTAGGAACACGCCCTTATTAATTGAAAACAATTAAAACAGTTCAAATCAATGAAACAAAGAAAACATTAACATTTAAATTGAAAAACAATACACTTAAATCAGTAATCATGTACACTGCCATATATAAGGCATCTATATCAGCACTCTTTGTATAACAGGCAAATAGGCTTAGTACCTCAAAGTACATGTGTAGGGAGCAGGATTTTTTTGAAGGTCACCAAGAACAAAGTTTGTCAATGCCTATAGCTTGGATATAATTGCAGAATAAAGCACTTTGGGAGTTTCGAACTTAGGTGAGGGATGTCAGGGTTACTCTACAAATCTATCACATTGAAAACTACCCTGAGGGGGCTTCTTGGTCAAAACTCTGCTAATCACAACCAGGCAAGGGAGAGTTGGGAAGAGGAATTTACACCATTAATGGGAAAGGGGGTGCAAAAACAGGTAAGCAAACTCACATTTGATTTACCACCCCTAGGGTACTAAGTATTGCAGAGTTCTCAGGTGCAGTGGCTGAAGCTGGCGCTGAGATTGGATCGGGCTAGGCAGCGCTTCTGCATGTCGGTCAGATGAAAAACCTCTAGCAGTATGTCCCACAATTTTAAGGACAGCAGTGATTAAAGGGTATGGCAAAGAAGAGCTGCTGCTGCCTCCTGATTGGGTGTGAAGTCCACCTGATCATGACGGAAGAGGTAACATTAATTGCAGGGATAAAGAATCAGAGGCACAAAGGCCCTTCACCATTCTGGACAGGCAGGAGAAATGGTCATGGGCCAAAGGTCGTCGACCTGCAGAGTTCGAGCTCCAGCTCAGGATGCCAACTGGTTCAGTGGAATGCTATTTGCATAGGCTTATCAGTTCACAAGGTGGCCCCAGAACACTTCAGATGGCTTCTGGTGGGGGCTATATATGCAGGTTTTCAAGAAGGATTAATTCCATGGGTCCGAGGGTTGAAACCCCAATGAGGTTCTTCAAGAATAATAGTAAGAAAGGGTAGGAATGATGCTTGTCATCCTCAGCAGCAGCTGTCTGTCCCTTCCACACAGGATCCTCATCTTCGGGGGGCCTGGCTCTGGTGATCATTCTGTCCAATAGCCCAAGACTCCTCTTATCATCCCACATTTGGACTGGGGGAGGGACCTGTTACATGTTACATTCCTGATTCTGCACTTTCCTTTGGTTTCTTCCAGATTTATTGAATACAAACAGACTAGCCTAAGACACTGGCCTAACAACTGAACAGCCATGGAAGTGATGTCGCAGAGCATAGCTGATCTGTGGAATGCTTTGAGGCCTCAGAGTGCCGGGCATAATAATAGCCCTGCCTGAGAAGTACACAGTTATGATGCTGTTGGCTCAAATCCCAAGGCTGCTAGAGGCTGCCATGCAGAGAGAGTCTGCTGTTACGAAATGTACTTTCTTTCCACTGTTTGGTGAAATGACCTGTTTTGATATGATACATGGTGTTAGTGGTGCGGGGTGGGGATATCTGATCACAGGTCACTGCCTTACTGTAACCCAAAGCACAACCTGCTCACATTGTAACTAAGTCTTCCTTGCAAGTAACAGTGCCACAATGCCCCTGGGCTGCCTGCGCTATATAAATTTAATAAATAAATAAATAAATAAGATGCAGCTACAGCATTGTACAGAAGGGTGACCCCAGCCTGGGAGGGGTAGAGCAGAATGCAGCCCTCCCAAGCACTGGTGTGTGCTAGCATTACAGTGCTTTTCACCCCACTTCTGGTGTTTTGTGTTTTATTTGTGTCTGAGTGCTGTGTGCCTGGAATGCCTGAGATGGTGTGAGGGAGCTGGATGAGCACTAGTATCATGGGGAGCAGGACGAGTCTGTAACAGGACCCCCCCCCCCCAGCAATAGCAAGTAACTGCACCATTCACACAGTTAAGGGCTGTCAAATCAGGGACAGCCTAAAACCATGCATCTGGCCTGCAGGATGCATCCCCTGGTCAGAGTGTGGGTTGGGACCAGAAAGTCCCAACACCCATATCCATCAAGATCCCCCTTTCTCTCTCTCACACACACGCACACACTTGCATGTACATGCCCACAAACACATAAACACAGACACACACACACACACAGACACACATACATCACAAGAACAAGATGGGCAAAGGACAGGCTTCGATCCCTATGGCTCTGATGATCTGAATGAAATACAACTGAAATTACTATAGCGGAAGAAACTGAGATATAACCAAAGAGTTTGCAACATATGGCTTTGTTTGATGGTATTGCCATTTAATCTTGGTTTAGTACTTTGCCTCTGCTCACTAATGCATTCTTTTTGTTATTAATAATAATTTTTTTATTATTATTATTATTAGTAGTAGAAACAGTAGTATTGTTATTATTATTATTATTATTATTATTATTATTATTATTATTATTATTATTATTATTATTATTATTATTATTTTTTTTTTGGCCTAAGGAATTTTCTTACAGGTATTCCTTTAGTCCAGAGCAAGAATAAAAACCATCTTTTCAGCATCTTTGTTAATCATTTGCCAATGTGTACCCTGGAAACACCTTTTTCCTTCCTGTAGTTTTACTTGTACTCTTGGCTGATTACATATCTGGCAGTCTCCATTGTGTCCAAAAAAGTTAAAGCTATTGCAAAACTGACTGCAAAAAGGTTGAGGGTTGGATGCTGCAAACATATGTAACACCCAATGGCTGTAAACACAGATTATCTAAGGTTTATGGACAAGAAGAGAGTTGTGTTATTTACTATACCATTTCAATAAGACCAAATGGTGCATGGGGATTATTATGAATATCAGACTTCAACTTCTTTTGCAAGATGTATTGGTTGTAGGAGTCATCAGCATTTAAAGAAGGTAGCCTGTTGCCAACAGGAATGCAACGTAAGATCGAGAGTAGTGATCTTCCAGATGCATGCATGTTCGTAGAGTTGAGAGCAGGGGATGATATGAGAGACAGGCACAATGATGTGCGTGGACACTGAATTAGTGAACAGCTTTCCTATGCATGTGAGTCATTCAGATGAGCATGCAGAAAATCTCTGGGTAACGAGTGGTGTGACTGTCATGAGTCGGACCTTAATGGAAGACTATTTACAGGCCGATTCATGGAATTAATGTGCGCTGAAAATGTTGGCACAAGCGTGCGAAAGCGTGCGAATCGCAGCGCAAGTGCGAAAATCGCAGCAAAACCCATGCACAGCGATTCATGGAAGTCCGTGCGCGTGTAAATCCCAGGATGTGCGCCAAAATTCTGCATGGCGCACGCTGGCACACACGTCTCCAAACAGCGTGCGCTGCGCACACAGCGAAATCGCACATAGCGTGGCGCACACAACAACAGTAGGCGGAACAGGGGGCGTGACATGCGGAATGGGGAACAATGCGTGAAAATGTGGGCGTCACGGGGGAAGTACAGGTGGCAAATGCTCGGAACGCCCACACGCACGTTCAAAACACGTATTCATGGAATCGAACGGGGCTAACGCGTGCGCCAAAGAAGACGCGCTAATCCGGAAACACGTACGCCAGCAGAAAGCAGGCGTACGTGGACCCGCGCAGCATAAAAGTGCGCGCAAACAACAAACAAGCTCAGACGCCAGGATGAATATACCGTTCCTAGCAGCAGTGGTCGTGGGATACCGCAGGGGGAGGAGGAGGATAGTCAGGCCCAGAATTTTTACACCCAGAACCAGCCTTTTTGGGATGCCTGATGACCAGGTGTATGGGAGGTACAGGTTTCCACCTCACATAATACTCAACCTGGTCAGTGAGTGGGAGGATGACCTCACATCACCCACCCTGTGCTCCCAAGCATTCAGCCCCCTGGAGAAGGTCCTCAATGTACTGCACTTCTTGGCCACTGGATCATTTCAGCGGACAACTGCTATAATGGGGGGGGTGTCACAGGCCACGCAGTCATGCTGCCTACACCAGGTGTTGGCCATCATGACTGCACGCCCCTCAGTCCGCAGCCACATATACCTGCCCAGAACACCTGCAGAAAGGCAGGCTGCCGTCCAGGATTTTTACGGGGTGGCACAATTCCCCAAAGTGCTAGGTGCCATTGATTGCACCCATGTGGCTCTACGTCCCCCCAGGGCATCTGAGCACATCTACAGAAACCGCAAGCACTGGCATTCCATCAACGTCCAGGTAGTATGTGATTCCAAGGGAATCATCACCTCAGTATATGCCAACTATCCAGGGTCCACCCACGACAGTTTCATTTACAGAATGTCAACCCTAAACCGGGACCTAGAAGCTGGGCGGCATGGCGATACATGGCTGCACGGTGAGTATAAATGCTTCTGCACATGCATGCATGTCACATACTGAGTAATGTCACAACCCCACTAATGATACCCATCATCACCTCTCCAGGGGACAGTGCCTACCCTCTGAGCACCCACATGATGACGCCAATTCGGAACCCCACCACGTCACCCGAGGTAAGATACAACAGAGCCCATATTGCAACCTGGGGCATAGTAGAGCGCACATTCGGAGTGCTCAAGTCACGCTTTCGCTCCCTTGACCATTCTGGTGGGCAGCTACTATACACTCCCCCAGTAGTGTGCAAGATCATAGTGGCAGCATGTGTCCTGCACAACGTTGCAACACGCCGGGGCCTGCCGGTGGACATGGTGGTGCCCCCACATCCCCAACCACATGCATGCCCGCTGCGCATGGGAGGGGAAAGGGCACGTGGTGAGGCAGCCCGTACGCAGCTGGTGGCTAATTACTTTACCTAAAATCACACTCCTGCGGAGTGCACACAGCCCTGGCACATACCAGCTGACAATAAATGATGATGACATAGGGACAGTCAACTTTCACTACCATACCAGCCTGAGATTGGTCACCTGGAAGTGCTACATTGTGTGCATCCCTACCTACTTAAAGACAACCAATGATGTGTGATAAAAAGACACACATATTCATGCTGCATGAATGACTACCCCCTTGCAAAATACAACATGAAACTAGTGCCATGTCACCCAACCCCTCCCCATCTCAGCTACCCAACACACCATGGCATGTCATGCAATGTGAAACCAACCAAATGAATGCACAACACATGACACAAGTGTCACAAAGTGCACTGTCCGAAATAGAAACAGGCCACAGACAATATGCTCCAAGTAATCAATAAGAAACAGCACACATGAACAAATACTTACCAGCAACACGATACAGAAACACAGGATGAAACAGTGGCAAAATATGACAGTACAAAATCAAAGTAGTGCATGTCTTACAACCTGAATACGCCAGCACATCGACCCCTTCCAACTGTACAGTGTTACTGCCACGCAAATGTCTCAGTGTACTGCATACAACATGAACTCCATCTGCAAAGTAGACGGCCTTGTGAAGACATGAGGCAGGAACCTGCAAATTAGGAGGAAGAAATGGATGCACAAGCACATATCAATACACCATGCAGTGTACAAAACAACAACAATATCCACTAGGAATGTCCACACAGTATTGACTACAGACTGCCCACACAGCTCATGGGAGCCCAACTTCACTGTGTAATTCACTGTCACTTGGTCACACCCTTTGCAAGCCCATGGAAACGGGAAGCAGGAGGGGTGTGTGTCTCACGAACCCAAGCATCTAACCCAAACTCAGGACAAGCCTGCATGTGCCCACCCGGAATACAGTGGATGCCCACGGGAGCCACACAAGGCAACACACTGTGTAAAAAAAAAAAAAAAAAAAAATATCAAAATGGCCATGTGGGGGCGAGAGGGGGTGGAGGCCAAAACAATACCTCCTTGGGCTCATGTCCTGCACGGCTATGCCATTGTGGGAGAACTGCTGTCCCTCTCCTCACCCTCTGCCGCTGCATCAGGAGGTGGTGGCACTATGGGAGGCAGCCCACGCAAAGCCCTGGTATGGTCCTCCATGGCAGCAAGCATGCGGGTCTGGAAGGTCTCATTCTGGAGGATTAAAGTGCGGAGATCCCCATGCAGCACCTCACGGGTTGCCTGCATTTCTGCACGCATGGCCTCGCGTGATGCCCGGATCTCCTCAGGCGTTGCCTGCATCTCAGCTGAGAGCGAACGTGTGAGCTGCTCCAACTGCTGTTCTGCCCTAAAATTAGTGGAAGCCTCAAGGTCAACCAGAGTCTGCCTGAGGGTATGTAGTTCTTCCCTCAGGGCTTCCCTGTGGGCCTGGGACTCTATTGATATCGATTGGCGCAGAGTCTCCAGTGCCGCCCGTCGATCCCTGTTCGACACCAACATGTCTTCCCTGTGTGATTGGCAAATGGAGTCTGTTGCCTGCTGTTGTTGCTCCATCTGCCTTTCAGGGGGCAGAATGGAAGTGGCCACCCTCTCCATTGCCGAAGCCATCATTTCTACTGATGCTGCCTGTTGGGTTGCAATACCGTACATGGAGTTTTCCCATACAGTATTGCCTGGTGGCGCACGGCCACCGCGTCGACGGGCACCACACCTGTTTGGGGCAAGGCGATCTGCACCTTGCTGTGCTGGCACTGCCGGAGGCTGCAGGACTGCATTCCCCCTCTTATGTGATGGCCCAGGAACAGGATGAGATGCTGTGGAGTGTGGCCCTGCATCCGTAACCGCCAAAGGCGGACCTACCAACACTGACATCCCCATAGAGGGTTCTACCCCTTGTCCAGGTGGGTTGGACAGAACAGAATCTCTGCCAGAAACACTTACCTGCGACTGCACATAAGTCTCATCATCCGACTCAGCACCTGAATAGAGGTCTGGGGAGGTGCACCCAGAGGCACCCCTGGGCAATATGGTCTGCAGTAACATTTTCACCCACCACCACACCACGTCCCCCACTGGTGCCCGGTCATGCCTGAGATTCCTCTTGGGTCTGCACCATCTCCTCAACCTCAACAGCACCAAGTGTGTCATCATCTGCAAAAACATGAAAGACAACAAATGGAAACAGGCATGAGCACCATAGCACACACATAGCCCGTGACAAGCCAGAGATCCAGTACATGAATTACACATGTCCCACATGACTATAACCCTGCCATGCATGCACTGTCAAAGAGTTGGAAGTGGAGTCAAAAAGGCAGACACTGGGGAGAGCAATATGGATATGCAACACATTTGCAGCATGTTGGGTAGCACTGGCATCACACATCAGGCTGTGAATGGCATGTCCAATACACATACATGACACATGCCACCACACAGATGTCATGTAACATAGCCACGGTAAATTACAAAACTTCAGCAATATGTCAGTGAATGAGTAATGTCACACATCCATGTCACATCGACATGATGCGAAGATTGATGCTGAATAGTGTTGCAAAATATGCATGTGCCACACACTGAAACACATCCAGTGTCCAATAACACAGTCATTGTGGGCTGATCAATGGTTGGTCCCTTTGACATCACAGGAAACACCTGTCATCTTCCACATGCAAACAGGCCCTTATGAAAATGTTCTGCAGGCCAAGAATCCATCGGCCTGAATGGTCTAATCATTAACATAACCATGTGAAATTAGTGCCCCAGTGTGGGCTATGAACAGTGACTGAAACATAGCACATATGTCGCAATAGTGCAGAAAAATGTCTAGCAAAAAGGGGAGAGTGGAAACAATCAGCCTGAATGAACACTTACAAAATGTGAACTATGTAGTTGCAAAATGACAGTTCAAGGTAAAGTGCACTAATGTGTGCCTAATTGGCAACTGTGGGCAGAAGGGATACAGTCATACCCAAATCCAAGGCACGTGAATGTATCGGAGGAAGCAAATGGGTGACCCATAACACTCAGGAGTACACACCCTCACCTGGCACTGAATCAGAACCTGTCACCCAAACAACATACACATGGATTACACACACACGCATGGCCACTCACCAGACAATGCTTCGTAATCAGGTAGATCTCCCACACCTTGTATCTGTTCCTCTGTGACGAAGGTCCCAGCAACAGACTCATATTCAGTGAGTTTGTTGTCCTCTTGTGGAGACCCACCGCCAGTCACCAGAGTAGCGGCATGATTTGAGGCCAGCTTGTTCTTTGCTCTGCGTTTCAGGTCATTCCACCGCTTGTAGCAATCATCAGCTGTGCGCCTCACAAATCCAAGGGCACTTATGCGGTCCGCGATGGTCTGCCAGTGTGCCCTATGTTGACCAGGTGTGGTCTTGCACCCTGCAGTCACCAACATTTCGCGGCTATGTGCCGACACATAGCTCACAAGTGCATCAAGTTCCGGGTCATTAAAGCTAGGCTTCCTTGACGTGCCGCAGTGTGTAGCCGTGTCTGGGGTCTCAGCCTGTTGTGCCAGAGCACCCTTCTTCCTCTTCTTTAAAGGTGGAGTGGAGCCAGAGTGGCTTATGCCGCTCTGGTCAGTAGGGGAAGAAGCACCGGTGGACTGGGTAGTAGGAGTGTGGGAATGCACAATGACCATAGGTCTTGTTGCAGGCATTGGTTGCAGGGTAATGTTGGCAGGGGGAACGTCAGTTTGATGGACCTGGACCGACACTGTCCTGGCTGGGAGAGTCAGAGCTGGGGTGGATGGAGATGCAACTGCCCCTGCAGCCTCCCCACCCTGCCTACGCGGGGCAGCAGATGACATAGCTGCCCCAGATCCACGTGGCTTGGTGACAACAACTTGCACCACCACACGTGGCCTAGACTTGCTGACCTGGAAGTCAGCCTGGGAGTCATCCTGTGCCAGGTCAGGTGCCACAATGGGCTGGTCCAACAAGGGCTGAGCTGGGATGGTGTCAGCCACGTTTCCCTCAACCATGGGGGGGGGCATGGGTGTCCCTGATTGGTCCTCCACACATGGGGGTATAGGGGCACCCTGCAAATCCCGGCAACGTCCCCTACCGCACCCACCACGGCCACCTTTTGAAGGTCGTCCACCTTTGCCTCCCTTACCGCTTGGTCGCCTCCCAACCATGGCACTGAGATTGTTGTGCGTATGGGAGTTGCAGTAAACAATTGTCCTGGGCAATTGGGAGTCAAAGGGGTAGGGTACTAGATGGAATTCGTACCCTAGTGCTCTAACAAGGATGTCTGTGACCCCTGGGGGAAGATGACGGGTCACGCAACGCACAGGCAGCCCAAAATCAAAAAATAATGTGCATGCAACCCCTCGTAGACCACGTGCGTGAAAAAATGTACCCGCACTACGCTGTGGCACCCAGAAACACAAAAATAAGCGTACGCGTAATACACGCAGCCTACAATGACCTCTGAAGGGGTACGCGACACATGGGGCAAGCACAGTTGGTAAATACGTGCGCGACTCACCGTCTGCCTGGAAAAAGAACGTGAAAAATACACACGTGTGCGCGTTGGCAACACCCCCGCCAAAAGAAGAATTGTACGCAGTCTGAGAAGACAGGACAAAAGAAGAAGTGAACACTGTTTGACGAAACAGGCCCAACAAAAAATCTGAAAAAAGCTGTCAGAGGTAACAGGGAGTACGAACTTGAAACGCTGTGAAGTAATCGCGTGTGAACCGACAAGAAGTACAGAATTCACCCACTCGCTCTCTGAAAAGCACGTACAAGGAAATGGCGTCCGACACGTAGCTTTTAAACCGGCCCACACGTACACGTCACATACGTGTGTACACGCTAAGGCCCTTTCCTCCAATTACACGAGCTGACACTCGGACCTGCATTTTTTGGACATGTACGATGAACATGCACCCGTGTTGATGGGAACGCCCGCGCGCGTCACGTCACTTACGCGCGTAGGCCCTTTCCTCGGAATACATGCATCCACACCTGGACGTGCAGTTTTTCCACGCGCGATGCCACTTCACGAGGGAAACGCCCATGCGGGTCACGTCACAGAAGCGCTTACGCGCTAAGGGCCTTTGGTCCAATGAAAACGCGTACGTGTGCTGACGCACTTACGCGCTAAGGACCTATCCTCCAATTACACGCTGACATGCAATTTTTTCACGTGCCAAATCACTCCGTATCAAGCTGGCCACGCGAAAACACACGGAAGACCACGCTCCTGCCCAGGAGGCTGAATTACTGCCCCCCAGAGCCCGAGCATGCTCCCACCTGCAATCAGCTGCTGCCTGACTGCCTGCTGCCCACGTGCCCTGCCATTTGCTGCCTGCACGTCAGCCAGGGGTGCAGTTGCTGTGACCACCCCTGCTGGAACCGAAGACTCCCGACTGGGATGCCATCGCTCCATAGCCCAGCCCCAGGACCCAGTTGCACACCCACTCCTGCCTCTGGGGTTGACATGTCCAGCACAACACCATCTGGCAGCACTGCAACCCCCAGCCAGAGAGGCAGAGGGCCACCAGCTTCAGTGCCAGGGAAGTTGGTGTCCTGGTGGAGCAAGTCCTGGGGCAGTATGATGCCCTCTTTGGAAGTTTGCGCGCCGACAATGAAGGACGAACCAGGATCTGGATGGACATCGTGACTGCCATCAAAGTGGAGGGGGTGGCAGTCTGCGACTTACATCATGTCAAGAAGTGCTGGGAGGACTTCAGGTCCAGGACCCTCAACAAGGCCCGGCGCCTCGCGAAGGCAGCGGATGCCGAGGGGCGCCGGGGCCAGCTGTCGGACCACCGAATGAGGGTCCTGGAACGCATATGCCCAGCGCTCTACGTCCAGATCCTTGAGAGGCAGACCCATCAGGAGTCGAGCGGTAAGTGTACATGCAGATTGATTGGACGCTGTGCGTGTCGTGGTGTGCCAGTAGGGTGCAGGTTTCACATGTGTTTTTGTAGGGCCATGTAGGGATGTGTATGAACATGGGCGTGAGGCTGCCACATGTGTATCCTCTCATGTGTGAGACACATTGATGGTGTATGTGTTGGTAAGCATGCTGGACAAATGCTGGTGTGGGAGCACACATGTTTGAATTTCTGTGTATGTACATTGACATGGTTGTGGCATGGATGGTGGCTCCTAATGCATGTATCTGCACTGTGTACATGTGCATGTGTGTGTATTTGACAAGTGTGCAACTGTGATGCAACAGTTTTGTCCTACGGTTCTCACGTTTCAAGGTGCCAAAGCTCTTGATTCGTCTGAATGTAGTGTAAGGGGTCTTCGCCTTCCCCCATTTTGTGTGCCATAATCACAATACTATCTGAGGTGTCTGGGTAATGTGTCCTTAGAGCTTGCCATATGGCCGCTCAGCAGTTTGCAAATAGCGTGCCATTGTGTGCTGTGTCCTGTGGAGGAACAAGGCTTGGACAAAAGATCACTATCAATTTGCCATGATGAAGTGCTTGCTTGTCAGCAGGAGTAATAGAATGTATCAATATGTTGGTGTTTTATTTGCTATGTGCTCTTTTAAGGAGGCACTTTTGTTAAAGCACAACACTAAGGACATTGCACTGGTGGTTACCAGGTGTTCATAGTGGAAATCCTGATGTAAGGGTGAACTGTGAGGCTGCTCACGAGTATGATTATGCTCCTGAAGGTTTTGATTTTCAGGCAAGTGGAGGACATAATCAGTATGGATCCAGACCTAAAAGGTCTGCTATTCTGAAATGGAAATATATTTAGGTACAGCTGAATGGCATCTGGGTATTGTATTGTATCAATATTTATAGAGCGCAGACTAAGACCAAAAGGCATCAAGGCACTAGGGGCCTCATTAGGACCCTGGCAGTATAGGTTTAACGGTGCGGTTAAAGGTGCCGGCGGCGTTAACCCCATACCGCCCTATTACGAGGTTCCCTCGCGGGACCCGCTCTGGATGTCTAGTCAGACCAGACATCCTTTGCGGCTCCTGTTATTAACAGGCCCGTTGTTAGCTCCCTCCCCATTCCCATTGAGCCCTATGGGGGCTCGAATGGGAATGGGGTTGGTCAGGATTCCCTGAATGGGGAAATACTGGGCCCTCCAAGATCGGAATGGCCCAGTATTTCCCCATTCAGGTAACCCGGACACGGACCCGAGTTTGGAGGCAGCCGTGACCTTATTAAGGGCACGGCTGCCTCCAAACTCCTAATAAGGCCGTAGGTTGCTGGATGTGGATTCTGTGTGAGGCCTGGAAGTTACAAAGTCGTACCAGGTAAAGTTTGAACATCATGTGGAAGGGAAGGATTTTGTGGTACTCCACTGTTGATGTGCACAGATGGTGATCATGAGGAAAACCTAGTGACAAATAAGTGATAGCTATCAAAGTAGGACTTCAAACAGCCAGGCACGTTTTCACTGACATCCATGCGTTGATGTAGAATGTTCGGGAGTGTAAGGCTGTCTACTGTATCCAACATGGCTGAGAGGTCTTCTTAAACCATGAGGCAATGATGCCCGTTGATGAGGATCTAAAGAGCATTCTCCACAACCCTCATGGTAGCAATGTTGGTGCAGCATGTTGGTCAACATTATTTACCACCAATTTCTGAAACTGATGGAACCTTTTGGTAAAGGAGACAATTCATAATATACAAGTAATGAAAACTCTGCTCTATTTGATTTAGAGGATTCAACTAGTTTCTTGGCATGCACATGATTTATTCATTAAATAATACTTTTAACCTGCAATGGCTGACATGCCACTAGATGTAAATATGTTGATACAATAGGATCATCCTCAGGTTGCTGTATAAAAATGAACAAACATAAATGTAAACCAAAACCATGTGTTCAAAATAAAGTATGTTTAAATGTCCTGCTTATTTACTATTGTGATAACATTGTCAACCATTTTTGACAACAGTATTCATATGCTACTATAAAGTGTGTGTTTCATAATACTCACAAGATATTGCCCCACACTGATGATCTCTGTTGTTCCATGTGAAATTCAAATATCACCACTGTACACATTGTAGTTGTTAACTAACATTAAGGGGGTAATTCATAGAAATCGGCACACAAGTGGCGCATGCGGCTGGCGCACAGTGTGCGCGTGCGGCAGTCTGCGCCAGCCGCGTGCACCAAAACCAATTTCAGCGTACAGCGTATTCATGGATTTCAACATCCAGAACCAGCGGTGGCGCAGAGTGGCGCAGCTACCCTGCAGCAGCGCCAGTTATGCCCCAACCCCGCCCCGTGCGCCATGAACAGCACTCAAATCCCGTACATGGCGCACAGGCCAGTGGACTGGCATTCAGCCCCCCAACCACAAAAACGTGGGTAAAACTCCCTGCGCACCCCACAGAATACACATACCCCTCTTGCGCTACTGAAATCGCGTGTATAACTCCCCACACACCCCTCAGAATACACGTACCCCTCTCGCATAAGCGAATTCGTGTGTAAAACTCCCAGCGCACCCCTCAGAATACACGTACCCCTCTCGCGGTAGCAAAATCACATGTAAAACTCCCCGCGCACCCCCAGAATACATGTACCCCTCTGGCGCTAGTGAAATCGCGTGTAAAACTCCCCACGCACCCCACAGAATACACGTACCCCTCTCGCGCTAGCGAAATCACGTGTACAACTCCCCGCACACCCCTCAGAATACACGTACCACTCTCGTGCTTGTGAATTCGCGTGTAAAACTCCCCGCGTACCCCTCAGAATACACGTACCCCTCTCGTGCAAGCGAAATTGCGTGTTAAACTCTGCACGCACCCCTCAGAATACACATACCCCTCTCGCGGTAGCAAAATCGCATGTAAAACTCCCCGCGCACCCCTCAGAATACATGTACCCCTCTCGTGGTAGCAAAATCTCATGTAAAACTCCCCGCGCACCCCCAGAATACACGTCCCCCTCTCGTGCTACCGAAATTGCATGTTAAACTCCCAGCACACCCCTCAGAATACACTTACCCCTCTCGCGCTAGCGAAATCGTGTGTAAAACTCCACCGTGTGGTGTGGGCAGCATGTGGGGCATGCACTGGGGTGATGGGCTGCCTGTGGGGAATGTTGAGGGTGGATGGGCTGCATGCGTGTATTTCGAGGGGTGCCTGTGGAGTTTTACACGTGATTTTGCTGGCCGAACGGGGGTACGTTTATTCTGAGGGGTGCGCAGGGAGTTTTACATGCGATTTCGCTTGGCGAGCGGGGTACGTGTATTCTGAGGGGTGCCCTGGGAGTTTTATACACAATTTCGCTTGGCGAGCGGGGTACGTGTATTCTGAGGGGTGCACGGGGAGTTTTACACGTGAATTCGCTTGGCGAGCAGGGTACGTGTATTCCAGGGGTGCGTGGGGAGTTTCACACGTGAATTGGCAGTGTGGGTCCTCCCAGGTGTGCCCTCTCCCCCTCCCCAGGCCCTGCAGGCAGCCCACACCACAGGGGACTACCCTGCACCCCTGGCCATCCCCCGCAGGCAGCCCATACACCCTGGGCATGCCCCGCATCCAGCACACATGTCAGCATGCACTAGTGAGCCCTGACTCATTTCCCCCTGCCCCCCCACCCACCCAGCATTACCAGCAGGCCCCCACTCATGTCCCCCTGGCCCCCCACCTCCCCAGCATTGACGGGCACCTGCCAGCAGGCCCCGACTCATGTCCCCCTGAACCCCTACCCCCCCAGCATTGACAGGCACCTGCCAGCAGGCACCGACTCATGTCCCCCTGCACCCCCACCCCCCAGCATTGACGGGCACCTGCCAGCAGGCCCCAACTCATGTCCCCCCCAACATGTCATCACGATCCACAATCATGGGCCTTATGGCCACCCAAATCACACCCCACGCCACCCCTGTCCAAACACCCAACCAAGTATTCCATCCACCCCACATAGAAATGGCCATTACATAAACAACCCAAATGGCAAGTATGCACATAAACACATATCCATCACACACACACACAGTGGGTGCAACTGAATGAGAAAACCCACATCGTGACATGCATGAAACCAATGACAGAAAACCACGCATTGAAGTATAAAAAAATGTATTGAACACAAAAGCAAGGGGATTAAATCAAATCACACAATAATGAAAATAATAAAGAAAAAGCAGCATGTCCCAAAAAAACGAGAAAAAAAAAATCATGAAAGCAGAATCCAAATAAATCCAAATGAAAATGGGTCCAAAGTGTCCGTCCAGCAAACCAAATCCAAAGGAAAAAAAATAAGAATAATCCATTGCTCCATGGTGAACCAAAAAAAGAATGATGAGAAATGCAGTCTTCAACTATATACAAAGATCAAATCCAGGGTCCATAAGCCCAACTAATGAAAGAAAACCTACAAAAAGCCCTACCTAATTATGAACTATCTACAAAAAGGTGGGGCATAGTCCAAGTGCCCCAAATGAAAGAAAAACATAAATGAAACCTAACACTAACTATATGCAATGGCGGCGGGCAAGTCCTACAGCTCACTAGTTGATTTCACGGGCCAGGGCATCATCGAACTCCTGTTCAACGTCCTGGAGGCGGGCCTGTTCCATGGCCCTGAGGTCTCGCAGGGATAACGTCATGTCCACCTCCAACTCCCTGCGAATTCCCTCGAAGGCACTCAGCCCGCCTCAGCGCCCTGCGCATGGAGTTCTCCACCCTGACCATAGTGAGCCGTGCCTCCTCCGCCTGCCGCCGCTCCACATCTATCCGCTGGCCCAACCGCTGCCACATGGAAGACACTCCCATTCCAGGGTCCTTCTGCCCTCCGGCCGATGCCTGCCCCTGGCCCCGAGCCCTGATGCCTCCCACGTTGAGCCTGCCGCTGCCTCCGACGCAACTGCCTCTGCCAGCACGATGGCATCCAGACTGATGGAATCCACTGGTTTCCATCCACCGTCGTGCATGTGCCCTGCCCGATGATGCCGGCACATCCTCCATCTGCTGGGGTCCAGTTGCTGGGGTGGCCACCCCTGCTGGACCTCCAACTCTCGACTGTGGTAGGGATGGGATCTCCACCAAGCTGGCTGCGTTGGTCGGGGCAGGTCCACAGGGGGCACTGGTGGCATCTGGGCCGGAAGACGGCATGGAGAACGACTGGTGCATAGTCTCCACAGAGGAGGAGAGGGCCGCCAGAGTGCCCGACACATGTACGAAACCCCCGACCAAGGCCCCTCCCAACAGGGCCATGTTGGCACGCAGCTCTTCATGATGACGGGCGTGCTCCCCCCAGGAAGCGCTCACATCATCACGAATGTCACGCGTGCACAATGCGACACCAATCAGGACAGTCTCCATACGGTCACGGGTCCCCTCGTCCGCAGGTAGAGGAGTGTCAGATGACGTGGACCTCCCCCCTACCTGCGGACGGGCCTGGGTTGGGGCATCCCTTCTGGTGCATGGTGGTGCAGTCACAGTGTCAGGGAGAGTGACATGCACAGGTCCCTCCACCGCGACCTGTGCTGCCTTCTGCCCCTGGACTGCACCACTTGCACCAGTGGTACCACCCCCACCAGGCCCCATGTGCGGCTCAGTAACGGCCTCCTCCTCCTCAGTGCAAACCACCAACCTGGATGGCTCCACACTGTCTTCCGCCGTTGCAAGCCCCTGTGGGGGCTCACCCACCCCTTCCGCTGCAGCCTTAGTGGCAGACACGGCACCAGTCCCCTCGCTCCCGGATGATGGTAATTCTTGGGAGGGGGTGACTGGGCCTTGCGTCGCCGGCCGGTGGAGGCATCCCCGCTGCTTTTCTCCACAGCGCTGTCTCCACCCTCTTCTTCACTCGCCGCTGTGTAGAGGGAGACATAGAACACAAGCATCAGGGTACTGTACAATAGTCCCCTAGACAGGAAGCAATAGCAGATGAGTGGCACTGTCAAACGTCACTCCATCATGTACCTCCACAACACATAGGTCAGTGCAGGCAACACACATGCAGTAACAGGCATGGTGCATGTGAAGAACATTTGCATACATGTCCAAGGAACTGTTGAAACATACAATAGTGGTTTGAAACTCACATGCATCATGGGTCATACTGATCACATGCACACACATCACCGTAGTTTCATCCATCTGGCCTCGTACACCCCAGACACAATGGAGACAAGGATGACTAGGCTGCATCAGTGAATCAGAACATTGTCATGGACATGTGTCATGCATCCATGGCATATACAAGTCACACACACGCTACTCAGACACATAGACATGTACACCATACATGTCCTTGACAGCAGCACCCATCTCTCACACCCCATCCATGTCCAACAGCAAAGACAGGCATGCATTCATGTGTGCATTCCGCATGTTGCTCTGCATGTTGCATTGTAACACATGCACGATCCATGTGGTTCACGCATGACTGGTCTCACATGCAGCACCATGATGTCCCTGCACACACATCAAATCATGGCCTACGTCACACATACAGGCAAGTAGCTGACTACCAGCACACTGCAACATGCCCTGTTTCACACAGCAATGCATGGCCACTTACCGCTCGACTTCAGACGGGCCTGCATCCTGAGGATCTGGTGGCGAAGCACTGGGCGAATGCGCTCCAGGACCCTCATCTGCTGGTTGGTACGCTGGCCCCGGCGCCCCACTGCATCCTCTGCCTCTAAGAGGCGCCGGGCCTTCTTGAGGGTCCTGGACTTGTAGTCCTCCCAGCGCTTATGGACGTGTTTCATGTCGCGGGTTGCCACCCCCTTCGCGTTGATGGCACTCACTATGTCCGTCCAGATCCTCCTCCGTCCTTCCTTGTCAGCGCGTGATGGTGTGAAGAGGGCATCATACTGCCCCAGGACTTGCTCCACCAGGATAACAACTTCTTCAGAAGTGAAGCTGGCAGCTCTCTGCCTCTCTGGCTGGGGGTTGCCACTGGTGTCGGAAGGTGTTGTGTCAGACATGGCAACCCCCGAGGCAGGTGTGGGTGGGCAACTGGGTCCTGGGGCTGGGCTGTGGAGTGATGGAACACCAGTCCAGCAGGGGTGGTCACTGCAACTGGACCCCTGCAGATGGCAGATGCGCAGGCACCAAACAGCAGGGCACGGTGGCAGCAGGCAGGCAGGCAGCAGCAGATGGCTCGTGGGAGGCTGCTCGGGGCTCTGGGGGGCAGGAAAATGACCTTCTGGGCAGGAGCGTGATCTTCTGTGTGTTGTCGCGTGGCCAGCTTGATACGGAGTGATTTGGCACGTGAAAAAACTGCACATCAGCATGTAATTCGGGGAAAGGCCCTTAGCGCGTAAGCGCATCTGTAACGTTACGCGCACAGGCGTTTCCCTCGTGATGGGTGCATAGTGAATCAGCACGTGAAAAAAATGCACGTGCCCGTGATAATGTGTGTAATCCAAGTAAAGGGCCTAAGCGCGTACGTGACGTGATGCGCGCGGGCATTTCCCTCATCATGGGTTAAAGGTCAGCGGGGCCAGCAGTTCGCTGTACGTGCCTTTTGTGGAGACCAACGTGTGTGTTGCTACTTCGTGTTGTTTCGCACACCATCACTACTTCACATGGATCAAGGATGTATCTCTTCTTTTGGCGGGGGTATTGGCTACGCATGTTTTTAATTATCACGCTAGTCAGATGGTGAGTCGCGCACGCTATTTTTCCCACTGCAGGCCCCCCTGTGTATTGCGTACCGTTTTCGAGGTCATAGTAGCCTGTGTGTCCCACGCGTACGTGTTTTTCGTGTCCCTGGGTGCCACTGCGTACTGCGGGAGGTTAATTCCACACATGTGGGCTACCGGGGGTTGCATGCACGGTTTTACAGCAGTTTTGGGATGCCTGAGCGTTGCGTGACCCGTCACTTAATCACCGGGGTCACATACAGCCTTGCAGGTGCAGGGGTGCTGTTAACATCTTGTATCCCACCCCCTTCACCCCAATTGCCCAGGACAATTGGCGTGTACACCTCCCATTGGCACTACTATATCTGTGCCGGCACTACTCCATCTGTGCTATGGCTGGGAGGCTACGAAAGGTGAGGGGCGCCTCAGCTGGGCATACTCCCCATGGCGGGCATGGTCAGGGACGTGGGAGGGGTGACCAGGGAGTAGGGGGACTCCAGGGTGTCCAGGGTGGCTGCAGAGGGGGAAGAGGCAGGGGTGCGCCAGCTCGGCACGATGTTGTGCCACGTGTTGGTGCAGTCATGCCACCACCCACTGCGGCTCCGGGAGATGCAGTTCTTGTATCTGGCACTGGCACCCATGTGACCCGGCAGTCCGTTTCATCGACTGCCACGGACCCAAGAGTAGTGGTAGCTGCAGGTGCAGCTGTGGACACCACCACCCAGGCTCAGGATCTGCCAGCGCAGGCTGCGTTGGCACTTGAAGAGTCCATGGAAGATTTCCAGGAGGTCAGGAGGCAAAGCGTAGGTGCACGCAGGGCTGTCCTGACCTAGGCATGTGTCCCCGGGGCAGTAATGTCATCTGCTGCCCCGACCAGCTGGGTGTTGGCAAGTGCAGGGGCAGATGCAGCCGACACCACCCCGGTTGTGAGTCTACCAACCAGGACAGTCCCGGTCAATGACCCTGGCACAGCAGATGTTGCTGCGCAGGGTCCATTCCAGGGCACCCAGCAGCCACTGACGCAAGTCAGGGCTTCACTCCATGTTCCACCTGCCACTCCCTCGGCTCATTCCACCAGCGCCACTGCCCATACTGATCAGGGTGGCATTTGCCAGCCAGGTTCCGGACCAGCGTCCAAGAGAAGGAAGGTTGCACCTGCAGTCGAGGCTGGGACCCCAGACACAGCTGCGGCCTCCGGCACGTCAAGGAAGAAGCCTTTCTGCAACCAGGAACTGTGCTTCCTTGTGGACTAGGTGCGGGAACACAACCGTGACATGCTAGTGGGGCCGAATTGTCAAACTATGGCTGCCCATTGTGATACCCACTGGAAGCAAGTTGCGGATCATGTGAGTGCATACGGCCATGAGGTGTGCACAGCGCAAGAGTGCAAAAAGCGTTGGAATGACCTCAAACGCAGCACTAAGGCGAAGCGTGCCTCCAATTACAACATGATTGGCAGTGGGCCACCACCTGAGGAGGAAGAACTCACTCCGCACGAGTCACTCGTTGTGGAGTTCATACCAACAGGAATGGTCGAAGGAGTGGGAGAGATGCCGGACTTTAATGCCCCGTCCAGTGAGTGTTGTCGCCTGTTCGTCGAGGACATGTGTGTTTTGCTTGTGTGATGTGTTGTGCTTGACTGCCACTGCATGTCATGTGTACGTGGTTCTCATGTGCAAGTCATGCAATGCTTCACTGATGCTTGCCTGCTGTGCAGGATAGTGGACATGTAGAGCTGATGGGGACTGTCCTCACCACCACACTTGCACCCTACTAAAATGCTAGTCACCCAGATGCCCCTACAGTCCATGTTCCAGCTCAAAGGCCCTTCTGCATGAAGCCTGGGGTGTGTTTCCTCTCAGCACTGGGACTATGTCATTGCATGACTGACATGCATGTGTCCTCTGCATGCATGCAGGTACTCCACGTAGGCATGCTCGTTTGCCCCTCCACCACCCCTGCACCCCAATTTCAATATTGCACAGGTGTGCATCATGTTGGCATACTGCAATGGCCCGTTCAAGACTCCTGTGTACATGCAAACTTCCACCAGCCAACCTGCCAGACACATGCAGTGGGGTACATCCTCTGCACTTCATGCAGGGTTTCTCACTTGGACTGTGCAGATGGCAGATGCTCCACATGGACAGGAGTTCCCATTCATGCTCCACGTGTATTCCATGCATGCCCCTATGTGTCCTTGACTGGATGATCATTGTAGTACGTGTCCAGGATGACCTACATTTCTTTGCATTTGATCATCCATTCCATGCCCACTCTGGCTCAGTCCTGCATCACACACATGTTTAGGGTGTCACAGTCTGTGCAGGGTACAGGCCTCCCCCAATTTCAGGCCCACTGACTCTGTTCGACTGGTGTAGCGGCTTCTTCCCTTCCACTGCCTTCAAGTTAATTGATACACATCATGATGTACTTGTTCATGTAGATAAGGGATAACGTACACATGTTCTGCACTGCATCAACCCACTTTAGAGCCGTGTTACACCGTTCTACATGCCTACTCCCTGATGCTATGTCAAAGTGACCTGGCATGCATGCAAGGTTCACATTTGTGTGTGACATGTCTTCTTCATGTGTTGGCTGTCTGTGTGATGTCTTTGTGTGTGTGTTTTATGTGCTTCTGACAATGGAGCCAGAGGATGGTGTTGTCATGCCAGGCACAGGTTTGCTATCACACCAGCAACCCGGCACAAGTGGGGGTCGTGGGGTGGTAGACCACGAGAACCCACGTGTGTTACAGACCATCTTGTCTGTGGCTGGCAATGAGTCAAGCCCGGATGATCACTCTGACGACAATGTCGAGTTGGATGTGCATTGGGTCCATTCGTCAGGGGTGGGTGATTCTAATGTGGAAACTCCTCTGTCCGTGACACCTGCACTGAGGGGCCAGACAGTGGTGGGACCTCTGCCTGTGGTGGATTGGGACGCTGGGTCACCCTCCACACCAGTTGCTGATGTGCCTGGGGCATCACGTCAACGGGGGAATATAGACCTGCAGCCGCGGGCGGTGCCATCCCAACAAGGACGTCGGAGCCTTGGGCCCCGCAGGTGTTAAGCCCAGTAACACAGTGGCCGCACACCACTGGGGTATACTGAGTGGGAGCAAGCCATGTTTGCCAATTCAGAACACCAGGGGGCAGTAATCGATAACATCGCTGAGAGCATGGAGCGTGTGGCCCAATCTGTGCTACCCCCTGCTAGGCATGTGGAACTTCAGCAGCGGGCAGCACAGTCCATGGCCCGCTCGCTCAGGCTGGGCATGGCGGCCTCAGACAGGGCACGCCAGGCTGAAATGGTGTCTTTGCGTCAAGCAATTGCTGCTCATGCAGAGGCACATATGGAGGACCTGAGGGTTGAGTATGAATCCCTCAGATCCACTCAGGGTGTGCTCTTGATGTCCCAGTGGGAGCGGTCAGAGGAGAGGTTTGCGCAGCTTGAGCGTACCATCTCGGCTGAACTACGTGCTTGCCGGGAGGTGCATCAGTTGTCCAGCCAGGCCACGCAGGAAGAACTCCGTGTTACACGTGTTACCTTGCAAGAGGAAGCACGAGTATCACGGGAGGTTCTGCATGCTGACCTACGTGTCATCGTCGCACAGAACCAGGCTCATCCGTCCGGCAGACTTGCTGCCGACGAGGGGCAAGCTGCGCCTAGGCATGGTCAGGCTCCTGTACCACATCTACCTTTTCAGGAAGAGGCTGACTCGGACGGCAAGATATCTCCCACACAGGTCGGGCTGTGCAGGCGTTGAGCCCATGGAGGTTTTTTTTTCTCAACATCATCGCATGTGGGTGTTGATGTGCACCCTGTACGTCCCCCCTCCTGGGTGCCTCCCCCCCGGGTTGTATGTGGCCATGTTTGATTTTTCATTTTAGTTTAGTTAGTTAAAATTGTTTTTGATAGTTTAATTAGGCAATGTAGGTGTTTTATATTAGTTTAATTAGTTAATATAGTTTAAAATTGCTTGTCTATTGTGCATTCATGTGACAGTGTGGTGCTTTGTGGCTTTCGAAAGCATCCACTGTCTGTTCCAGCTGGGCCCTTCAAGCTTGTCTTGTGCATGTGTTTGCAGCTTGGGGTCCTGACTCAATAGGCCATTCCTGCTTCCCTTATCCATGGGCTCGCAAGGATGGTTCGGTGTTACAGTCATTTACACAAGGGCTTTGGACTGTCATATTTGTGGCCTGTCTGCTGCTGTAGTACTTGTGTTAACACCCCTAGTGGGGATTGTGGGGGGTTTATCCACGGCATGTCTGTATTAGATTTGGGTGGGTTCATGATTGATGTGTCCATTAATGGATATACATTGTGATGTATGTTTATTTTTTTCCTGTACATGTGCTTGATGCACTTCATGCTGTAGACAGTGGCCGGCACCCTTTGCCTGTCAAAGTCACACTGATGGTGGGAGGAATTCTGATGTAGGTCTCTGACATGGCCCAGTCACAACCAGCATGAAGAGACACACACAGGGAACTTTCCAGCGTTAATTATATTTTTTGTGCCCTTTCTGCAGGACAATGAGCCTCCAGACTTCCATTGCCAGCAGACATGGGGCATAGTACGACAGACAGCTGGCCACGTACGGTGGGGCAGATGTGTGCGCAAGTAGTGCCCAGGCCTTGTGCTCAGACGTCCAACAGAAGCAGACGTGTTTACAGGAGCTCCCAGCAAGGTGAGCAGCACAAGGGGGCCACACCTCAGGTAACCTTCCACCAGGCCACTTGCACATGCATGCTAAGTAGCGCCACTGATGGGGAGCTTGGACAGATATTGTTGTTGTAGCGCACAGTACAGCTAAGATGCATTGGGGGACAAATGGCAAGTTGCTTTCCAAGTTGTCAGGGGGACACACAGGGGCTGTCGCACATATCTTCCGTTCCCCCCTGCTCCATAGAAGCAGAGTTATTAGCGCAGTAGCGTTCCTAGCCAGTAACTGATGCAGTGCACAGGGACACCCAGCAAGGCACAGACTCATGTGCAGTGCATATCATTTGCATGTGCAAATTGACACATGCACTACCTATAGAAATCTGCGGATGCCAGAACACAACTTGTACTGAAGTCGCACCTCGCTATACGCATCCAGCTGCTCACCCAGGGACCATTGTATGATGTGTGATTCTTGACGCATTGGTCTTCCATTTCCCGCACGCCCACGTGCACCTGCCTTACTGCATTGGCAGTGTATGAACCATCACGGGGGCAAGCTAACGTATGGGTACAAAGCAGCAGACACAAGTGTTTTTTTGTGGAGGAGTCACTTACTTTGGGGCATGAATGGTGTTGTGTGTGTGTGTTGTAGACACACACAGATTAGTAACTCACACTCTCTTTGCAGCATTGAACTGCTCCTGTTACCGGACCTGTGAGTGCGCAGGCAGGAGGCCAGCACTCACCCCAGAGATAAGTCTCTCTTTGGCTTGCATTTGACTCATTAGGTACAATGTGCATGATGAACATGTTTTGTCTGATTGAGTATGTGTTATTGTGAATAGTTCTTTTTTTTATTTTCCCTACTTTCCCTTGACAATCCTACTCCCCTCTCCTGCCCCTCTTTCCGGTTATCCTGAATACCAATGCCTGTCCAACCAACATATCCCTGACCCTCCTTCCCCACCGGGGTCTCAGAGGCCTGTGTAAGTTTGACCTTGCAGGAGCCCAGACCACGGAGGGGGTGGTTGGTTCGTGCCACTCCTGCGGCTGGACAGTGGAGCTGTGACACTACCCATCAGTTGTTGCATCATCATTGTATATTATGTACCGAACATGGTACCCATCCTGTTGGACATTGTTGAAGTGTGCTACCTTGGTTGTTCTATCATTGTGCTTGGACAGGTGCTTGGACATTTTCTGCTACTTCAAGTAATCTACTGGAAACTCTTCCAGGGTTTTTTGGTGCCTACAGGCTTTTTCCCTGGTTTGTGGGTTTGGCTCCTTGGAGTTCTCTGCGATTTGGTATTTTTGCCAGTCAAGGTGGCCTCTGAGCGGGCTGGACCCTATTTACACGCAAGGTGGAACATGGAGACCAAAGGGGTAGGGTGATCCTGTGGCCAGGTAGACTTGAAGGAAGAAGGCTACATACCCCAGACACAGTTGTTCAGTAGGTCATGGTGATGTGTGAATGAGGGAGGGTCTTTTGTTATTGGACAGTTGGCTTGGGCTACAGTGTTTTGGGCACTCTGACATTGTAATTGTGGGGTACTATGTACATGATGTGTTCTGCTGGTCAATGCCTGTTCCTGTGTTGTCTTTACTTTTCAGGTGTGAGGGGATTGGTGTGGTTTAACATGATGGGGTGTACACATGGGCAATGTTCACATGTGATGTGTACAGGACACTGAGGGTCACTTGATTTCACATGCATGTAATGAGTGCATGTCTCTACTGACACACACAGTGGCACAATGATCCACCACATGTACAACCACCCTTCCATGGCCACAGGTGCACCAGATTGCCTTCTGGGGCCCGTCTGTGTCCCTGCAGCACATGATCTATGAACATTTGGGGATCCTGTACATGCGTCAAATGGTTATTTATTTAATTGTGATGCTCAAAGTGTATCTGCAACACAATGGCTGCTCACTGTGCTGTGTGCTGAGCAGTGTGTTGCAGGATACACACACAGCACACAGGTTCGGGAGTAGGGATTTTGCCTTGCCCAATGTGCATGTGAACAGGCATTCAGTGTTATGTTCATGCTATGACTGGTGGTAAGCATTTGTGTATGACTTGGTATGTGTGGGAGATTGTTGGTCAGTCATTTCATCTGATTCCATGTCAGGCGTCATTGTCTGGAGCCACTTTCCATTTATCACATGTCACTTCGTATCTTATTGGTCATGTGTTGGGCGTTTGCTATTGCTTGCCATGTCATGGTGTGGCAGACAAGGGTGATGTGGGTTGGGAGGGTTTGGGTGACATACCTGGGATTGTCATGGCCTGTTTTGCAGGGGGCGGGGGTGTGATACACACCTTGCATGTGTTCCTTTTGGTCAGACACGATTGGTTAGGTTTAAGTAGCTAGGGATGCACACAATGTAGCACTTCCATGGCAACATTCTCAGGGTGGTAAGGTTGTGAAAGTTGACTGTCTCTTTATCATCATTGATTGTCACCTGGTATGTGCCAGGCCTGTGTGCACTCCGCAGGGGTGGGAGTTTAGGTGAAAAATGTGGCCACAAGCTGGGTCTGGGCTGCCTCGCCATGTGCCCTATCCCTTCCCATGGGCAGCGCCTGTGGCTGTGGTTGGGGAATGAGGGGCACCACCATGTCTACCAGTACACCCTGCCGTGTTGCAACATTGTGCAGGACAAATGCTGCCACAATGATCCTGCACACTACTGGGGGTGCATATAGTAGCTGCCCGCCAGAGCGGTCAAGGGAGTGGAAGCGTGACTTGAGCACTCCGAAAGTGCGCTCCACTATGCCCCTGGTTGCAATATGGGCAGCATTGTATGTTACCTGGGGTGGTGTGGTGGGGTTCCAGATTGGCGTCATCATGTGGTTGCTCAGCGGGTAGGCACTGTCCCCTGGGGAGGTGATAATGGTTCTGATTATTAGGATATGTGTATTTGTCTGTGTGTGACATGCATGCATGTGCACGGGCATTTGTACTCACCTAGGAGCCATGTGTCGCCATGCTGCCCACCTTCCAGGGCCCGGCTCAGGGCGGACATTCTGTATATGAAACTGTCATGGGTGGAGCCAGGGTAGTTTGCATAGACAGAGGTGATGATTCCCTTTGCATCATATACGACCTGCACGTTGATGGAATGCCAGTGCTGGTGATTTCGATAGATGTGCTCAGTGGCCCTAGGTGGACGTAGGGCCATATGGGTGCAATCTATGACACCAAGCACTTTGGGGAAGTGTGCCACCCTGTAAAAGTCCTGCGCCATGGCCTGCCTTTCTGCGGGTGTTCTGGACATGTATATGTGGCTGCGGACTGAGGGGCACGCAGTCATGACTACCAACACCTGGTGTAGGCAGCGTGACTGCGTGGCCTGTGAGACCCCCCCCACTATGGCAGTAGTCCGCTGAAATGACCCAGTGGGCAAAAAATGCAGGACATTGAGCACCTTCTCCAAGGGGCTCAATGCTTGGGAGCACAGGGTGGGGGATGTAAGGTCATCTTCCCACTCCCTGACCAGGTCTAGGATGATACGAGGTGGAAACCTATACCTGGCATAGACCTGGTCGTCAGGCATCCCAAAAAGGCTGGTCCGGGGGGAAAAAATGCGGGGTCTGGCTATTCTCCTCCTCCTGTGGTGTCCCACGATCAGTACTGCGACAAATGGGGCATTCATCGTAGCTGTATATACGTGTTTGTTGTTTGTGCACACTTTCATACTGTGCACGGGTCGCTTACGCCTGCCTTCCTGTGGCGGACATGTTGACGCCTATGCGCGTCTTTTAGCGTGAGCGGTTTTCCCGTACTGGATTCCATGAATACGTGTTGTTCACATGCGTGTGGACGTTCCGTCTATTTCCCTGCAGTACTTCCCCAGTTACGCCTTCTTTTTCATGCATTGTACCCCATCCCGCGTGTTACGCCCCGTGTCCCGCCCCCTGTTTGGTGCGTGCATCAACGGTGTGCGCGTTCCCTGTGCGCGTTGCGCAAGGCGTTCGGGATGTTGCAATGACGTGTGCGACCGTGTGCGCCACGCACAGATTTGGCGCACATCCAGGGGAGAACACGTGCATGACCTTCCTTGAATCGCACGCGTGCACGTGCGCTTGCTTTTTCACGCTTCCGCCAGCTTGCGCATAGATTTTCGTGCACATTTGTTCCATGAATTGGCCCCTAAATAGGACCAGAACTACACATTCTATGAACACATGTTTGCAGTCTCAAATGTTCATTGAAAATGAGTTGTCATAAGAACAACACCACAACAAAGTAATATCTGTTGTGAATGTACCATTTGTGAATGTCAGACTTTCTATGACATACCATCTGTGAGGTTAACATCTCCCAAATTGCAAACCTTATTGATGTCCATTTCTATGTGCTGGCCTTTTTTAAACATCATACAATCAACATTGGGATTGTTTACCCTTTCTGTAGGTTTGCAGAAGCGTTTTGGATCTATATATCACAAGAATAATTAACATTTATGTTGTTTTCTTACTACATTGAGTGCAATTGATTTGTTCCACTGCTGTTCTGAATCAACATTGCCAGGACTGATGGATGTGATTGGAGTCGATGTTTTGGAGGTGATACATACTGCTTCTTTCTCAAGGATTGAAGCTAAGAGCATAAGATGGCTGGGGTGGCTGTAGTTGGTGGGTTGGCAGGGCTTTGCTACTGGTTACTAGAGAAGCTCAAGCATATGTCTAGTCTTGAGTGCCCAGGAAGAAATGCCTTAAGAGAGGTAGATGTGAATGATTTCCAGACAGTGGGGTAGTGGTTCAGTTGGAAGTGTCTTGAGAATGGAGACTGGGAGGAGATCCACAGTGTATAAGTTTGCATTGAATGAATCTACACTTGCTGTCTTGTCTTGCATGGTGAATGTCTTGAAAATTGTCCAGTCAGTAGATCATGCACAAAATGGAATGTTTGTTGTGGTGTCAGTTTTGATGTCCATGTCTATGTGAAGATTACAGGTTTCACAGTGTATGATTTGTAGTTAGAGCACAGTACAGGTGATTTGGAGAATGGAATGCTGCAATTTAGTTAGGTCCGATACATATGAGATAATCACATATAGCAACGCAGAAAGAGGAACAAATATATTAATGTTGTGGTTAGAGAGGTCATATATAGCGCTGCATTTTAGGCAAAGTGTTTTAGTTGATCTAACTATAGTATCGTAAGGTAGCATGATGTGCGGGAAGGATTGAAATAAGTTGAGAATGGAGCCAATTTGGCAGAAGAGTATACAAAATTGGCAACTACCGAGTTGAGATACCTCCCTATTCAATCTGTAGGAACTTACATGGTACAAATTGAACTAATAGGGTTAAGTGGAGAGTGCTGGCATGGATAGTGGCCTCGCCTCCCCAACTCTGTTGTTCATCTGGGGGGGTCGCTGGCGTCCTTGAAACACAATGCAGGTTTCTTCTTGTTTGCAATTTGGCTTTCTCCGTTTTTCCTTTGCGGCTTCCCAGAGGCAACTCTCTCCTGCAGGGAACTTCAGTGTTTCTCTACCCTTTGATCTAGTCCCTGGATCGGTCTTCCTGCTCCCGTGGGTTTGCTTTTCCCCAGAAGATCTGCTCCTTCTCGTGTTCCACCTTGCTCAGATTGTGTCTCTATGCTCTGCCTTTTATCCATGTGGGGAGAGATAATGGGTATCAAATGTATGTGATTAAAGTCAAGTGCTGGACCTTGCCAGACCAGATTAGCGGGACATGTGCAATGAGATATGTAAGTGTAAGCCTTTTTACCCTCAGTCGCTTTCTTCCTTGGCCCAGTGTTTGTGTAAAAAGGGGGGGAGTTGGGGCAGTGGAGAATCCTATAAAATAGGATTGGGTTTGGGCACAGGATAGGGAGGAATACCTCTTCTCACCATCCGTTGCCTCACCCCTACTCCCTGAAGGCCCCCACCCAGGGGATCCTCACACACTGGTCCCCCCAGGGTCTGTAACCAAAGGCGATGGCCTCACCCTGGCCACCTGAGAGAGAGATCCCCGGGGACTACCAAGTGAGACACCCTTTGTTTTCTTTCAGTATGCATTAAACATTATGATATGATAAGTCATTAGCTTCTGTGGCTCTCCTGGACCTGGCGAACATTCCTTGTTGTTCTTTCTCTCCACCGCCACACCAACTCAGAGCTTCTCAAACTCCTACAAAAACCTGCTTGTCCCAGTCACCAGACACCTCTTGGCATTTTCCACCACGCAGACTTTGTGCTGTGCAACCGCTGCAAGGGGGATATAGAGAGGCACCAACCCTCTCAGGGCCCTCAGTGGTTCCGGGGTATTCTCGCTGTATTAATCCCGCCTCAACCTGCAGACATGGCTTGCACAGCATACACTTCTTCGCCTGCTTCATCCTCTCCAGCTACTCTGCCTTCTCCAGCTTCTCTACAGTCTTCATCTGAAGTGGCCATTTAAACTGCCCAGTCTCCCTCAGGTGTGGATAATCTAATCTAATTACCTGATTACTACAGTTTTGCTCCTTTGCATCCCTCAAAGTTAGTTTTCTTATATATTTTCTTACTCAGGTTTTGGTCTCTATTTCTTATAACCTTTACTAAGGTAATGTTATAGGACCCAGTCATCAGATTAGTTTGTAAAGAGGAATATGGGTATTTAGATTAAATGTTAACATTCACAAAACCACCTTCACGTACACTTTCGGGAATTAGGGACATTTTTAATTGTCTGAATTCCCTGAATTTGAGAAAAATGTCTATCAGTTTTATTCCTACAGGGAGTCTGACTAATTCCACCCATGCTAAAATGGTTAACGTGTGCAACAGGCCTCTCACCTGCATGATCTTTTTCTCCTCCCAGGTGATCTTCCTGCAGAGCACCACCACCAAAGTCAGGATAAGGAAGCATCTGCCTTTCCCTGGCCACCTCGGAGAAGACTTTAGGCACCGATACAGTGAGGGATCCATAGGATTCATCACATTACTTAAGGTAATATTATTTGTGCACCTCCTTGTTGGGCCAAGCAATTTGAATTTATGTCCCCAACCAGCATTATAATATATTCTTCAATTTCTGAGACCCACCCCAAAATGAATGCGGTGAAACGATTCAGAGTGTCTTCAATACTGCAAAATCAATGGTGCTAGTAGATATTCAATAACAACATTTTAGTTCTTGTTCCTTTCCACACGATGGAAGCCTTGACGGCTAAAATACCTTTCCGCACCTGATTAAGTTAGGCAATCTCAATACCAGACGAGGTGTTAATCAAAGTGCCCAGCCCAACAGAGGGACAACCCCTAACCCCTTTCTCAGCTGCATGACATGAAGTACTGGGAAAGGTCCTGAGAGAGTATCCAATCACATTCATACATGAAACTTGGCTCAAACAATCCCCTGTTTTAGATGGTTATGTTGTGACATAACCATCTAAAACAGGGGATTGTGTGAGCCACTTTTCGTTATGACATAACCATCTAAAACAGGGGATTGTGTGAGCCATGTTTCGTGGATGAATATGATTGGAAACTCTCTCAGGAACTTTCCCAGTACTTCATTAGTGAAGAGATGAGAGTTACCACAACTGGTCCATGAGATGACTGTCAATAGGTTCTGGGCATGAACGCTACACATTAAGTAAGTGGGCTACCCAGGTCCAATCCTCTTCAATATTTCCTTGTCTGGCCTCCACTCTCTTAGCTGGGAAAATTACCTTGGCTATTGAAGTCCCTCCTCAAAAGCATATTCAACCCAGTGTTTCTTAACTCCACATTAACATCAAGCACACCCCTAAAAGCACATACAGTAGTACTATCCCTTAGCCACAATTTTATAGCCATATTCACATAGAGGACTAGACTCACTTAAAATGAGGTCAAACACAATCTTCGAATAGCAACATCCATTCAGTAGGATAAACAAATCTACCCACTCCAAGTCTTTTGTGGAAAAGGCTACAAGTTAAGGAACTTCCCCCAAAAGGGAGAGAATACCAGAGCGGTTTATTACAATAGAGCTACTCTCAGGTGATAAACAAACCACTTCAAGCTTCTAAACACTCATGCTGTTTTTTGTTGTTGTAACTTATTGATTTTTTTCAAGCCCCCATTCAGCCTTTTGACCATAGAATGATTCCCTCCGGTGAGTCCCATCAGCAGGCATGATACTGTTTGCATGTGTGGCTGAACCTGATGACCAAAGGAGGACTATCTATGGAATATATTTGATTTTAGGGTCACACAAATTGGTTTCCCCCCATCCTAGGCCATTGCAAACTCCCTGTTATTGTTGTATACTCATCATTGTTATGCACATTGTCTTTTTGCTTTACCATAAAAGCATTTGTTCTCTGGTCATTCTTATCTGGGAATGGAGAAATCTGGGGACCCCATATTACCGTTTTCAGACAGTCTACATTTCCCCCCACCCCTGAGCCAACCTCCTGCATTACTGTCCTCCCACCCACTCTATTTCTCAATATCTCCACTTGCTTGGAGTCCAAAACATGTGAACAAGGAAAGAGGGGTGTCACGCGGGACAAATCGCTGAAAAGATCAAGCGAAATAAGTAACCCTCAAATTGAGAGCCCAATGAGGGGATAGGCCAGGTCAAGGATAGTATAAAATCAGATCATCTTTATTATACACGTATAAAATTACATGACACATAGTGCTGAATCCATGATAAAACAGCATAAAAACAAACAATACATATTGAATATGTACAAGTAAAGTGTATGATAGCCAATTGAACACTCTGTGGTGCAGAGTGAACACCAAATGCAGTCGCCCCCCAAGAAAAAAGGAAACAATTGTATGGGGGAGCAGGGCAAGTGGAAAACAAAGAGAGACAAAGGAGTGGGGGCATGGGAACCGAGAGAAGGATATCTTGCTGGGGTCCTATTATTGACCCCAGTCTCAATCTACATGTACAATCCATAAGTCAACTCTAAGACTAACTAGAGCTATTCCATCAATTTAGAATAAGGGATAAGAAAGTTCAGAAGTTGCAAAATTGCAACACCTCTCCAGCCTCATCTTCTGGGATGGCGCAAACTTTACAAATTGTCGGACAGACTTGTAGTGCAGAGTTAATAAAAAAGGTGCAGCCTACAGCACTTGTCACCATTTCAACCAACACAGTCCAAAACATCACATTGGGTCTGTTTATCCCAAACCTGATGAGTTTGTGATGCTGAGTCGTTATTTTCACCCCTTGAATTGTTCTTAAAGGTTGACTCAATAGCAACATCAGCAGAAGGAATTTCTGGGCCAGTGCCCACCAAAGTTGTAGAATGAGTCCGGCCAGTCCATTTTTGTTGGCCAAAGGGTCTTTTACAGGCATAGTCAAAGAATTTAAAAATGCCCTTACACTTATGTTATATTCTTTCTGGAGCTTTATGTTTTTAGTCTTTTTCAGCCTCTTGCCCATTGGGTTTTGCACATTTTTTTGCAAGCAGGTACGCTAGTAAATGCCTGATCTTCCAGGGCCCACTTTATCCTCCAGAATGACAACGTCTGATTCATTGTCTGGTGTAGGTCCACCTGTTTCAGCAAACTGATTGCTTGTCACCATACATTTCGCCTCATTGCTAACCATGCCATTGGTTTCCGTAGTGAAGTTTATGCTAATGGTCTCCAGGCTAAGAGATAAAACTTGCAATTTTACATTTGTAGTGTTAAGTTTGGCCCATAAAAGATGTAGTAGGGCTGAGTTTGTTTAAACATCATGTTGTAAATTTTCAATTTAAATTTAGCTTTTTTTCGGTCATAAAACCATAAAAGCAATTAAACAAAAAAAACAATATACAGTTAAACACAATATATTAAACATTAACAATATTCGCTAATAATAAGAAAATTATAAACACACCAGAGCACAGCTCAAAGCCTTAACAAAAGGGGTAACAGAATCAATCACCCTTGCTTTAATAGGTGGAATTTGCAGGCTCAAAATCTGTTCTCACCCCTGTGAGAAACCTAAAGGTGTTTCACCCGCTAGTCCCCGGGGAGCTGTCATCCAGGTGGCGAGGACACAGCCATTGCTTTTGTATCCAGTTCCTGGGGGTGGACCACTGCGGGAGGATCACCTGGATGAGGGGTCTTCGGGAACTAGAAGTGGGGCACCGGAGGGTGAGATGTGGTTCCCCCTTCCCTATAACATCTTTTCCCCATCCTACCAGGTGGGATACCTAGGAACTCAACTCCACCCTTTCCCGACATGAACACTGTGGGATATATTGACCCACTCAACTGTGCTTCACCACATCACTTTTCTGCATTGGTGCAAGAAACAGCAAAATGGCTGCTCTGACTCCTGTGCGTGCCAGAATCTCAAAATTGCGTTTTTACAACCACCAGAAAAATGGCTGCACCACCCTGCCACACACATTTCAGGCGGGGGGGAACAGAGTACACACTGCAGGAATGTGCCAAGCAAAAGCAAACCCACTGCAACATTTAACAAGAAATTAAGTTAATAGGCAGCATTGCCTTGCTGAAAACCCACAAAATGTCCTTTTTAAAATGAAACCTTTTCACTCTTTGTAAAAGCTCCTTTGACGTTAATTCCATCCATTCATTTTGAAACCAATGTGATTAAAAAGGCCATGCCATGCCAAGGATCATCCATTGTGTCTCAGCAAAACCAGGCCTAATTCCTGAATGACAGCCCCTGCCTTAAGTAACTTTGAAAAAGTAACCAAGAACTCTGCTTTTACTCGCACAGGAAAGCGCGAGTATTCCTCCACAATGTATCAAACACCAGCTGTCTTCAAAAGAACTTTAACTATCTGTCACGCTCACTTGGTCTCCACGGGGGCGTTGCACGAAGCTACACGAGGGAAGTCTGCATGTGTCTCCTCTCTCACTATTACTTCACAAGGGCGGGTTTGCCTAGAATGTTGAAACGAGATGTTAACCGGCCGTGAGGGGCGGGTTAGACTCCCACCTCCCGTAACCTCCTAGTGCCCCTCTCTGCTTATGTCTCACCTTAGGTGTTTCAATGGCGGGCTCTCCGTCCTGCAACTGCATGCAGGGGCGCGGTATGGTTCCAGCCTCTCTTCTGGATCTAGTTGCTTCACTGATCCTGCGGGCTGTAGAAGAGTCTTGAATAACTTGACTGTATAGGTAAGTCTCTATGCCAATAGACTCTTGGTATAGTTTGCTTAAATGTCTTTTGTTGGCAAAGTTCTCACTATTGTTCTTTATTTCTTTACAGGTGCGGTTTAGGAGTGTTTCAGATGAAGGATTGTTGTCTCCCACGACGCTGAGCAGAATTCCTGCAGGTGAGTATTAGTGCGAGTGCGTGGCGTCGAAATGTACTATAAATGGTTCTTTTCCTGTGAGCGACTAACCTGCTGTTCTTACTTTCCTGTTCTGCAGGTGCAGTGTGACTCCGGAGCAGTGATCGCGTGAACCGCTTCAATGGAATTCAGGAAGAGTGCAGCCTCCAGGTGAGTATTGGCACTCTATGCGTGTGTTTCCTTTCTGCAGATGCGACGATCCAGAGAGCAGCTGAAGATAAGGTCTTTCGAATGGACCACTTCAGGTAAGGACCCAACCACTGTTCTTGCTCTTGTTCTCTCTTCGTTTCCTTTCTTCACAGGCGCTGATGGTTCGTGGTTCCCAAGGCAGGCGTGGCTGAAGATCGGGTAACTGGAGCTGAGCAGACACGGTGAGCGTTACGTTGCAAGAGTGCAGAATAACGCGAAGCATGTTCTATCTGTAGGGTGTGGTTTATATAGCCCTGCACAAGTAGTCCCAGGTAAAGTAGTCCCTCCAGCCACACCCTGCACAAGTAGTCCTAGGTAAAGTAGTCCTTCCAGCCACACCCGAAGCTAGACTGAATGGCTCAGTTTCTTTAGGCTGGGCTATGTGTAGTCCCATGCTGCTTACAACAAGATGGAATAGTATGAGCCTTCGGCAACCTTTTGGAGCCTTAAAGGTCCCCATGGGTGCCAATAACTGGGGTAGACTGGTCTGCTCCTGACGTCTAAGAGCATGCACCATGACACTATCTGAACCTCGTCAGTTTCATATACCAGTGTTCAGATAAAACTCATGCATTCAAAGAAAAATGACTTTAGCTGCAAGGACATTGTGGAAATCTGAGTGAGCTGCCCAAAACCGAATTAAAGAAAGACATGTCAGTTTGCATCATGTGTGAAAATAGGCTGCTTACAAAATAAGGAAAAACACTGTACACTGGTAAATAAAAGTTTTACTTGTCTTTAGAAATGTAAAGAGATTTGTTACTGGTGAGAATATATTACATGTGTTATTTGATTTAACATGCTTATTTAATTCTGGGTTTGGTATCAATAGTGAAAGATGTTGAACCCAGGGTGGCTTGAGTTACAAAGTTGACAAACAGGTTCTGCCAAGGGCGACGGCTATCTCTCTCAGATGACCCTGCCAACCCCATGATAATTATAGGGAGGAGCAGACTTTCATCTCTGTTGGAATTTAGGACAATGCCACTTCCCAGGAAAGGAAGCCGGAGGTGTCAAAGACCATACAACCTCACTCAGGCTGAAGCAACCCCCTATCCTGCTTGAAAGGAACTTCCAGTTGGTGTTAGCTGGGAAGAAAGAAATGATAGACAATTACCACATTTGTCTTAAGACTATCTTATAAAGAACTTTAAAAAGACTTGTATCCCAGCTGTCAAAATTGGTAAAAATGTGGAATTTGCACAGTGTAAAAGTGGAATTGTGGGATGTGTTTGAAAACTTTGGTAGAATGTTGTGACACACTCTGGACAGAAATGGTGATATATGTTGTATTACCAGAAAAGCATCCATGTTGCAAATGTCAAATGTTGTACATACATCCCTGGGGACAATTCACATCTGTTTATAAAATTGGTGAATTGTGAGCCAAATCTTTAATGTGTAAAATTACCAAAATGTGTCAGAAAGACGAAACAAGGTCACACAGTTTGGACTAATCTGTGCTGCACCAAATATGTAACATGTGTATCTGATTTACTAAGAGGTGGCAACTGCATAAATATCCCTTTTTGGCAAAATTGGATTTTCAGTAAAGGAAATGTGAGAGTTTCTAGATACAGTAAAAATCACTTTTTCTGATATCCAACCAATTGTGGTCAAGGCGGAGACTATGGCCTTGCCCAATGCTATTGTTAGGGGCGTTGGTAGTGAATCCTGCGCATGTCATATACTGTAATTATGTCATCTGGCATTTTAAATAAGGACCCCTGAGTAGCACTCAAGACACACCTTGATTCATGATTCCTACACCAGCATCCTGTTCCTGTCTTCATCTTGCATCTATCCATCTAAACTCCAGATCCCAACCACAAGGCCAAGCAATTGCTGATCCTGCTTCAGCTAGGCCTCAATTCTAAAATAATCCCCATAACCAAGGGAAGCACTGTGGTGTTTTGGGGAAGCAACCTGAATTTGCCTGGCTTGCTGCCACTCACTGCTATCCTGCTATCCTGATGCCCTAGAGTATCCAGTAACCAGAACTACCAGTGCAGAAGAACTATCCTTTGGTATCCAGTCCCTGCCCAGCTGACTCTGCCCCGCTGAGTTTGTCCGGCTGCCCTGTGTTAGACCAGATCCGTGTGGTGATCCAGAGAGCTGACTATCCAAAATCCAAACTAAAAGTGGACTGTGAGTATCAATAGATACCATAGAAACATAGTAAACCTTGCCTTGCTTTGTTCCATTCCAATCTCTAAGTCATCCAATCCTTATCCTGATAACTGCAATATTGTCACAATCATTCTTGAAACGCTGCCTTTGATTCCTTGCGCTAGTGCTAACCTCTTTAATAATTTTGTCTTGTGAAATCCTAAACCCTTAGTCCTCGCTCGGGTGATCGGGCTGGGTCTGCCAGGGCGGGCACGCAGGTGCTAGGGTTGATTCCAGAGATGAACGGAGCTTACTGTGTCTCAAGCTGGTAGCCTAGCCTGAATGCCCTAGTGTAGGGTAAAACTGTCCTTGTCAAAATTGATTTCTGTTCCTTTTTTGCGCCTTTATTTTCCAAAAACAAACCTCAATAGATCTTGCATAACTCACTCAGTTGAACAGCTGGAGACCTCATTTCACTTTCATATTGTACCTAAGATCCATAGCTACCTCGAACCCAAATAATATTTCACCCGTTTTTATTAAAAACCATTTTGGTAAATTCAGGCGGGATTTGCAAAAGTGTGTAATTTTAAAACGTGTCATTTTGGTTATAAACAATTTCGAATTGTATGCTTTTGCTCAATACATTGCTTGTGATTGCTAGTATATTTCCAGTGTTGCTCCAGTAAAGAATTGTTTTTGTTTCAAGAGTTTTAGACACATTCATTGTTTATCCATCCATTTCCGAGTGTAATTTTAGCATTGCCAGGGTTTAAATCTGTTTTTCTCTCTTGTTTGGGGAGGGAAAGCCAGATTTCTATTTGGTTTCTTATTTGTTATTCCTGATTACCCGCTGATTCTGTTTATACACTTAACATTGATTATTTGTGGGTTGAGGGAACGTTGCAGGGGGGAATTCTAACTCCAGTGCTATCTTTCCAAATATTCTAAAGTATCTCTATTCCCTGGTGTTTGTAGTTGTGTTAATAGAAGGTTAAACTAAGTGCATTGCTTACATTCATATTGTTCTTATCATCCCATTGGTGATAGCTGCCCCATATATTAAAAAGTGTGATTTTCTTGAATTTCTGAATAAATAAATAAATAAATATTACCTTTACCTACCAGCCTGGTTCCTGCTCCATTGTGACCCGGGGTATTTGAAAAGGTGGTGTGATATGAGTGGTGTATCTCTCAAATATTGAACCTTGATATAACAAAATAAGTATTTCAGTTGTGCACTGCATACTAGGCTAAAACCAGGGTGTATCGCCTGATTGAAATCCTTAACAACACTTTTTCACGGACAACGGACTAACACCAGAGCTGTATACCTGACATATCCCAAAACCCTGGTCAGACAATTACGGATCATTAAACAGACCAGACTTCCATCACTCTTCCCCGTACACAGATAAAAGGTGATGCAAAAAAGCAAACTCTGAGCGAGGCAAAATACAAAAGGAGAGGGCAGTTTCAAGATGGCAGTTTAATACAAGGAGAAAGATGGCGAGACCAGAGAGACTGTTATTTTCGTGAGCCTTGGAAAGTAAGAAACCGAAGACCAGGAACTAAGGCTGATCAAACCTTCACAGTGTGTCAGAGGTACCCTCAGCTCGCCTGCGTCGATAACCGAGGCAGGGAAGAGTGATTGCTGCAGTGGTACTGTCTTTGGCTTCTACAACAAAGCGGCATCAGAAAATACAGCAAAGCCGGTGAATCGGAGAGACTGATACCAAACCAGCTTGTGTTTTGAACCAAGGTTGAAAGCGGGAATTTCGTATAAAGAGAACAGTGTGTGAGGCGTTTGCGAGAAGCAAAGCAAAAGTAATTGGAAACTAAAAGGAGCAGTTGAAATTTTATAATTGAACTTTGGGAGGCCAAGTAAAAATACCATACACAGAGTGGTCCAGCGCCACATGGGTGCTCATTCACAAGTCTCTGTTAGGTATCCAACTGATGGTGAGTGTGAGAAAAAGGAATATTGAGATTAAAGTGGTCATGGAACGGATCAAGCTAAACCTGTGCACGTTTGAAAGTCTTCTATAATATAAGGTGCATCACAATTGGTTCAAGCCTGGCTGAGGGAGACTAATTGAGGAAAAGAAAGGGATCTGAGCCCTGCTGAGGGGGATCCGAGGTGAACGGTGAATCACCCGAGATAGAATTATTTGACATTGCCGTGAAAGGTATCTGAGCCCAGAAGAGGGGAATCCAACTTGGAACCTTTAATTTGAAAATGATCTGAGCCCAGCTGAGGGGCATCCAGAGTGAATACCCAACTTGAATACAGGTGAAAGGAAAAGAACATTTACGTATTGTTTTTGTACAGCATGACCTCTGAGTCAAGATACTTTCAAGAAGTAAAGAGGCTTGGACACAGAAGGTCCTGAACTGTGGAAATTGAACTGTATCCTTGTGCCGCAGAAGCCAGAGTGTGTGCTTTGCTCGAGTGTCCGGCCTTGCCCTTTGCTGAAAACGTGGGTAAGGGAGGTCAACAGCCCGAGCATCCTGACTTATAATTTTGTGAACACTTCTTTCTTTTTCATTAACATTACCCCACATTGTTTGTAATTTAGTGGTTTGGATTGGCAATAGTTGTTTTTATTAGTACCCGGCGAGGGCTCAATCAGAATGAAACAAGCATTCTGATGGGCCCTCGCCGGGGCATTACCCGGCCGGGAATCCCTCAGCTGGGATTCCACTGCCATTGTCCCGGTGGGGGGTGTGGCAGCCCCTCAGCGAGTGAGAAGGCTCGAAGCAGGGCTATCCCTGCTGCAAGCTCCACATGGCTGAGAAGCTGCCTTCGCCCCCGGCCGGGGACTTAGGTATGTTTATTTTCCCCTTTCCTCCCACCTCCTCGCCCTCCACACCCCACTTACCTTCTGCCTCCTTTGTCCATGGCGGGTTGCATGGCAGACTCAAGCCGTGTAGAGACTTGGAGCGGGGCCATCCCTGCTCCAACCCTCCACATGGCTGGAGGCTACCTTCATACCCCGCCGGGGATTCAGATACGTCTATTTTTTATTTATTTTCCCTCCATCTCTCCCACCTCCCCCACCCTCCCATCCCCACTTACCTTCTTCTCTTTCATATTTCAGGAGCGAATGAGCTGGGAACACTTCTGTTCCAAGCGCGTCTGCTCCCGATGGCCACTAAGGAAAGGGTAAACAGACTCAGTTTTCTCTTTCCCTGCGCCCATTTTCTTGGTCTTTTTTTTTTTTGTTTTTTCTGTCCCGAAACACTTTTAGTACCCCGGTCACGCAGATCTTGCGTGCCGGGTACTAATAGCAATATGAACCTCGCAGCGGGTGCATTACCGGGTCAGGTAATTCCCCGGGGCCTTCAAGAGGCCCTCGCTTCGTTCGGGCCTTTAACTATGGGCCCCGGGGCATTAACTGACTCGTTAATGCCCCCGCTGCTCGGGGCACATTGCTTAAGTATAGGCCCTTTTATTTTGAACAGACTCCACTAGGACTGCATTATAATTTTTTGATGTTCATAGCTTGCTCCCATCTGTAGATTTAGGTTAAGGTAGGAGTACATCACACCCTTGCGAAAGTACAATAAACACCCTTTTTTTGACATGCAAAATGGACATAAAGCAGACTACTGGGATGGCCACAGAGATGTAAAGCTTGGCAGAGCCAACGTCCCTAATCTAAAGCTAAAGTATAAAGATTTCTCGTAAGCCATACGAATTAGATCGATAAATGTTACTCGCGACTTGTGCAGTCTATTATCAATATAGTCAAAGCCAATAGACAGTTTCATGGCGTCGCTGATTAAATGATTTGTCACATGATTGTTAATGGCTAGGCTTATTGTCTCTCTTCTGACCATACAACAAGAGGGTGGATCTGTCCAAAGGTTGTGCAGATTCAAATTCGATAGACAATTTTTTACATGACTCAGCCATTTCGAGCTTCTGCCCCCCTCTAAACTAAGAAAATGTAGTGGCACATCCCGATATGATATCAAACCTTCCTTGTGCCACAAGAGATTCACTTAGCACACTTGAAAACGTATCTAATATCTGACTGGGTCTAAACTCAGCTTTGTCATCTCAGGTATGACACATAGTTCCAAGTATTTTAAAGAGGATGGCGTACAGGGGGGGCAAGAGCAACACGTTTTTAAAAAAACTTTCCTTTGCATGATTGTAAGTTATTTAAGTGTGTGTAGCCCCATAATTCTGCCCCATGTGCAGCTGCTGGACAGAATTGTTTCTGGAAAAGATTACGAGCAAGGGAGACTGCTCCCCTGCCATGGCTCACAAAAAAAAATCTATAGCCCCATTATATTTTTCCAAGTTTATTTTTGATTTAGCTATTTGCGACTCCCAACTTCTGGCATCTTGGTATCTAATCCCTTGGTAGTTGATAGAATCTACCCGGTCAAGCAAAGCATTCCCAATTCTTAAAGAGACTAACCCTTTTTTGGATGAGCTGTGCCGAAAAACCATAATCTTGGATTTTTTGACATTTAGTTCCAATTTTAGATCTAAACATTAGTCTCAAAGATCAATAAAGCCTTTTTGAGACCCGCCGGTGTTGTAGATATTATTGCAGCATCATCAGCATAACAAAGCAACCCGTATTTTACTAAACTCATCTTTGGGTAATCCTGGCACTCTTCTAACAGGACATCAATTATTTCTTGTATGTGTATGTTAAAGAGCAGGAGTGCAAGGACACATACTTGCCTCACTCAAGTGCTCACCTTAAACACGTTTTCGTATTCCCCCCACAACAAAGCAAACCTTTGCCTGGTTTTGAGAATGCATTGAGGATATTATAGAAATTAACTTCTGGAGCTTTAAGAGCTTTGAGTATACACCACAGGGTAGCCCTAGACATTGAGCCGGAAATGCCCCATCGGGTCCAATGGACCAAATTGGGAATCGGGAATACTCGTTACCGGCCAACCCTTGATCCGGCGCTAATAGCGCCTGATCGGGTGGCGGTAACTCTATAAGCCCAGGCGGTCTTCCGGGGGTAATACCGCCGGGATACCACCCAACTCGTGATGAGGCCCACAGAGTCGAAAGCAGGTTTGAGATCTAAAAATGCAACGTATAAATTCATCTTAAATAATATTACATATTTTTGAATTAAAAGAAATAGGAGAAAGCATTGGTCAATAGTATCAATGTTTTTCCTAATTCCTGTTTGGTGAAGACTACCTATCTGGTTTTGTATCAGACCGTGACTGTAAGTGGCTGAGAATAGACTTTGCAAAGATTTTCCCAGCCACATTTAGAAAATAAATAGGCCGATAGTTCAGAGGTGAATCTCTACATCCCTTTTTGAATAGGGGGATGATTATGGCCTGGCACCAAGAAGGCAGGGTATTATTTGTTGAGAGAATGGTGTTAAAAACCCTGCATAAAATGGGACCCACACAATCATCTCTTCTTTATAGAATTCAACAGGAATCCAATCAGGGCCATCTTCCTTTCTGTTTGTCACGGATCTTAGGGCTACACCAACTTCAGACATGCTCAGGTACATATCACATTATGTCACCTCATTAATTAGAAACTTCTTGCATTCATGCCCTTCCTCACCCGGGTGCAACCTATACAAATTGGCAAAATAAGACTCCCACTCGTCAGACAAAATTCCACATTGCTGCTCCTGGGATCCTTTCCTCATTTTACCTGCCACTATCCTCCAAAAAAGGATATTATCCCCCTGTTCTAAAGCCCTATGCATATCTGATAATTTTTCACACAAGAATACTCTTTTTTTTTAGCCCAATAATTCCTTATACGCTACTCGCAGGGCTTGCAGCTCACATTTTACAGGGCCTGTTCTAGATGTAACCCTCATTATAATCTTTATCTTGGCTGCATGACAATCATTATCGTACCAAGTTGGCCCAGCAATACACTTTCTTCTTTTCAGAGTTGCTACTATCGTTACGAAAGGTACACAAATAGACATAATGTTGTATAAATTAGTCATCACAGAAAGAGCGGTACTCTTAATGACACACATCGATGTTAGATCATTCCTTATGGTCTCATATATGACAGGCTTTTGACCTCGTTCAATTACTGTTGCCCATTTAAATGGTTTGCATGCTTTTACAGGGATCATAATCTTCTGTATTCTTTTCGTGCATGGTGCCATACCCAATTCTTGGCCCAATATGACAACAGACAAGGGGTAATGATCACTCTCAACCCCCCCCCCACTAATTACAAATTCAGAGAACAAATTGCATTGATCACCAGAGACAAAAAACAGTCAATTAATGAAGAGCCAGTTGGACCCACATACGTCTTCCTTGCCGGTTGGTCCTTTTGGAATTGTCCATTAAAGGCTCTCAAATTCAGTTTGAAAAGTGTTTTGCCACTTCTGAGGCCAGGGGGTGAGTTTTCCTTGCAGCATCTGCGATCATTTGTGGGATTCCCCATGCCCTGTCCTGATCTTCCCACAGGTCCACTTAATCTTTCAGAGGTTCGACTTGCATGTAAAAATCACATTCTACTACAACAAGACGACCTCGCCCCTTCAACAGTCGGGCGCTGGCAGTCTCATAAAGCAAATTCACCATCACCATGCCCTGCAAGCTTGATGGTCTATTATAGATATTAAAAATCATCAGTTACTTACCGCCTGTATTATCAAACATTATAGATATTCTTATAAGTACTGATGTTCAATCACTTTCTCTCCCAGGGAGGAATCTAACCATGTTGCCAGACCGCTGCTGGGCCTTTCTTTTTGGATGTTCTTTGCTGACACCGAGAAATTACCTATACCCCTGGAACAAAATAGGGCACAAGGCCCACGTTTCTTGAAAAATATCACTTTAATGTGTTCCTATAAAGTCACTCCATCCATGGAATTCCACCAGATTACTCAATCCTGCCACATTCCATGATAGTAATTTCTGACAAAAACCATGGGACTATCTGAAGCTACCCCCTCGTCAAGTTTTGCTACATCTCTCCAGATGGCCAGGAGCCTTGCTTGCACATAGTTCAAACTCTGGCTGTTGGTGAAGTGCCTAGAATCAAAGCAGACACCTGCTCCAATACCACCCCTACACGATTCATAGTCACAGTCCGCAGAGTAGATGTTGAGCAGGCGGGCCAATGAGCAGCTTGAAAAACCAAAACTGCAAATCCAATTGTATGTAGATGTTTGGCTTTGCTGCAAATTAGGTCAGTCACAGTAGATGAAACCAGTGTAACCAAAACCCAATTAGTTCAGCTTGACGCTTGTGGTAGTTCCAAGTTCACAATATCAACTGATGAAATACAACACAAATCTGGGACATAATGCAGCATTTGAATAAGCATGAGTGGTTCAGGAATGGACTAGCTTGTGTTGGATTCAGCTCAAAAATTATAATATATTTGAAATTGGTCCTCAGTGATGTTGCTCCTGACAATACCACCCGCCCACAATGCTCTTCCTGCGCCATCTCCGTTGGATGCCATAGGTTGAGACTCCAATGCAGGGAGGGCAAAGCGCTTGGGGGAAGCCTTCTTGACATTCAAACGTTTTTGTTTATAATTATTTACACCTTGATCCACACCTCGATCGGCCAAATTACTTTGCTCCATCTGTCTTGCGAATGAGTTTAATTCTGTTACCAGATGGCTGCCTTTTCTCGTCCAGCCATCGAGGGGCCACCAAACCAATGCCTGGCTCAAAACTCCATTGCTTAGGACATTAGAGATTATATGCTGTCCAGACGGCAATGCGACCTTGCCTACGGTTGCTTTCCCCATTTGGTTCCATTATACTCCACGCGTTTGGTTTGTATTGACAGCCAGGAAGCTAGCTGCTGTGTTTTTTTCCCACCTTTTTTCAGTTTCAGAGGTATTGGTAGGGTTGTTAAACAGAGATTGTTCCACACGCAATGCATTTGCAACTGTTTCCATCAATCTGGCAGTTATTTCCACTGCATCCTGAAGTGGTACTCCACCTACAGGCAACATTGGATGTGCTGCCTTAACCAGATATGTCCTTCCTGCACATAAGCCCCTTTACCCACCTTCCGCTCATTATTTAGGTTTGTGTCCATAGGTTTTGAATGAGAATCTATTATAATGTCCTCCACCAAAGCTAAGATTTGTGAGTGTTCTCGCTGCCCATTTGCTAAATTTGAACAAAGGAGGAATAACACGTCTAATTCAGCAATGGCAACGTTAGGCTGCGAGGTGGGGCAAATGGTGAGGATAAATTATCATCATATCTAGATGATGAAGACATACTAAGACATGATGCCCCCTCCACACTTTCATCATCACTGTGGACACATCCCAGAGGGTCCAGTGATATCTCCAAATTTGGACTCAGAGAATGATTAGCACACATTAGTACACATGACATACGCTGTAAATTCAGATAGTGATTTAAAAAGGATTCATTGTTGTCAATTATCAGAGAGCTACCGTAGATGTGTGTTGGTAGGTCACCCGTGTTAACATCTCCTGCTTCAACTTCACCCTTGTCTGCATTTAGTACGGGCTTGTTCTGAAAATAATACTTAAATGTCACCCGGGGATTAACCATTGCTCCCTTTCTGTCTTTATTTCGTTTTTTATTACATGGGGAAATATTAAGACCAGCACTGCCTTGTTTTGGGCTATGAGCTCGCTTCCCTGGACACAGCCCTATGCTACGCAGCCCATATCTTTGCTGTTTTACACCTTTCATCTTTTGGTCTGTTGTAGGCCTATAATAGGCCTTTTCTATTAGAGCGGTTAAATCTCGTCCAGAAAATCAAAGAAAATCTGAGTTATCAACCAGAGGTCAGTATCACCTCTCAGCCTACTGACATTTAGTTTTCCCAGCTCCAGGCTCTCCAGTCAGGCTTTTACAGAACGGATACTGAAACGTATTGCCATGAACCAACTCCCCAGCCCACCGGCCTACCAGCCCAACCTGGTGCCAAGTTCTCCATCCATCTCCTGCTTTCCTCTGCTTTCTAGCAGCCTTCTGGTCTTTTTGCCCAAGCAGTGCTGCTATAAGGGGCTGTAGGGGCTATAGGGGCTACTCCTCATGGATTGTAGAATTAAAGAATTAAAGAAATCGAGGATTAAATCAGCCAATATTGGTGAGTGAGCAAGCCTGTCCTCCACGGTGCTATGAGAGCTATGGGGTGCTATGTGGTGCTGTGTGCACTCACCACTTAGCACTTACCACTGGCTCTCCTCCTTGAACCAGGATCAGGGTAGGGCACTCACCTCAAGCGTGCAGCTCACCAAGTCCTTCTCTCAACTAGCACTGCCATTGTCGTACCGCCCAAGAGCGGAAACAAAAATGTAAAATGGCAGCTCACCCATGGAAAGCACCTGGGCTTTTCGCTCCTCCAAGCATGTGCAATTTTCAACCAGTGACAAAACTTGTATACGTTCGGCCAAGATTGGCTCGTGTACACCTACCCTCACATGATCTATTTGCTTAATCATGGAAGACATCAATTCTGTTTCACCAGTGCTGGCGTGGAGACATAAGAAGTGTTTGAAGAATCATAATCCATGTCTGCTGCTTCCGAGAAGATTGCAGGTGTGGGGGGTATGTAAATAAAAAACTTGCTAGAAACTCCCTGTCTGAATCTGCGGGCGGCTATAAAATACAAGTAACCCTAGCCTCAGATGGAATAGAGCAAATACCTGATGTCGATGTTACTTGAGAATCAGCCACCAGTGATAGATTTTGATATTGACTTCTTAGGCTTTTGACCAACCTTGGTGGCAGCATCATTGTTAGGCAGAAACCTGCGCAGTTCCCTTAGGGACCACTGCAAAAGATTTAAGACTACAGGTGTTTGGCAGTAAACCCACTTGGTAGCAGTCTGTACCACACAGATTCACTTGGTAGCTGTGGCTGAGCAGTCAGACCTCCCTCAAGAAGAGTTAGGCAGTATATAGAGTATACACAATAGGTACTGGGATACAGTAGCACAAGCAAACACTGACCAGAGCTTTGGTGTAAAAGTATATAGTTATTTATTTTAAGCACACACTTGTAAATTACACTAGCACAAAGAGAAAAGTAAATTCAGCACACAGTCACTATTATATATATATACAACCCTAATCACTTATTAGACAAGTCTTAATGAAAAACACCACTTATTTTCAGACAGAGGTGAGCGCTTAAAATAAGATGGCACTCTAACAAGTTATTAAAAAGGGAGGGAAAAAGGCAGAGTTATGGAAGCACACAAATTTCAATACTTTTTAAAAGAACCACAGTCAGGCAGGATAGGCAGAGTTCTACTGGAGAGCAAGGAAGTCAATTGCAAGGCCCACTCTTGGAGAGAGCAAGCAGAAGGGGTCCAGGTTCACACAGTGGGGTTATGCCCAAAGAGTCTTGTAGTTCGCACACAAAGAATGAAATTAAAGTCAGGAAAAGTTAGCTTAGGTTGTCCCAGGCCAGCCCAGGTTAGAAAGTCGAGGCTTTACTGTCACCCCGAAAGATCTGTCGCAAGGGAAGCCAGGCGGGACACAGCACCTTAAGTGTGAAGGAAGCTCCAGCGGGGGCAGTTGTTCCTGGCAGCGGGTGCAAGTCGGTGTTTCGTCCAGAGAAAGAGGAGGTCTCGCCGTGGAGGAAAGATGAAGGTCGTTGCACTGCCAGGGAAGAAACCAGGCGCGGAGTTCTTCGGTTAAAAGGTACTACCCTTCTCTTCGCGGTAGTGGTAAGCCGTGGTATTCCAGTTGCCGGGGTGCTTGGCACGAGCAAGGCGGCCACGAGATGCTCCAGGATGGTGAAAAGAAGGCAAAACTGTTTATCCCCACCAGACAAAGGAAGAAGACTCTCCGGACTGGAGATCTCCTCTGTCGTCGGAAAAAGTGGTGAGACGGATCAGCAGGGCTCTACCGGTGGTGTTGTCGTTGCAGGTCGGCTGAGCTTCTCCCTCTTCGGATTCTTAGGTCCTGTGGCGACTTCTGAAGTTCCAGTCCCCAAAGCAATGCTTTTATGCAGCAAACCCCCATTCATTCAGCCTAGCTGTCAATCAACCGTGCTAAGTGGTGAGCCGGCCGGCTCACAACTTGTGCCAATCACACAAGAGTGCGACTTGAGTTGCCAAGGCAACTCAGTCCAGGGTGCCTAAACCCCCTCCCACACCCCCTGTGGTACCCAGACAGAGTGGCACCACTTTTGGAAGCTTCTGTGGAGAAGCCTGCCAAAAAGTGGAACAAAGGGCTCGACTTGGGTTGGAGTCACAGAAGAGAACACAAACGCCATTTTAGAATCGAGTTCTGGCAAAAGATACCAACCGGTGAATTAATATTAAATAAATAAACCGGCGGTATGTTCGAGGCTTTAGGAATTAAATAATTAAAGTTGGTAGCCTCGAACAATGGGAAAATCCCATAGAGATATATTCGCGGTCGAATATAAAAAGTAGTATCCACTGCCACCAGCCAAAACTCGATCAGGGGGGATGGAGACGTGCCCTCTCGAACAACAAACCCCGGGGCAATCGAATTGCCCCGACCAGTACGTCCACAATATGATGGTTTGTACTGGTTTCTGTTCATAATTTGGGACTAGTAAAGCCAATGGTGACTTTACATGCCAGTAGTCAGTCCCAGGGTATGGAGTCTATGTTGGGGGGTCGCTACGACACCCCTGGGTTACGGCACGGAGGGTGCTGTGTAACCCACATTAAAAACACTTGAGACCCTATGGAGTAAAAGACCCCATAGACCATAAAACACATGGAAAGACAAAGGAACACCTCAAATCATGTCTAAGAGTGGGAGTAAAAGAGTCTCACTCTTAGCAGAAGAAAAAAATAAACCCCAAAAAACCAGCAAAGCTGCTGGGGATCACTAGGTTTGGGAAATTAGCCTTTACAGAGAATTCTACCTAACAACCGTCAACACCCATTTTTCCTTTTTTTTTGCATGGCACTGTAGTTAGCCGAATACTAGAGCAATTCACTTCTACTGGGGAAATAGGACCCTGAGTTTCAATTTCAAGGTTCATTGCAGCCACTACTTCTAACAGGGAGGCATTTAAACCTCCTCCACCTTTTGCCCCTCTTTGTAAATCGTAAATAGGTTTTTTAGGGATATTCGAGTTTTCCGCAATTCTAAAATAAAGTTGCCATTGTAACCATGCAAGAGGGAAGAGAGCAATAAACAAAAAACAGTTATCTCTTCAAAGATTGCAGTAGTACAAAAGTGTATGGCACAATTGATCATTGAAAGGAGGCCTGCCTCTCCTGTTGCAAGACTGCCCACGCCTTAGTAAGCACTCTCGCCCAGTGCTACAAGATTAGCATGTGTAAAACCAGATCACAAATCACTTTTCAAAAAACAGTAACCAAACGCTGGGTGATTTTCACAGTGCAAATTATAATTGTCCATACTCAACATTCAACAACTTCCTTCTAAGTGGTGGAGCCTATGCCTCTGCATTCGACATGACAGCACCCCCACTGATGTGCAAAGATCATTGTGACTCCTCCCACAATTTTCCTTCACATCCTAGTGGACGAGCTACAGACTGCCGAATGCACAATTGCTTCACAAAAACTTGCCAAACACGAGCGCTGATGCACTGACATGTTTATGTTTATGTTTGTACATTTGTAGAGCGCTCCTGCTACCCGAAGGCTTACGGGCGCTGACTCACAGGCAGAGAACAAACACAACAGAAACAGGCCTGGAATGAAGGGTTGTCCTATAGGATAGTTAGAATATCTTATTACTTGGGACCAAAAAAACAGAACAGCCTTCAATTTCTTCTTAAAAACCTCAGTCGAGGCTATGGTTCTCAATCCCGGCATTAAGGCATTCCTAGCTAGCAGTGCCACTATACTAAATGCTCCATTGCGTGCTTTATTGGTGTTGCAACAAGTGGTGTTAAGAAGGTTTATGTTATCTGATCTCAGAGACCATGTGCTAGGTTTTTTTTACCATGGATTCCATTAGGTAGGATGGTATTTGGCCCACAATGCATTTGAGGGTTATGAGTAATAGCCTAAAATGCACCCTGGCCTGCATAGGGAGCCAGTGAAGACCCCTGCTTGCCTCTGACACACGGTCTCTCATGTGAAGGCCCTTGATGACCCCAACCCCCCATTCTGGACAACCTGGAGGTGTCGAAGATCTGTTTGAGAAATTCCCACTAGCAGGCTACAGCAATGATCCAGTTTGGAGCCTATAATGGCCCTGTCCAGTGTCTCTGAATTTTTTTCAGAGATTAGAGAGTGAAGATGCCGAAACAATTTGATGAAATAAAAGAAGGACGAGATCAAAATGTTCACCTGGGCTTTCATATTTAGGCTTTTATCAAGAAGAATACCTAAGGTCTTCACCTTTCTCTGAACCTCAATACTGCAACTGGCTATATTAAAATGATTGTATATCGAACCCAATTTCTCAAGTTAGCATCTGAACCAACAAGCATGAGTTCTGTTTTTGAACTATTAAGGGCCAAGCCATTTGGCACCATCCAGTTTTGGTTCTTGTGATATACTTTGTTAATGTAGATTTCGACCTCACAATGCGAACCTGAGATGGGAATGACGCATTGCATAATATGCAAAAACAATCCCTTCATGTTCCAGCATATAGAAGAATACTATCATGAAAATATTATTAAAACATAGGGAGAAACATGCTCCCTGCGGAACCCAATACAACAGAGATCTTGGTTTAGCTTCTGTGAGGTCGCTTGCAACTCTTACTTGTCTGCCACTCAAGAAAGAGGAGATCCATTGAATCGCCTTAGTGGAAAAGTTTGCATTATCCCTTAGCCTGGTGGACAAGATGGCATGGTCCACCAGGTCATAAGCTGCTGAGAGGTCTAAAATCATGACTACGGATATTTGACCTTTGTCCATGCCTTGATGGAGTTGAGATTTCAGAGTTATTTCCATGGTTTTGTCGAAATCTGGATTGATATTTGTGAAGAATTTGATTATTATCTAAAAGCGGCAAAATTTGATTGTAAGCGACTCTAAATAGAATTTTCAACAGAAAAGCAGTGTTCGTGATAGGTCTATAATTGGATGATGTCAGTGGCCAGAGATTCGTTTTTTTCGGTAGTGGAGTAATCCAGGCATTTTTTATATCATCTGGAACCCGATTTTGTTCAACGGAGGCATTAACAAATATCGTAAGTGCTGGGATCAATATAGGAGAACACTCCTTAATCATAACGGCAGAACAAGGATCCCTTTGCAACTCATGCTTTTTAATTGAGCAATGGTTTTAGCCAGTTCTTTTTCAGATATCGGTGAGAAATGTAATGTTTGAAGCTCCTTTACTTTATTAGTAGGAGTGTTTACATTATCTTCAAGATCTTGTTTACTCATAGATCATTTTTTCTCCTCTGTTGCATCTCTGATTTTGTCTAATTTATAAAGCTTAGCTTCCTGTATTTCTGTGCCCCAGGTATCATTTTTGAGAATAGGGTCTTGAATAGGACCTTGAATATGTTATTGCTCTTTTAATATTTTAAAGAGTTCCTTGCTATCTGATTTGGCATTCACTATTCTTGCATTTAGTGACTCCTTTTTGGCTGATATCCCAGATTGTTTATAGTTGGCAGCAGCAGTTTTATAGGTGGCTAAACTGGATGGCTCTCTAAGCTTATGCCAGGCACAGAACAACTTGATTTTTTTGGTCTTAACTTCCATGAGATCGTTGTTGAACCAAGCATTTTCCTATGTTTGGTCTGGTGTTTTATCTTGACAGGGGCAAACATCTCAGGTTTCCTTATATGCCTAATCAAAGTCCAATTAGTTGAGCGTTGCACTGGAGAAAGAAATCCACTTCAGATGCAGGAGCAAGGGATCAGGTATGCCGACTGCACAATCGCTTCACAAATACATGCCAAACATCAATCAATTACTCAAGCAAAGCTTTTTAAAGGCCAAGAGAATAACTCCTTCCTCTTGGCATCACAATTCCCTCCTGGGGAGCTGTCTCTCTTCCCCAGATCTCTTTCAAATACTTAGAAGCCCCTAAGGGTATGAGTCTTCCTTGGGGGTTCTCTGCTCAACAAAACAACTAAGACTTTTGTTTGCCTGGTATACTCTCCTGTGAGGGATTTTTTTGTGTGGTTCCCTTTGCACACTTTCAAACCTGCGCTTTCCTTGTATACTCTCCTGCCTGGGCTTTTATCATGTGATTCAGTTTACACACTTGGAAACATGACTTTGCCTGGTATACTCTCCTGCCAGGGGTTTCCTCATGTGATTCACTTTACACACTTGCAAGCTTGACTTTGCCTGATATACTCTCCTGACAGGGGTTTTCTCATGTGATTCACCTTACACACTTGCAAACTTGAATGCCTTGTATATTTTCCTGCCAGGAATGTTCTCATGTGTTTGTTTGTTTGTTTATTTATATAGCACACTGAGCCCTAGGGCATCTGGGTGCATTACTTGGTTACAATGACAGTATATTTACAGTTACATATGATACAGGTGGAGACACATTAAATATTTACAGTTGCATATTGTTACAAATTCAATGATACAAGACGAGTTAATTACAGTTACATATGGTACAAGCTTGTAAATGACTTTACGGTGAGGAGAGGCAGTGATTACAGTAGTAATTACTGAGGTGTATCTGACGGTTCTTAGTGTTCTTTTGAGAGAATTCATGTTTTAGAGTTTTTTTCTGAATTGGTGGAAGGAAGGTTCTGTTCTTAAGTTCAGTGGTAGTGTGTTCCACAGTTTAGTGGCAAGCACTGGGAAGCTGTTACCTCCAGCTTTCTGCAGTTTGAACCTGGGGACCTTCAGGCAGTGAGCTTGAGCAGATCTGGTGGGACGAGCAGTGGTGTTTCGGGACAGGTTGTCGGCCAGGTAGCTAGGCGCCAAGTTGGCAAGGCACTTATTAGTGAGTGATAAGGTTTTGTACTCTATCCTTTGGGTGATGGAGAGCCATTGGGTGTTGCATCTAATATCCAAGATATGTTGGGACCTTGGAATATTCAAAGCTGCTCTAAGGGCATTGTTTTGAATTACTTGCAACTTGTTGAGGTTGCGTTGACTCTTGCCTGATTATAGTGCATTGCAGTAGTCAATTTTGAAGAGTGCTAGCGCTCTGGCTATGGAGGTGCAGTTAGTTGGGAATAGAAATGGCCTGCATGTTTTAATTAGCTAGCAGGTGTAGGTCGGTGGCTGAGGATATTGCGTTAATTTGTCTGTTCAGGGTAAGTGAGGAGTCTAAGTAAATTCCTAGCATTTTGACATCCTTGGATACCATTATGTTGTTGCTGTCAATGTTAAATGATGAGTGTTGTCTGTCGAGATTGTTAAGTCTGAATTGAGAGCCTAATAAGAGTAACTCAGTCTTGTCATTGTTGAGGCACAGTCCATGCTTAGCCATATAATCTTGGATGATAGTATAAATGTCATTGAGGACTTTTGAATCTTTGATGTAGTCTCCGGTTAAAGGGAGAGTATTTGGGTGTCATCTGTGTAATTCATGTAGATGACACCCAGATCATGTTATTCACTTTACACACCTGAAAACTTGACGTTGCCCTGTATGCTCTCCCACCAGTGATTGTCTCATGTGATTCACTGTACACACTTACAAACTAGGCGTTGCCTTGCATTTACCTTGTTGTATATTTCTTGCATTCACTTTGTTATTATTCCGAAGACATCAGGTCTCAAATTCCCTTTCATTCACGTTGCTTGCTTTCATCTATCCTCGATAATGGAGTGCCCCGGTCTCCTAGTTTCCTTCTTGGGACTCATCGGCTTTCCTTGGCATTCTCCAGCTCTTCCGTGATAAATGGGCTGCAGCGTTCCAGGCTCCTGCTTTCCTTTCACGGGCTCATTGGCTTCGTCCAGCTGCTCCCACATTCCTTGTGACTCTCACCTTGCTGTGCAGCCCTTTTCCATGTTCGGCCGGCATTTCTACAGCTGCTCGGCTCCCACGGCCATCAGGGAAAATTCCCTCTTATACCTGTCGTGGCTCTGATATGGCAGACTAGCATCTTGCAGTCTTCCTTCATCATGGTCCACATGAGACCCATGAGCCGGTTGGCTACACGGTCAGCGTTGTGGCTCAGTTTTCCTTCGGTCTGCACCGAGAGGACAAAGTTTACCCAGGGAGCATCCCCGCTCTCTATGCTAGTTGGGATTTTTAAATGTCCTGGCACTTTTTTCAAACACTATAGCGCATGATGTGCTTCTCCGACTCATTGATCTTCCTTACTCCGTTCAATCTTCTCGTCCCAGTATTTCTATGCATATGGGATTGATAGGCAGTTCTTCGTCGCTTACTCATGGAGTATTGAAAAATGTTATTAGTAGTTTTTGTGGTCTGTAGATAGTGTAAGGCATAAGGAATTGGGGGAACATCCCTATAAGGGAAAGGGAGACAGCCTGTCTCATCCGATGACTGTCAACTTCCCACTATGAGGGTCGCCTTCCCCCATGTGATCTTCCCTCGCATAGCCACCACCCAGAGTCAGGATCAGGTAGCAGATGACATCCCCTGGCCACATGAGGAGGAGTCACCCTTGGGGAAGAAGTGATGACACTATCAGATTCATCACAGTTTGTAGAGTAACAACCAAAGAGAGATAGTTGTAAGAAACAATAATGATTACATGTTTTTCCGGGTAGCTCCTGAGCACCTAAATATGTACCTGCTCTCTCTCTCTCTCTCTCTCTCTCTCTCTCTCTCTCTCTCTCTCTCTCTCTCTCTCTCTCTCTCTCTCAACACGAAGCAGCAGTTGAGGGAGAAAACAAGAACAGGAATGGCCATTTTTTTTGTATATTTCTTTGTTACTGTTTAATATGCTATGACTTTTCAAAGTGTAGTGATGAGCAGGGCACGTCCAGCAATATTTTAGTGGGAGGTCACAGAATGTTTCTCTTTGTTACTTGAAAATATGGTTATATTTCAGGCAATCAACTTTTCATTCTGCCGTATAATATTTAAAAGTTGAGGCTTCACTTAGTTAAGCAATAACCCTTGTGTTACTTTAAATATAGTCGATGTAAACTGTATGTGTATAGAGCAATGACTCAATCACTATGCACATGATGTATAGCATCCATTGTGCTACTGCCAATTGGAATATTACTCAATGATTTGTAACTCTCATACAGACCCAGCAATTACCTCCTCCATTTACTTCTTAATGGATTGTGTCATATTGCAGCTAATGTTTATCTGAGACAATTCAAAGGAGATTAAACATATATCGTGTACTCTAAACTGCAGAAAGACATAAAATTAATGAAGAGAGATTTTTAGGTATAGTCATGAAATGCATCTGTATTTTTTAAACATTAAGCTTATTTAGGTGGTAAAACATGACAACGAATCAACGGGACAGGACCACTCCTGCGTCTTATCACATTAATCAGGCAACTCATTTATTTTCATCAGGGTTTAAACCAGAACAAAAACCAAATGTAATGTTAGCAGTATTTATTTGAGCATTCTATTTCACAACAGTCTCTTTGTTTTCTTTATTCATAAATACTCTCATTATTTCATTTTGGAAATACACGACCAAACGCCTTTTGCAATGGTACATTTTTCTAGTACTGCCCAGAATCACTGAAAATAAGGGGCAAATGCGCAAAGAAATTACTAGGGAGCTTTTTTTCAATTAAACCGTGAATTGCTCAGAGGAGACAACTTCCGTTTGCACATGAGAAGTGGAAAGAGATGGCAGAGGTAGCTTTATAATTCTCTATTTGCCATCCGCAGTGCAACTAGAGTGATCCCAATCATTCTGGTGAAACTGGCACAAGTACGAGATATAAAAAAGTGGACCTATACTCTTAAGAGTGGTGTGAATGTGAAACTGAAGCAACCCAATCAGCAATACATATTACTACAGCAGTCCAAAATAGAGGAACACCTAATCAAGGTTATGAAAACAAACTCCCACATCCTTCTTCCCGCGTTCTAGTGCACAATGGTAATCTTACCTTTACCTCCACATCCCTCTTCCTTGTCACAGTCCCACCACATTCTTCCTCATCAGTCCCCATTGCCACCAAGTCACTCTTCCTCGTCACAGTCCCACGCTACCACCATGTTACTCTTCCTAATCACAGTATCCCACTACCACATACCCATTATTTCTCATCATAGTCCCTTACTACCACCACCTCACTCGTCCTCATCACAGTCCCCCACTACCACAAACTCATTCGTCCTCATCAAAGCACCCCATACCATCAATTTGCTCTCCCTCCTCACAGTACCCCACTACCACCACCACACTCTTCCTGGTCACATTATACCACTACAGCCACCACAGTACTCCATTATCACCAACTCACTCTTGCTCTTCAGAGAATGCCTCTCTTTCACCACTGCAGTACTATTCTTCCTCACAATCTTCCACAACCACCATCTCAGTCTTCCTCATCACACTGCACCAGTATCACTGCATCACTCTTCCTCTTCATAGTCGCCCACTATCACCACTTCACTTTTTTCTCATTATAGGCCCTCACTACCAAGAAAAAAAACTCTTCCTTGTCACAGCTTCCCATACCAGCATATCACTCTTTGTCATCACAGTTTCCCCACTACAATCACCTCACTCTTCCTCATCACAGTTACTACCACCACATCTCTTTTCCTTGTCACAGTACCCCACTACCACCAACTCACTCTCACACTATACAGCCCCTCAGTACCACCATATGACTCAGACTCATCACAGTACACCACTACCACAACATCACTTTTCATCATCACAGTACACCACTACCACTAACTCACTCTTCCTCATCACAGTCCCCCACTACCACCACATTACTTTTTCTCATCACAGTGCCCCAGTACCATCAACAAACCCTTCCTTGTCACAACCTCCCATACCACCATCTCACTCATTATCCCACTACAACCATGTCACCTTCCTCATCACAGTCCCCCACTACCACCACATCACTCATTTTCATCAAAGAACCCCACCAACTCACTATTACTTGTGACAGTCCCCGGAAGCCATCACCTTGGACTACATTTAAGCTACCCTATATGGGAATTGCTGGAAGGCTATTTCTGGCAAAAGTTCCTTTGTCTGCCAAGTTGAGTTCTGATCGCTGCAATCCGCTATGAACTGGGGCTGGAGCCATTATGCACAATGGTCCTCTGGAAAACGGTGACTCTGCTACGAAAACTAATAATGACATCATCAGCCAAACCTTATCATATTCCGAGTCCAATACTAGGCTTGCCTTACACTGGATTATTGAAAGAGTGGTACAGGAAGGTCCGAGAACAACTGGTTCATGAAGACATTCTGTTGGACACACTTGGAAACAGCCCTTGTGCAGTAAAGAGAAAGCTGATCTATTGTGATTGGATCAAAACCCTGCGTAAAAGATCCACATTTGCAAACTCACTGGATCTGAGCTGTGAAGCGAGAGCAATCAAAATGATCCCAACATATTTGGAAAGGTTCCCAGGTCAATATCACTGCGATTGAACGTATACCAAACCAAGGAAATGTTGCATATGAGACATCAAGCAGACATCATGGATAATCATTGTAGCTTTTGTAAAAATGCTTTAGAGTCCTCAAAACATCTGGTAATAGAGTGATATGATAGTTTATTTATATATCGCCTATACACAATGTGTTTCAAAGTGCTTCAAGGTAAGGGAGGGAACAAGGGAAAATACAATTACATTCTTACAGGCCATGAACAGTAAGGATGTGAAATTAACTATCATACTCGGCCTGACGACATTTCAGATATTACAAGAGTTAAGACATAGATAAGGAAGGGAGGGGGAGAATGGGAAGGAAATGGAAACAGACAGACGACTTCCGTGCTAGACCTGACAACATTTCTGGTAGAGCCGGAGAAAAACAAAAGGTGAGGGAGAGGGGTGCAGAAAGGGAGGAACAAAACAAGCGACTATCATACTAGGGCAGACAACATTTCAGGTACTGCTGGAGGGGTAGGTGAGGAAAGAACAAGTAAGGGGAGGGAGGAGGTGGGAGGAGACAGACGAGGTTGCTATCATACTAGATCCAGGAGCAATTCTGATAGAGTAAGTGCATAGAAGGGGATGAGGGGAGGAGATAGGAAAAGGGATAAAGGGAGAGGAGGATCCACCTGCACCTGCTCCCCATCTGCAAAGGAAAAGAGGCTGGAGGGATGCTTAAGTAGGGAAAAAGAGCGACAACCTGGAAGGCACCAAGTGGGCAGGGCTTAGGCCAGGTGACCTAGATCCACTTGCACCTGCTCTCCATCTGCAAAGGAAAAGAGGCTGGAGGGCTCCTTAATTAGGGAAAAAGGGTGGCAACCTAGAAGGCACCAGGTGGGCGGGGCTTGCTAAGTGGGAAAAAGAGCGTCCACCTGGAAGGCACCAGGTGGGCAGTGCTTAGGCCAGGTGACCTAGATCCACCTGCACCTGCTCCCCATCTACCTAAATGGCACAGCATTAAACACTTAAGAAAATGTGTACACACTCTGTGTGATGTTTAAAGAAGGAGATATATTACAACAGTGCCGGCCCAACACAATACGTTTAGGAGACATCGATTTTATGTTCTGCATGAGAATGAAATAAAATGTAATAAAAGTTTGTAATAAACTGAATTTCAATAAAAAAAATCAAATAAAAAATACTCAACTTACACCACATCACTCTTCCTCATCACAGTCCACCCTTACCACAATGCCACTCTTCCTCATCACAGTACCCTACTACCACATCACTTTTACTCATCACATAATGCCACAAACTCACTATTCATTGTGGCAGTCCCCCACTACCAACACATCACTCTTACTCATCACTGCAACCCACTCACACCCCATCACTCTTCCTGGTCATGGCCTCCCGTACCACCATCACACTCTTTGTCATCACAGTATCCCACTACCACTGCATCCTCTTCCTCATCACATTCCCGGAATCTCACCATTTCTCACTTCCTCATCACAGTCCATCACTAATGCCACATCACTCTTCCTCATTACAGCCCTCCACTACCACCATCACAGTACCTCAGTACCCCAAAATCACCCTCCTTCAACACAGAACCCCACCAACTCACTATTCCTTGTGACAGTCCCCCACTACCACCACCTTACTCTTCCTCATTGCGATACCCCACTGACACCACATCACTTTTCCTCATCACAGTCCATCAGTATGTTACTCTTCCTCATCACAGTACCCCACTACCACCAACTCACTCTTCCTCTTTTCAGAACCCCACTAAAACCTACTCACACTTCCACTTCCCAGCCCCCACTACCACCATGTCACTCTTCCTCATCAAAGTACCCCACTACCACATGCCAGCCTTCCTTATCACAGACCCCTGTTAGCCCATATCACTCTTTGTCATCACAGGCCCCCATGACCACCACCTCACTCTTCCTTATCACAGTCAGTCACTACCATCACACCACTCTTCCTTGTCACAGTACGTCACTACCACCAACACACTCATCTACTATACAGCCCCCACTACCACCATGTCACTCTTCTGAAACACAGTACCACACTACCACCACCTCACTCATCTCCATCACTGTACCCCACTCACACCCCATCACGCTTCCTCATCACAGTACCCCACTAAAACCAACACACCCTTCCAATTTAGAGCCCCATGCCACTCTTACTCATCAAAGTACTGCACTACCACCATGCCACTCTTCCTTATCACAGCCCTTGCCAGCCCATCCCACTCTTCCTCATCACAGTCCCCTACTACCACCATACCACCATGCCACTTTCCTTGTCTCAGTGCTCGACTATCACTAACTGACTCTTCCTTGTCACAGCCCCCCCCCACCATCTCACTTTTTGTCATCAGAGTACCCCACTACCAGCAAGTCACTCTTCCTCGTCACAATCTCTGACTAGTGTTAGGCAGAAACCTGTGCAGTTCCTTTAGGGAACACTGCAAAAGATTTAAGACTACAGGTGTTAGCAGTAAACCCACTTGGTAGCAGTCTGTACCACCCAGATATACCTGGTAGCTGTGGCTGAGCAGTCAGACTTCTCTCAAGAAGAGTTAGGCAGTATGCAAAGTATACACAATAGGCACTTCAGACACACCAATACAAGCAAACACTGACCAGAGCTTTGGTATCAAAGTATATAATTATTTATTTAAAAACACACTGTTTGAAACACTCCAGCACTCTTGTTGTAAAATATTCTAAACACAGTTACTATTGTAATATATACACCCCTTTTTCCTTATCAGATAAGTCACAGTGAAACACTACTTATTTTCATACAGAGGTGAGCGCTTAACTAGATGGCACTCCAATAAGTTTGTGAGAAAGGGAGGGAAAAAGACAGAATATGGAAAGGTACACCACTCTAAGGTTCAAGAACACTGTTAGCAAGGCAAAAGAGCAAAAGTCACTGGTGAGCCCAAAGGCTGGGCCCACTCTTAGAGAGAGCAGAGCACAAATGCACCCAATATCACACAGTTACACTAGGCTTAGAAAGTCTTGCAGAGGGTTCAAAAAGAGTTTAGAGAGGCTTAGGAAAGTTTAGCCAGGGTGTCCCAGGCTAACCCAGGTTCGAAAGCCGGGGGCTAAATCTACCCCGTACAGTCGGTAGCAAGGGACGCCAGGTGGGACACGGTACCTTAAGTGGGAAGGATCCTCCAGCGGTGGCAGTTGTTCCTGGCAGTGGGTGCAACTCACATCGTCGTCCAGGGGAAGAGAAGATCTCGACTTGGAGGAAAGATGAAGGTCGTTGCACTAGAAACCAGCTGCAGAGTTTTCCGGTTAAAGGTGGTACCTTTGTTCGCGGTTGTGGTAAAACGTGGTATCCCGGTTGCCGGGGTGCTTGGCACAGGCAAGGCGGCCACGAGGTATGTCGGGAAGGCGAAAAGACAGTGACACTGGTTATCCCCACCAGTCAAAGGAAGAAGACTCTCCGGCGTGAGATCTCCTCTGTCGTTGGGAAAAATGGTGAGATGGTCCAGCAGGGCTCCACCGGTGGTGGCGTTGTGGCAGGTCGGCTCAGCTTCTCCCTCGTCGGATTCTTAGGTCCTGTGGCGACTTCTGAAGTTCCAGTCCCCAAAGCCCTGCTTTCACTCAGCCTAGCTGTCACTCAAACATGCTAAGTGGTGAGCCGGCCGACTCACCACTTGGGCCAATCAGGACGGAGTGCGACTTGAGTTGCCTAGGCAACTCAGTCCAGAGTGCCTAAATGCCCCTCCACCCCTCCTAAGTACCCCAGACAGAGTGGCACCACTTTGGAGGGCTTCTGTGGAGAAGCCCGCCAAAAAGTGGAACAAAGGGCTCGACTTGGTTTGGAGTCACAGAAGAGAACACAAACGCCATTTTAGAATCAAGTTTTGGCAAAAAATACCAACCGGAGATTTAATATTAATTAAATAAACTGGCGGTATGTTCGAGGCTACCGTAAATAATTAAATAAAGATAGTAGCCTAAACAATGGAAAATCCCATAGGAAAATATTTGCGGTTGAATATAAAAAGTAGTATCCACTGCCACCAGCCAAAACTCGATCAGGGGGGACGGAGACGTGCCCCCTCGACTAACAGACCCCGGGGCAATTGAATTGCCCCAGCCAGTACGTCCACAATATGATGGTTTGTACTCATTTTGTTCAGAATTTAAGACTAGTAAAGTCAATGGTGACTTTACATGCCCTGGGAGACAGTAGTCAGTTCCAGGGTATGGAGTCTAGACTGGGGGGTCACTATGACACCCCTGTGTTACTGCACTGAGGGTGCTGTGTAACACATATCACAAAAACACATGAACACCTATGGGGTAAAAGACCCCATAGCTCATTAAGCACATCTAGATTCAAAGAAACACACTCAAATCATGCCCAAGAGTGAGGGTAAAAGAGTCTCAACTCTTGGCAGGAGAAAAAAATAAACCCCAAAAATCCAGCAAAGCTGCTGGGGGACTCATTAGGTTAGGAAATTCAGCCTAAACAGAGAATTCTCCCTAACACTTGCCCCCCCAGACTAAGGGACAGGAGGATTTAATCCACTCCTGGATGAACCTCATACCTCTAGTCGATGGCATACATCCTAGAGAGTCCATCAGCATTTTGATGGTGACACCCTGACCTGTGCTCAATGGTGAAATCAAACCCTTGCAGGCAGATTGACCATCTCAATAGTTTTGGATTTTCTCCCTCCATTTGCATTAACCATCTCAAGGGTTGGTGGTCAGTCTGAATGACAAAAGTAGAACCATACAAGTATGGCCTAAACTTCTTCAGTGCCCACACAATAGCAAAGCATTCTCTTTCGATTGTTGCCCACCTTGTCTCAGGATTCTTCAGTTTACGGCTGATGAAGCAAATGGGGTGCTCCTTACCCTTCTCATCCAGTTGACTTAGAACTGCACCTATACCTACATTGGAAGCATCAGTTTGTACAAAGAAAGTTTGGTGGTGGTCAGGAGCTCTCAATACTGGAGCTTGGCAAAGAGCTTTCTTCAGTTTTTCAAAGGCCTGATTGCACTCCTCATTCCATTTGACCTTTTTAGGGAATTTTGGAGAGGAGATTACATTCAGTGGAGAAGCTATGGTCCCATAGTTCTCAATGAAATTCCTGTAATACCCAGTGAGGCCTAGCAAGGCTCTCACTTGGGTTTGAGTAGTAGGTGTTGTCCAATTTTGCACAGCTTCAATCTTGCTGAGCAAAGGCCTTATTTCTCCACCTCCTACCTCATGCCCAAGGTAGACCCCCTTACTTTGACCTATCTGGCATTTACTTGCCTTGATAGTCAAATTGTCCTGTCCAAGAGCCTGCAAAACATGTCCTAGGTGGTTCACATGATCCTCCCAGAAGTGGCTGAAGACTGCAATGTCATCCAAGTATGCCATGCAGAAGTCCTCCATCCCAGCTAGAACTTGGTTCACCATCCTTTGGAATGTAGCAGGTGCATTTTTTAATCCAAAAGGCATGACCTTAAACTGGTACAAGCCAACTGGGGTGGAAAATGCAGTTTTCTCCTTGGCATGGTCTGTCAAGGCTATTTGCCAATAGCTGACGTAAGGTCAGATGTGCTGAGGTACTTGGCTGCGCCAAGTTTATCCACCAACTCATCTGTCCTTGGTAAAGGGTGGGCATCAGTCTTGGTGACTGCATTAAGAGCTCTTTAGTCCACACAGAATCTCAAGTCTTTGGATCCTGCCTTTGGTACTAACACAACTGGGCTAGACCATGGACTAGTAGAGGGTTCGATTACCCCGAGATCAAGCATCTTCTTGACCTCCCCCTTGATATGGGTTCTGACATTTTCTGACATTCGGTATCCTCTGCTTTTGACTGGCAGACAGTCACCAGTGAGTATCTCGTGCTGTCCCCAAGGGGTCAAGCCTGGTGAGAGTGAGAACAGGGAGGCAAACTGATTTAACATAGATTTGCACTCCTCTTGTTGCTCAGGTGTCAGATCTGAAGAGAGATTGACTCCTTCAATTTTTTCATCTAAAGGTACACCTCTGAGGAGATCAGGGAGAGACTCACTCTCTTCTTCCTCTGCTGCTGAAGCTAGAAGCAAGGCCCCTACTTCAGGTCTGGAGACGTACGCTTTTAGGCGGTTGGTGTGGAAGACTCTAGGTGCTTCCCTGGGTGTGCCCAGATCCACCAGATAGTTGACCTCTCCAGGTTTTCCCACAACTTTGAAGGGTCCCATCCATTTGTCTTTCAAGGCCCTCTGCCTTGTTGGGAGCATAATGAGAACTAGCTGGTCTTGAGTGAACTCAACCATGTTAGCCTTTTGATCATGCCAATGCTTGACCAGAGCTTGTCCAGCTTTCAGGTTATCACTAGCTTCTGCCATCATGTGTGACATTCTCCTTCGGAGACCTATCACATAGTCAGTCACTCTGACTGGCTTGAGGGGAGGAGCACCTTCCAATCCCTCCTTAATCAGGGCCAACGGACCTCTGACTGGATGGCCATAGAGAAGTTCAAAGGGAGAATAACCTACTCCCTCCTGAGGGACTTCTCTATAAGCAAAGAGAAGGCATGGCAGTAGAAGGTCCCACTTTCTTTTCAGAGGTTCCTCTAAAGCACCTATCATGCTCTTCATGGTTCTGTTAAACCTTTCTACCAACCCATTGGTCTGGGGGTGGTATGCGGTTGAGAACTTGTAAGTAACTCCACAGGTTTTCCACATGGCTTTCATGTAGTGGGACATAAAGTTTGACCCCCTGTCGGATATTACTTCCTTAGGAAACCCAACCCTGGTAAAAATACCAAGGAGGGCCTTAGCCACAGCCAGAGCTGTAACAGTCCTCATAGGAATTGCCTCAGGGTATCTAGTAGCATGGTCTACTACAAGGATAAACCTGTTGCCTGAGAAGGTAGGGGGATCAAGGGGACCAACAATGTCAATCCCTACCCTCCCAAATGGGACTCCCACAACTGGGAGAGGCACTAATGGTGCCACATTCTTGGGGCCAACCTTACCAAAAGTTTGGCAGGTATGGCAGCTCTTGCAAAACTTATCTACTTCTGCCCCCATTTTTGGCCAATAGAAGTAGAGTGAGAGCCTTTCCTTGGTCTTCTTGAAACTCAAGTGACCAGTCAAAGGAATCTCGTGGGCTAAGTGCAAGAACTGTTGTCTGTTTTCTTGAGGTACTACAAGGCATTTGTAGTCTCCAGGTTCAGACTCAGTTGGTTCACTGTAGAAGAGGCCATCTTCCCAGTGCAACCTATACTTCCCAAGCTCTTGCCCATCAGCCTGAGCAGCTGCCTGGTGGCAGAGACCCTCCAGAGTTGGACATTCTCTTTGTCCCTTACGGAAAGCTGCCCTGCTGGGCCCACCTTCTGCCAGTAAAGACTGCAGCTCAGGATGGTCCTCAGGGTCTAGATCTCCAATAAGTTCTTGGCCTCCCACTAGCTCTTCTTCAGAGTCTAGTTCAACCATACAGGGTTGTACCTCCCTCTCAGCCTCAGCTGGAGGTGGAGTTACAGGTGTAACTGTTGGAAGCACTGGAGTGCTTGCTGCTGACTTTCTCCTAGGAGTCTTGGGTTGCTCCTTTGCTCCTGATCTGGTAGTTACTGCAGTGAGGTGCTCCAGTGGTAATGGAGTGATCTCTGTCATCATCTCCTGAGATAACCCTCGCAGGGTTTTCTCTCTTGCAGGTTTTGTGAGCTCATGTAACCTTTTACTAGGTGGTCTGGGGGTATGTGACACAACTCCAAGAGCTTTCAGGTCATTACCCAACAGAACCCTACCTGGTAGTTCACATTGTACACTGACAGGTATTCTTACAGCCATGTCATTACACTGGATGAGAACTGGTAACTGGTGCCTTGAAAAATGATTCATCCACCACAGTTATGCTGGCCCCAGTGTCTCTAATGGCAGGGGTCTCCTGACCATTCACCTGGACACTGTCTCTATAATACTCTTTAGTATTATCTGGGATAGAATTATACACATTAAGTTCTGTTGTTCCCACAACCCCAGAGAGACTAAAGAAACACTGGCTGAGACACCAATTGGTTCATCAGCCAGCAGTAGAAAGCTTCCACTTGCCATTGGGACTTCCTCTTCTGGAGCGAAGGCTAAGGAGGCAAGTTGGATCCCTGAAGGTTTACCCTTACATCTGGGATCTGCTTTCACATGGTTAGTAGAGCCACAAACAAAGCATTTACCAAATGCCTTCTGGAATGGGGGCTTGTTCTGACCTGCCTCTGGTTTGGCACCAGAGGAGACACTATTCTCTTGTGGTTTCCCTGGTGGCTTACCCTTCTGGTTTTGTTTGGGGCCCTCCTTGGAATTTGCAGTATTAGAATTCTCTTTGGAGTCATTTTTAGACTGTTTCCCCTCATCCTTTTTCTGAGTTACCCCAGAATCCTTGTGAGTGGCCCTGTTGGCAACCCACAAGTCAGCAGCCTTAGCTAGTTTTCGGGAATCTAATTCCTTTGAATCAGCCAAGTGCTGTCTGAGCTCAGGAGAGCAGGCATCATAAATTGACTCCAACATAAAAAGATTCTTCATACCTTCATAAGTGTTCACCTTGTAACCCTTAACCCATCCCTTTAAGTTTTTCAACCCTTCACTCACCCAGGTAGCCCAAGGGGTACCATCGTGCTTTTTGAGGGTCCTAAACCTCTTAAGATACTGGGAAGGGGTCTTCCCAAATCTAGCTATCAGAGCTAGTTTCACACATTCATACTCTTTCTCATCCTCCTCCCCCAACTCCATTACCACATCAGTTGCAACAGGGGGAAGCCTAGAGAACAACCAGGTGAGTAAGTCATTTCCTGTGATGTTCTGGAGCCCATGATTATATTCAAACAGAGACAACCAATCCAACACATCCAACTTAGGTTCATACATACCAACCAATTCTTTAGGCATCCTGGGTCTTTTAGGACTGGAACTTCTAGAGGAGCCAGAGAGAGAAGCATTTTCGTCAGATAATTTCTTCATTTCTAGCTCATGCTTGAGCTCCATTTCCCTTAGCCTTAGTTCTTGATTCAGTTCCTGATGTCTCTGTTCAGCCTGAGTATTCAGTCTCTTGAACTCTAGTTCAAGTTTCATTTTCTCTAATTCAAGATATTGAGGACTAAGTGTGGGACTTGGCAAAGGCCCAGTAGGTACAGGAGGTAGAGCAGACAGAGGCCTAGGGGGGACAGTCACAGCAGCCTCATCCTCCTCTTCTGACTCTTCCTCAAGATTATCAACATTTTGATCAATATCAATTTCTATCTACATTTTCTGGCATGGTAGGTTCCTCTGAACCATCATCCAGACTTTGTTTAGATAACAACCTTTCTATCAATTCCATTTTCTTGCCTTTAGTCAGGAGATTCTTATGCTTACGTAGAACTCTTAGACAATCAGCAGTTTTTGTAGCAAGGGACTCTTGACTATAAATTTCCATAGTTGACATGTTAGAAAGATTACTTTTTCAGTGTTAAGCTTTGTGTTCAGTTGTACTAAGGTATCCTAAATCACTCTAAAATGTATACTCAATACAATTCCCACCACTGTACACCAGTGTTAGGCAGAAACCTGTGCAGTTCCCTTAGGGAACACTGCAAAAGATTTAGGACTACAGGTGTTAGCAGTAAACCCACTTGGTAGCAGTCTGTACCACCCAGATTTACCTGGTAGCTGTGGCTGAGCAGTCAGACTTCTCTCAAGAAGAGTTAGGAAGTTGCCGGGGTGCTTGGCACAGGCAAGGCAGCCACGAGGTACGTCGGGAAGGTGAAAAGACGGTGAAACTGGTTATCCCCACCAGTCGAAGGAAGAAGACTCTCCGGCGGGAGATCTCCTCTGTCGTTGGGAAAAGTGGTGAGATGGTCCAGCAGGGCTCCAACGGTGGTGGCGTCGTGGCAGGTCGGCTCAGCTTCTCCCTCGTCGGATTCTTAGGTCCTGTGGCGATTTCTGAAGTTCCAGTCCCCAAAGCTCTGCTTTTATGCAGAAAACCCCCATTCACTCAGCTTAGCTGTCACTCCAACATGCTAAGTGGTGAGCCGGCCGGCTCACCACTTGGGCCAATCAGGACGGAGTGCGACTTGAGTTGCCTAGGCAACTCAGTCCAGGGTGCCTAAATCCCCCTCTACCCCTCCTAAGTATCCCAGACAGAGTTGCACCACTTTAGAGGGCTTCTGTGGAGAAGCCCGCCAAAAAGTGGAACAAAGGGCTCGACTTGGGTTGGAGTCACAGAAGAGAACACAAACGCCATTTTAGAATCAAGTTTTGGCAAAAAATACCAACTGGAGAATTAATATTAATTAAATAAACCGGCGGTATGTTCGAGGCTACCGTAAATAATTAAATAAAGATAGTAGCCTAAAACAATGGGAAATCCCATAGGAAACTATTTGCGGTTGAATATAAAAAGTAGTATCCACTGCAACCAGCCAAAACTCGATCAGGGGGGAGGGAGACGTGCCCCCTCGACTAACAGAACCCAGGGCAATTGAATTGCCCCAGCCAGTACGTCCACAATATGATGGTTTGTACTGGTTCTGTTCAGAATTTAAGACTAGTAAAGTCAATGGTGACTTTACATGCCCTGGGAGACAGTAGTCAGTCCCAGGGTATGGAGTCTATACTGGGGGGTCACTATGACACCCCTGTGTTACTGCACTGAGGGTGCTGTGTAACATATATCACAAAAACACATGAACACCTATGGGGTAAAAGACCCCATAGCCCATTAAGCACATCTAGATTCAAAGAAACACACTCAAA